>NC_049903.1:24938728-25259993 GCF_001411555.2 Juglans regia
GTGTCAATGAGTAAATGGGTTGGGTGTGCCCCTTGGTCCTTGAGACAGTTGGGCTGGCTGAAATTCTAAGGCTTAGGTGGCCTATCTCATTGGCTAGGGTGTGCCTAGTGCACTGAAGAAATAATGAGGGTCAAGCCTTCTAAACATTCTATACCTAATTCATGGCCCAAAATAAATAATAAATTGGCGACGAAATAAAGACGAAGACTTGGCTAAGTCTGGGTTATCACACAAGGCCAAATAGAGAAGGCCTTGTAGGGTTTTTATGATTTACCTTTGGAGATCCCTATTGTTTTTGGGATATTTTACAATATTTTCTATTTTGAAGTAATTTGAACAGAATGAAATCTTTTGGGATAATTAGTTCATGGTACCATGCTATTTTACAAATTGCTTTAAATCTTACTTAGATTTACATGAATTTTCGCTACGATTTATTGCATACTGCTAGAATATAATAGGTGCATTACATCTTAACTATCATGTATGGGGGTATGTAGCCTTGAGTTATATGTCTCGATGCTTTAGTCACCGTCTAATTCCAAACGGGAGCTGCGGGCGTCACAGAAACCAACCTTGGTTATTTTATGCACTACTCTTTGTTTATGAAAAATAAAAATGTGACATTTTTTCATGACTGGTGTAGACATGAACAATTTTTTGTACTCTATTTCTCTATTGTATAAGATTGAATTTGAAGTTTGAAATTTTATTTGATTACGATATTATTTGTAAGTATACTCTTTTATTATTGCATTGTATCTAAAAAACTTGAAGTATAAGATTCTGTTCTGTTTTGGTTACGCGCCCAACCATAAGTTATAATTGTGGCCTACGTTCTAACCTTATCACAAGTGTAAAATTGTGGCCTCTGTTCTGATCTTGCCACGAGTATAAAATTGTGACATCTATTATAGCCTTGTTGCAGGTATATAATCTAGTCTCTATTCTGACCTTGCCACGATTGTAAAATTGCTGTCTTTATTTTGAGTACACTCACTTTGGAGACAAAGTGGTATATGTTCTACTTGGCTAACTGCAATTATGCACAACCTTGCCATAAGGTAAACATGGTCTATGTTTTAATTTTTTATTTTATTCTAGTTCACTTGTACGTGAGGTCTTTTGGTCTATATTATTATTATAATAAAATGCTTCTTAAATACCACTATTATTTTTATACTATTTTGTTTTGCATTCTGTATGTTATTCATATTTACACATTAGTATATTATTAGTTACTTACTGAGTTGGACTCACCCGTTTATCTCAAATATTTTTTTCAAAGGAATTTGATAGTTGTGATAGTTAAAACAGATTACAAGTGACAGTATTAGATGAGGAAGGTGAGTTTAAGTACAGGTGGCATAAGTGAATTTATGAGATTTTAGAGAATATACAGTAGCATTGAGTTCACTCTTTTCTTAAGAATTTGATTTTTTGGAAGGATTATTGTATCTAAATTGTATATTTTGTAAATTTCAAATTAAAAGGTACACACCCGATCCGGGGTGTGACAGTTATATTCCAGGAGTTTGACATCCACTAAATATTTGGGTTAAGGAGGAAAAGCAACAGGACAAGGATGCTGTTTTGCAAGCTAGCAATGAAAACCAAATATCATCCTGGAGATGGGAAAGATACGGACTCGAACTGGCTCCAAGAAATGCTAGCTTGGACTGTATCTACCAACTCATGTATTGAGCCATGGGACCATATTTAAGGAAGTCCATTTTACTGCTGCATCAGGAGCAACAACAGATTTTCCCACACACACACACAAGCATGCGCACGCAGCTTTGGTACTTCTATATTTTTCTTGTCTATCATCCAGATCAAGTATGGTGAAATGAGAGGTCACGAGGCACTTTCAAGTCGAGCAGAGAGCAATAAATCAATGATCTTACTGTTTGAAGATAGGCGGGGAAACGTCATGTATCAGGTTACTCGATGAGACAGGATTATGGGCTCCAACACTTTACATAACTAATGATTTTCATCTACTACAGGCGTAAAAGTTTTAATTTTTAAAGGGCAGTGGGTTCACAAAAGGAAGAAAGAGATGCGAAAACCAGGGTGGAACATAAGTCTGGGCTGCTTGAAACGGGACACCGTGTTTTGTCCATTTTGAATGAAAATGTTCGTTTCATTTTTGTCTACATGGGCACCGACTACGCAGCGGTTCCCCACCCGACTGCAATAAGAGTTTCTCATGGGTTAAAAAGGAAAAGCAACAGGACAAGGATGTTGTTTTGAAAGCTAGCAATGAAAACCCCACACACACACACACACACACACACACACACACACACACACAAGCATGCGCACGCAGCTTTGGTACTTCTATATTTTTCTTGTCTATCATCCAGATCATACTTCCAGATCAAGTATGGTGAAATGAGCAACAATAGCTGAAGGTCACAAGGCACTTCAAGTCGAGCAAAGATCGAATCAATGATCTTACTGTTTGAAGATGGGAGGGGCAACGTAATGTATCAGGTTACTCGATGAGACGGGATTACGGGCTCCAACACTTGACATAACTAGAACTGCACTTTCGTTATGGAATGCTTAGAATATTGCTCTTCCGTATTCAGAATGAAACATTTTCATAGACTATACGTTGCCCATAAATGAAATGGAAAGCATAGTTTTAAAAATTAACCAAGACACTTTTAAGGCTTTCAAAAATAATAAAACTAAATAAATACTACACACCAAAATAAACTATATACGAATTTCAGAAAAAACTAGTTGCATCAAGTGGTTTGGATTCGAAGATGAGTTGAGATAGGTTGTGAATAGTAGTGAGATGAGTTGTGAATAGTAGTGAGATTTGTGAATTAAATTTGTTGAATAGTAGTGAATAGTAGTGAGATGAGTTGAGATGAATTGAGATGGGCTATGAATACAAAGGTAATATCAGACCAAGGAAAAAAATCCTGCAAGTTATATAGCCAAGAAAACATTGAACAATAAAAAATTCTCCGGCTTCTGACATACAAATTATTTGAGATCTTATTTTACAGTCACATTACCTGGCTAAGCCTCTGGCTCATTGCAACAATTAGTACAAAAAACATTCAAGCGAAAAATTGCAGCTAACTGTGGTTTGAATCAAATGCTACTAGCGATCTATAAATGATTTGTTCATGAGGTTGACAGCATCATCCAGGAACTGCATCAAAGAAACCGGCAACCAGATCAATCATGATAAAGTTATAAGCCATAAATGAAGATTTTCATGTTTGATGTGTGAAAGCTTAATAATATTCCTTCTCCTGATAGACTACTGCTTCAAACTAGAATAAAAGCAGAAACAACAAAAAATTAAAGCCCACACTATAACTGTAACAACGGATTATTTTCCGAGTATCTGTTGCACTTATCCACCTACCACCGAATCAAGGAACAAATAACTGCAATAAAGGCTGCTAGTAGTGTGGAACTATTGACCCTTCACAGCAGATCTAAAGTAATTTCAGTTTTGACATCCTTCATTGAAATGTCCTCATAGGGTAGTCACCAACTATTCAATATCCGAATGGTTTGTCAACATGTGCACATTATAACAGGTACCTAACACACACAAAGATAAGTTGGAGAATATAAATAAACTACTTCTCAAAACATGAAGTTTTACCTTTCCAAGTGACTTGAGTTCTCGTCCAACTGGTTCTAAAAATTTTATGTTAACATTTATAGGCCATACCTGTCCATATGCAAAAGCAGATCAACAAAAGGGAATATAACCAATATTGCAATGTCATTGAGAACAATATCAGAAATAAAACTCAAATGAAATATATAAAAATTAAGAAACAAAGTCCACAAAAAAGCAAACCCTAATCAACAACTATACCAATTAATTAACGACTTTGAATGCTCTCTCTTAGAGATTATCCTTGTTAGGTTAGCATCACAAAATCAGAATAAGCAAGTACGTTTAAATGCCACAAAATAATTCACAATTTAATCTAGAGATAGATAAAGGGTGAGAGAGAGAGCATCTACCAGTAGCCACAAGCAATGCGTAGCTAGTTCAGATGTGCCACCTAGCTTGGTAACAACATATAAATGAAATCATAGCCAGAAGTTTTATACAATGGCAAAAACTAATGAAATCGAGGGGTCCGTGTGCCTTGGCATTCAACTATTTTTAAATCCTCTAACATTACCAAACCAAATCATCCAAATCATTCTGAAAAAAAATAACACATCTTGTAGGAGACAAGCTTCTATTCCACACTAAGCACCTCTTAAATTCAGGATGGCACCAAATTTGGATGAAAATTGTGTTGGTTACACAATCTGGATAGCCTGTTATGTTTAATGTGTGGGATGTGCTGGTTTGAATATATTTAACAGCAAATAAATCAGACTAACAAAAAATAAAATTCTATATTACAATCAGTTCAGATCTATGATAGTTTTTTGTACGTGTATTTAAATTCTAGTTTCCATATCCAACATCTCATATCAGTCTTGAAACCAAAAACTTGTATCTGCTTCTAATATATAGTCTTTTACAGTAATAAGCTCACCAATAGCACCATTTGCACTTTTTAGTAAAGATTTCTTACAAAAATTTTAATAAGCTCACCTATAGCCTGTGGTGCTTTTTAATAAGTATTTCCTATATATAGAATAAATTAATAAGCTCACCAACACCTCACAAACAACTTGATCCTTGAGGTCAGGGCCAGAAGGGGGTCAGTCTTCTTGGTGCCCTCAAGATTTTGAAATAACTTTCTTAGCTTCCTAAAAAAAAATATTTATAATACACATCGTTTGTGTTTCAAAAATTTTAAAAATAATGTATTTTCGTTTTCCAAACCTCAAAATTTAGCCCAAAGCCTAAAATTATTTTTTTTTCCCAAACTTTGAAAGTTTGGATCCAAAATTTTCTAAAAGCTAAAGAATACCTATTCTTTCACTTTTAAACTCTTAAAGCACACAACTCTTTTCTTCCTCCATTACTCTCTTCAACCTCTTGCTTGTTCTAATTTTCTTCCTTTCTTTCCCAAAATCACAAGTTCAAAGGGAATGCAAAATATACTAAGTTTTCAGTTGAAGATGGAAAACCTTTATTTACATTTTGTAATCTTCCATTATCACATTCGTATGTTACTGTATATCAGAAAACATCCAAATAAAAAATTATTTCATTATTATAATATCAATTACACCCTCCAATAAAAAAGTTGTTGGCTCTTCCACTGCATGAGGTTGCAGTATGATTTCCTTTCACAAATTCCTGCCATGACAAAGGGAAGCAAATAGGACAAAACAACCAATAAATTCTTCACTGAAGAATTAACAAATGGGCTTTCCATTCATTTGTAGCCTTGAACTCCTTCTGCTTGATGCAATGTGTCTATGTGTGTTACATTAGTTAAGGTGACATTACCATACACCCGTGTTATAGATCCTTAACATATAAACATTTTGACGATTTGTTGTATCCTACGTATATAGTTTTTTGTACAATTATGAGTAGCAGAATTCAGCTTTAAAAAATATTTCATTATTATAATATCAGTTAGCTCCCAAAGAAATTTTTTTCACTCCGCCACTGCTTGGCGTTGTAGTATGATATACCTTCCACAAATTCCATCGCAACTCCTACCCTTAACAAGATAAAGCTGCCACACCTAAAGGAATCTAGTAGGACAAAACAATCGATGAATTGTCCACTGAAGACATAACAAGTAGATTTTCCATTCATTTGTAACACTGAAGCACTACTACTGTATGTCACACAGATGCCCATCGAAATCTCCAAAAGATAAATATGATAACGATAGGTCGACTAACAATTCCTCGAATTTACAATTCAAACATTAAAAATAATAAAATAAAATATGACTCTTTCTGATAATAATGAAGATAGAAAAGAAGAACCTTGACACCGAGTAATTTGATGGGTGTAATCTGTCCTGGGACAATGCATTCTGGCCCTGCCACTTCCACTATTGCTTCCATTGCCATCCCACTTCCTATCGGATTCTGATGCTGCGCCCAAAACCCAGAAACATGAGAATCAATTTGAGTCTTGACAAATAGTATAACTAACCGTACAATTATATACATGTAAACAAACCAGTATTACAACGTGTCTAGTGTCACAGAGAGAGAGAGAGAGAGAGAGAGAGAGAGAGAGCGCTAACCTTCATGACGTGGAGGGCGTAACTGGAAGTGGGAGTTTGGGGAAGACGGAGCGAAGGGGACTGGTGAATTTTGGGTATAGGCTTTGCAGAGGGTGCTGCCCTCCATGGGGCGTCCTTTTGAAGAGAAGCAGCTGGTGTTCCCTTTCTGGACATACTGTTATTTTGTGGCATGAGAGTGTGATGCTAATGAATATGGAGGGGAAGTGATGAGTGAGTGTTTCGTGTACCAAGGACGGGATGGGAACGCAGAGGAGGAAGAGGAGCTGGAGCTGTGGAAGGAGGGTTTCGGATTTCCTGACTTTTGGTAAGAGGAAGATCATGTTAAATGTTGTCTTGTAGCCGGGGGGTTGGTTTTGCGAACACCCACGTTATAGTAAGGGCATGTTTGGAATTTCATCTTATCTCAAAATTTTTATTTCATCTATTTCATTTTATTCCATGTCATTTCCAAAAAAATAATTTAAATTCAAAATTTTCAAACTAATCAATACAATTTTTTTTTAAAAAAATCATTACAATTTTTTATCCCAATTAACCGAACACCACGACTTCTCAAAAAGTTCGTATGCACATTAGAGCTCTTTTAATCACACCTTTGAGTAAAGTTTATCGATGTGACTTCAACTCAAGAATACTTAAGACTTTACGGAACATCCTTCATCCTAGATATTCTCTAGCCTCCACCAGCAAGAGGCAACCTTACATTTCGTGACTCTTACTTTCTTGTTCGAGATCATTGATTGTTCATCATCAATCCAGAAGATACCACTTTATTATTAAATACTTCAGAATTGACAAAAGAGTTCCACTAAAATAGTTTCACATTCTAACTTGGGGTCGTGACACTTTTCTTATGACTATTCTTTATAAAACAATGATATGTTCATAAAACATGTTACATGTAAACAATGACAGATAACATAGGTGCAATTAAATAAAGCAGTCCATGGATCATATAAGGCGTAAACTTTCATGATGTAACTATTAATATATAATCATAAATCATATGATCAATGAGTATGGTTAGAGGGTAACTTAATAACTTATTTTCCCTTACACACGTTATTTACCTTGTTTTTTGCGTAATATATAACTGTGTTAGAACTTGGTATAAAAGAGCTTTTGCTTAAAAATCTTGCTAAAATGACCAACAATAATCGTTGTAACAACCAGGCCCAACACCAAGCCTAAGCCAATTGCAGGTTCTATAAACTTCTTTTTATGGTTAATATGTATGAAAGCTCACTCGAGGTTTAACGAGTAATTTTGGAATAGGCTAAAAGTCCAAAATTATTTTGATAGATTATGAATTTTATTGGGCTTGATAATTAGGTTAAAATCTTTTGATAGACTATGTGCGAATTGGCCCGAAAGTTTATGGGACAAGTTGGATTATTTTTGGAAGTTGAGTCGAGGTCCATAACTCACGGAAAGGCCCAAGCCACATACGCCCAAAATCCAAGCCCATGAGAACCAAGTCTAGACTCCACGCCATGCACGTCTCCCTCCCACTATGTTCATGGCAACAGTCCGTATATATATTCACGTATAAGTTGGATGTTCATTTTTTTCCCAAACTAGGGTTGCCGCACATAATTTTTCAACAACCAAACCCTAGGACGCCACCACCTTAACACACTGCTGCTTAGCCACCGTGAACCATGACCACCATGTTACTGGCTGGAGACTTCACAGTGCTGCCCCTACACGCACCAATAGCCCTTCATTCCACGCTCCAGGAGTAGATTAGCCACCACCAACACTTCCTTCACATCCAACAACCAGCCCTTGGCTCGCCTAGCCGTGACCACCAAACCGCAGCACTTGGACAGGTTGAGAGAAAGGAAACTAGCCCACGTCTCAATCCCACGTCGCAACTTCTCATCACGGCCAAAGAAGTTTGCATGTCTCAGTCCCACATCTCCACGTCCAGGAAGCAATCGTAACCATATTAATAACCAATAGCTTCCCCCTCGGCCCCCGTCGCATGAAACAACAGCAAGCCGCTGCATCACGATAAGATGCCACTATCATAGTCCATCTAGGGTAGAACCTCCACACCGAGAGTCCTTCCTCCACATAAAACCGATGTCATTGCTCGAGCACGAGCCACCCAATCACTGCCTTGCACCACCACAACCCAATTGTCATCCACACTTCCAACCCACAGGGCAAGCTCTATTTTATAAAACAAAAACAAAACAAGGCTCTCCCATTAAGCACTTCTCCGCTGCAAGCTGCCAAGCCACTTGCCGCCAGTGCACCGTAGTCCAGCCATGAGACACTGCCCCAGCTCGATCACTATTACACCGTAAGCCTCTATCTCTTCCTCTCTCAATCTCTCTTTCTCTCACTACGTTCGCTCTCTCTCTCTCTCTCTCTCTCTCTCTCTCTCTTTCTCTCTCTCTTTATGATGTGAGTAATGGTTTCCTCTTTCTCCCTCTTCTAGTGCTCTGCCACTGCGCCCAACCACCTACTTGACGCTTGTTGCTTCTCACACGGTGAGTTTGTCGCATGGCCATGGAGTCCACGATTGTCATGTTGCTCTTTCTTTTTGTTTTGTTTGTTTTTATTTTCAGCCTTTCCACTTCTGCTCCTCATAAATTGTGTTAATACCAATATGATTCTAAACTTTTATGCTAGTGGGCTCTTTGGTTTAATTTGGGCCAGGCTTGGTGAAAGTTTTGGCTTGTGTTTGAGTTGGGATTATGTTGAGTGAATATTAAGTGGAGATTTATTTTATGTGGGCTTAGTTTTACACTTTATTTTATAGAAATAATTTAGAATTTTATGTAAGTCGGAAGAACTAAGTAGATATCGATGAATTTGGGAAGTGATGGTATTTTATTGTTACGAGAATTTTAGGTTTTTAGATAAAAAAAAAAAAGAAAAAAAAAGGAAAAAAAAAAGAAGAAGAGAAAAGGTTATTGTAGTGCTTAAATATCAAGATATGTGTGTAATTGGAGATTTAAGTAAGTTACGTGTTTATGTTATAGGTGACAATTGATATTTGTTCGGCACTGTTGTGGAAAAATTTTAAAAAGTTAAAAGCCCATGTAAGCGAGATTCTTATGCTAAACTTTGTATAAAAAGAAATGGATTGAGGTTGATTTATGAAAAGTATGCATATTTTGTTATGAAAAAAATACTTGAAACAACCTTGGTTACTTGATCTGCATTATTCATGAAATCTGTATGAAAGTATTTTTTGTCATGACTGGTGTAGACATGAGCATATTTTTGGCATTTTGTTTCTTAACTGTGCAAAAAGAATGAGTATGAAATCTGAAAATTTGTGCATGTTATGTGAAGATGCTCTGAATCTATTTTGAATATGTGAAAATGATCTAAATCTGTCCAGTACTCTATTATGATATGATTTGGTATTTGAAAACCTTTGGCATGATATTCTGATTTTGTATCTGATTTTGTTTGTAGTTATGATCTGATGTTCTGAATCCACATCGTGACGTTACTATCTAGTTGACCGCCTGCAGTCGATCATCTGCCACGTCTCCTTATCTTGGCACATGATCTACCATTCCAAGGGGAATGCTTGTAACACCTATCCTTATGGTGGGACTTTAGAAAATAGTTTTAGAAATTGAGACAGGAATTACAGACCCTTTTAAAACCTTTTCTCTTTCCTTCTCAGGATATAAAAGACTATATGTTTTAAATTAAAACATACTTTATAAATCTAAGAGAGAGTTTTGCAGGCTCTGCAGGTAGTTGATAATTCTTCTCTCTATTCTCGGGAGGGAGTATGAGGTGAAGCTAAGGGGGGACCACTTAGAGTTCCTAACGGCTAGATAGTGGGTGGCAGGCGGTACGTAGCTGTGGTGTAACAAATAGTACGATGGTCACGGTGGCTGTAGCAGGAGGAAAGGTACGGGGATAGCTCTGCAACTAGAAACGAGGTGGAAGAAAGGAAAATATCGGAGGCTCTGACAGTAGTGTATCGGAGGAGCAGGGTGGAAATGGATGAGGTAGAGGAGAAATGGGAGAGACTCTGTTTGACGGAAGAGGAAGGGATAGAAATAGCCATTGATGAATCGGTTACAGAGGAAATACAATATAGAGGGGCATGTAGTTTGGTTGGTAAAATCTGTATGGAGCGAAGCATTAGGAAGGATGTGGTTGAATCAACAATGATGAAAGTATGGAGAATCAGCAAACCAACAAAGTTCACTGAGGTGGGGAATAACTTGTTCACCCTCACGTTTGCAAATCAGGCAGATAAGCAAAGAGTATGGAGTGGGAGACCGTGGTTATTTGATTCGCACCTACTTGTACTGAAGACGTTCGAGGAATTTACACCACCACAGAGCCTGAAGTTTGAGCAAGAAAGCTTTTGGGTACAAATGCATGATATGCCTCTTGGCTGTATGAATGAGGATCATGGGAAGAAAATAGGGAAAACTATTGGTGAGGTGGAGGGAATGGATGTGAATTCAGATGGCAGTGGTTGGGGCAGATTCCTGAGAGTTCAAATCAGGTTAGATATATACAAACCTTTGGCTCGAGGTAGATTTATTAATGTTAAAGGAGAAAAAATGTGGATTCCTTTAAAGTATGAAAAACTGCCTAGAATATGTCTAGCTTGTGGATGTATGGTTCATGGTAAATTAGGATGTGGAGGAGAAGGGAAACAAAAGGAGCAATATGGGTCGTGGCTGAGGGCTGAGATTAAATCTAGTTCTAGAGTGAAGGACAGAGAAGATTGGCAGGACAGAAGGAGGGGGGAAAGTAGTGCTAATTCAAATGTGGGAGACGAGGGGCTTGGGAAGGAATATAGAAAAGATAGAGGGGAGGAAGTCAATGAGGATCTGCTACCTGGGTTGGGAGAAGGGGATATAGGTGTAAGGAATGGGAGAGAGGGTAGTGTAGGAGAAGAGATAGAAGTGGTAAAAGAAACTCAGGTGGTAGAGGGGGAAATAGAGCAGGGGCTAAAAGTTGTGGGGGTCGGGGGTGGACCAAAACTGTTAGCTGGGAAACCATTGACAAAAGGAGGGTGGAAGAGGAAAGCTAGAGAGAAGAAACTGGTAGTTGATAAAAAGGATGTTGTTATAACTAGAAAAAGATCAAAAGTAGAGATAGAAGCTGGAGAAGGGGAGAGTGGGAACCATAAGAAAGGCAGAATAGACCTTGAAGGAAGAGGAATGGAACTTTACCATGAGTTGGCAGAGGCTGTTCAACAGCCCTGCCAATCCCAATGAAAATCTTAAGTTGGAACTGTCGAGGGCTTGGGAACCCTCGGACAGTTCAGGACCTTTACCACTTGGTGGAGGATAAGAGACCCGATTTAGTCTTTTTGATGGAGACTAAACTAAGAGCAGCAAGATTTGATCATCTGAAGGGTGTTTTGTTGTGGAGTCAGTAGGAAGAAAGGGGGGTTTAGCTTTATTATGGAACAATGTGGTTAAGGTTGAAGTCATTAACTACACACAAAGACATATAAATGTGAAGATAGTTGAGGAAAAAGATAAGGATAGTTGGATTCTCACTTGTTATCATGGGCAGCCAGAAGCTTTTAAAAGAGCCGAAGCATGGGATTTTTTTGAGTCCTTAAAGCCTAAGGATAACCAAGGATGGTGTGTAATTAGGGACTTTAATGAAATTGTGACTAATGATGAGAAGGTGGGGGGAAATCCAAGACAGGAAAAACTGATGGAGAGATTTAGGTTAGCCTTAGAGAGAGGAAATCTTTCTGATCTTGGGTGGAAGGGGAACAAGTTCACATGGAGTAATAAACATGAGGATGACACCTTTACAAAAGAAAGGTTGGATAGGGCAATGGCAAATCCAAGGTGGGCACACTTGTACAAAGAATACTGGGTGGAGGTATTAGTAGGGAGATGCTCAGATCATAGGCCTTTGCTACTGGTTTTGAGTAAGAAAGACAGAAATATTTGGAGAGGCAAGAAAGTATTTAGATACGAAGCTGGTTGGGCCAAAGATGAAGAATGTGAAGGGGTTATTAGAAGAGAGTGGGATAAAGGGGAGGAGAGGGGTGAGAAGTCCTTAAACTTTATGAATCTGTTGGATAATTGCAGCAAGGCTCTCGGGCAGTGGAATAACCAGAACAAGTTTAACAGGGTGAGAGCTATTAAGGAAAAAACAGAAGTCCTTAAGAAGCTACAAGAAGATGAGGGGAGGCATAACTCAGCAGAGATTAAAAGGGTGCAAAGAGAGGTTGGGAGTTTGTTGGAAAAGGAAGACCTGAAGTGGAGGCAAAGGGCCAAAAGGAATTGGTATGCCTCGGGTGATAGGAATACAAAGTTTTTTCATGCTTGTGCAAACCAGAGAAGAAGAAAAAATAGCATTAGCCAAGTGTTGGATGATCGAGGTAGAGTTTTTAGGGGTCAGGTGGAAGTTGATGAAGCCTTTAGATCCTATTTTGAGAGGTTGTTTTCTACCTCAAATCCTAACACAGCTGCTATGGAGAAGTGCCTACAGAATATAGTACCTCGGGTGACAAGTGAGATGAATGAAAAATTAAGTAGACCTTTTAGCAAGTTGGAAATTGAAGTTGTTATCAAAAGTATGGCCCCTTTGAAGTCTCCAGGCCCTGATGGTTTTGGTGCTTGTTTCTACCAAAATCATTGGGCAACAGTGGGGGATAAGGTATGCTCGACAGTCTTAGATTTGCTAAATGGTAAAACCTCTTTCTCTTCAGTTAACCACACGTACATTGTCTTGATTCCCAAGTCTAAGGACCCTAAGTTGGTAACTGAATATAGGCCTATTAGCCTATGTAATGTGATTTACAAAGTGGCGTCCAAAGTGATAGCAAACAGACTCAAAGAAGTGTTGTCTGCATCTATTTCAGCCAATCAAAGTGCCTTTATTCCTGGGAGGATTATAACGGATAATGTTATGGTAGCTTATGAGGTATTACATTCGATGAAGGTGAGCAAGAAAGGTAAAAAAGGTAGCATGGCTATCAAACTTGATATGTCTAAGGCCTACGACAGAATTGAGTGGCCTTATGTGATTGCTGTTATGAAAAGGCTGGGGTTCTGTGAGGGGTGGACAAGTTTAATTTTGAAATGTATTAGTTCAGTCTCCTTTTCTGTGTTAATTAATGGTACACCAGGTGAGGTGTTACTGCCCTCAAGGGGTCTTAGACAAGGGGATCCTCTATCCCCTTATCTATTCATCTTGTGTGCAGAGGGTTTGAGTTCTTTACTCAACAACTCAGATCTAAGGGGGAACACAAAGGGTATTTCAGTAGCTAGACACGGCTTAAGAGTAAATCATCTGCTCTTTGCAGATGATTGTATTCTGTTCTGTAGAGCCTCGGTGGAAGAATGGAGGAAGATGCAGGATTTGTTGCTCATTTATGAAAAAGCCTCGGGTCAATTTCTTAATAAGGAGAAGACAGCAGTGTTTTTCAGTTCTAATACCTCTGTGGAAGTTAAAAGGAAGATTCTTGTGGAAGGTGGAGCTATTGTGCAAGGCAGTTATGATAAGTACTTGGGTCTACCCACTATGGTAGGTAGATCAAAGTATAACACTTTTAGAAGCTTAAAAGAAAGAGTTTGGCAAAAGATTAGCAATTGGAAGAATTTCTTTCTGTCTGGGGCAGGAAAGGAAGTCATGATAAAAGCTGTCCTACAAGCAATTCCATCTTATACTATGAGTGTCTTCATGCTGCCTAAAAGGTTGTGTAAAGAGATCAATGTGATGTTGTCCAGATTTTGGTGGAAAAGTCAGAAAAATTCCAGTGGTATTATCTGGAGGAGTTGGGAGAGAATGAGTCAGTCAAAAGAGGGTGGAGGTCTGGGCTTTAGAAATCTGTCCAGTTTTAATTCAGCACTTCTAGCTAAGCAAGCAAGGAGAATACTTCAAAACCCTTCCTCTATGGTTGCCACCATATTCAAACAAAAATATTTTAGAAGCTCATCCCTGCTGGAAGCTAAGTTAAGGAGAGCTCCATCTCAAATTTGGAGAAGCATATGGAGTTCTTTGGATCTGCTAAAGGAAGGACTAAGGTGGAGGGTGGGGGATGGCCAAAATATTAATATCTGGGGCCAGAGGTGGTTGCCAACACCATCTTCTTTCAGGGTGCAATCTCCTAATCCTTTACTGAATACTTGTGTTTTAGTTAAGGACCTAATGTTTGAGGGAAGGAAGGTATGGAATGAGGGTTTCATAAAATCTATTTTTTCTGAGGAAGAGGCTGATTTGATAATCAGTATCCCTTTAAGTAAGAGGGACGTGGATGATAGAATGATTTGGGGACCCTCTAAGAAAGGTATTTTTAGTGTCAAATCTGCCTACCACTTGGAGGAATCTAGATCAAGAGTCTCAAAAGGAGAATCCTCGGAACAGAATGGCTTAGGAAAGCTTTGGAAGAGTATTTGGAGACTAAACATTCCTGGCAGCACAAAAAATTTCCTTTGGAAGGCAGGGAATAATCTATTAGCTACCAGGAAAAATCTGAGGTCTAAGAGGATTGTGGAAGACTCTAGATGCCCTATTTGTTTGCAAGAGGAAGAAACAGTCATGCATGTTCTTTGGCAATGTCCTGCTGCAAATGATGTATGGTCAGGATCTGTCATTTCAGTTCAGAAATGGAGGGTGGGAGAAGGGGATCTACTTGGTTTGCTGGAAGAACTAACAGAGAAGCTCTCAATTGGTGATATGGAGGAAGTTGCTGTAGTGTTGAGAGGGTTATGGCTTCGGAGAAATACCTTTGTGTTTGATAGCAAGCTTCTAAGTCACACTTATGTGATTAGTACAGCTAGAGAGAGCCTAGAAGAGTATCAGTCTTCATGTGGGAAGATAACTGAAATCAGACAGCAAGCAAACACAGGGGGTTTGGTTCATAGTTGGAATCCACTTGATGTGGATTGGTTTAAGGCCAATTGGGATGCAGCTTTAGATGTGAAACAAAGGAAGGTGGGTTTAGGGGTGGTAATCAGAAATGATAAGGGGGAGGTGATGGCAGCTTGCTGTGAGTCGAAAAGCTTTGTGGATCAACCTGCTATAGCTGAGGGCTGGGCATTAAGGAAAGCAATGGAGTTATGTGAAGATCTAAGATTCAACAAAGTGATAATGGAAGGAGATGCACAGGTCGTTGTTAATGCAGTAAACAGCCAGATTGAAGATTTATCTTATTTTGGCAGCATTATTGAAGATTTGAAGGTTCAGATGAAAGAATGGCCTAACTGGTCAGTGAAGTTTGCAAATAGAAATACAAATACAGTAGCACATACTCTTGCTAAAGAAGCATTACACATAGAATTAGAAAAGATATGGATAGAAGATATACCAGTTTGTATTTCAGATTGTTTACTGAGAGATTATTGCATTGTAAACACTGATATTTGAATGAATGAGGAGGTTTTATTTCAAAAAAAAAAGAGAGTTTTGCAGCGGAAATCATCAAGTTAAATTTATAAGTCCTTTTGCAAATAAATTTATAAGTCATTTTACAAAACTTACTTTCATACATTACGTAAAACCGCCTAGACTTCTGTCACACTTCCCTTGGGCCATGTCTCTCATGACGCTTCTTCCTCGTTCTGTCCCTGAGAGGGGGAGGGACATACATAAAAACTAAAGTGTGTCAAATACTCAGTAAGCATTACTTTATACTGTAAAACTATACTAACATAGGTTTTCATTCTTCATAAAATAAAATAAAATAAAATAACATAGGTTTTCATTCATGCATTTATCATTTATCTACATACTTTACTTGAAGCATTCATTTCCTTTAAAAACATTACAAGGTAGAGTTTTTCTTTAAAAATATTTTCCTTTCTCATGAAACATTCCCACACCTTGTATATCTTTCATAAAAAGTTAAATGATTACACAACGTTCAACTTAACCGTTTTCACTTTTCCTCTAGCCAGTACACACTATTACGTCTCGTGTATTGGGGTTAGCTATCTTTTGGACCTGGATTCCGCCTGTAACCACAAGTTGGGAATCCTTTTCAGTCAGGGGTAGCACTAGGTGTACTACTAGTACTACTTACCCGTCATTACAATCTACTCAGTCCTTTGGTACAATCATTCATTCAGTCATGGTCGTTACGTATTTTCATACATTAAAACATTCATTCATTTCCTTTCATTCATTCAGTCATTTCAGTCATTTCCTTTTTCATTCATTCCTTTCATCAGACCATTTCATTTCATAAATACCATTTAAAAGCACAAGCATAAACATTATCAGTAAACATCATTTCATAGCATGCCCTAAACATTCTTTTCATAGCATCATTTAAAAACTCAGTTCACAGACCCATTTAAATATCAGTTCATAGCGTCATTTAAAAACACTTTCATTGCATCATTTAAATACCAGTTCAAAACATCAAGCATAAACCTCAACAATTCATTTCGTAGAACATAAAGACTATAGTTACTACATATAACACTCATTCACATGCATACAACTATTACTTTGGGTATATAAATAGGGGCTACCAAAGAAGGCATTTACATACATATACCTTTAAACATTTATACTTAACATACTTTCATAAACATCCTTTCATTTGATTTCATAAAACATCATAAAGAGAAACATTTCTTTTTTTATTTCATATCATTTAGATAACTCTAAAAGAATATAAACATAATACTTACCTGGACTCCATGCTATTTACATTTCATGCAGTCCATTCATATGCGTGTCAGATGGCAACCTACATGCATACATAACATTAACATCATTCCCTTTTCAAGTGGGGAAGAGCAAAGGATGGGTGGAAACTAGGCACTAGCACACATCCCTACACACCACTTGCCACTTGGCAAGCATACACACTTCTAAAAAACCCTAGGTCTAAGATTAGGGTTTTGTCAAATGACCAACATGCCCTAAAGGTCCAATGAACCTAAACTACTTTGTGTCGCACGCCTAAGGGCACTTAGGAATTTGATTTTTCTTAAGCAAGAAGATGAGCCACTTGTCATTCAAACAATAGAAGTCACTTGGACTTCCCAAGAGAGGAAGATGATGGGTTTTGGACAAGCCATATGACACATGGCATACAATGTTTGAGATTCCCTATCTCTTAGGAGTGTGAGAACTTGAGAGTCTATATAAGGGGAAGACCAAGGGCTGGTGCCCAAGAAAGGCACACACCAAGGGGACACTCTGCCCATAGGATTTTCAAATTCTCTCTCTCTCTCTCTGACAACCACCCTGGGAAGAAGTTCATATCTTCACTTTCTCACCAACTAAACACTGTGTACATATCCTCCACCTTCATCCAATCAATCTCATGAGCGAAGAAGGAAGTGAAGACGTGTCAATTGAACATTGGAGAGAGATGGAAGAACGAGCTAATGCATACTATGACTCAGAGGAGGATACCTTCTTCTATCACACTCAGGAGGAGGTATCGAATGATGAAGATGTCGCTGAGGATTCCTCATCCAGTTCGAGACCTTAGAATCTTTGGTAAGTGTGTGTGTGTGTGTGTTGCATACATTACTCATTCGCACTAGCTAATACCTCAATTTCGAATACGAAATCTTCTTTTTAAGGGGGAAGGATGTAACACCCTATTTAAAAAACCCTTAGGCCTTGACCTTAGTAGTCATAATCCTAGCTAAGTAGAAGTTGAGATACTTGAGAAAGAGAAAATTTTTGGGAGTTTGAGTTGGCAAAGAAGTTACATTGTCAATTTAGTTGGTATATTTAGATTTTCAGTGCTTTATTAATTTTAAGGAAAATAAGCCAAGAGGCCAATAGGAGAATGACACATGGCATATTGGAAGTTTGCCACATTAATGAGCCAAGTGATTTGGTATTTACTACAAGGACTTGGAAAGGCCCAAGAGATTGGTTTACTAAGGGCACTAGCTCATTAGGTTAGAGAGCTAAGGAGAGACACCAAGACTTAAGCCCAACTTGTTGACACAAGATTGTGGACCTAAGTTATTAGACATAAGGTTATTAGGCCCAACCTAGTAAGCATAAGATTATTGAGCCCAACTTAGTAAGATTCGAGGCTATTGGCCCAATTGAGGAAATACCCAAAGTTGGGACCGAACCTAGTGGACTATTGTTGCCAAGGAAAGGCCCAATAAATCTAGACATGAGGCCCATAAAAAGGTTCACTTCCAAACCCTCACATAGAGAAGTAAATGGATGGCCCAATAAAGCCCAACACTTAAAGCTCAAACCTTTTATTTCATTTAATTATCTCAAATGGGGCCCACATATACCATACCATTGGTTTCCATCTTACCCAAGCCCCAAACACATGCCCCTAGGGTTCCACTTCAACCTTGGTAAAGTTTCTAATTTGAGTTAAGATCACTATTCACCTCACCTAGGAATAGTAACTCAAGTATCATGAATTTGCATAGTTTTCTTGAAACCATTTTCTTCATGATTTAGGATCTGAAATTTTTTCTTTTATACTTGTTTTGGATTACTCATAGACAATCCTTGAAGGTTAGAATTAACCTAACCTATGTAACTTGAAACAAAGACATGTCGATGCCACTATAACTCACCAATCGGCCATGGCCTGCTTCTTTGTGAGTTTTGGATTTAAACCACAACTATTTGCATGGTTTTTATTTGGTGTTATTCAATGCCTAAGTGTTGGGATGAACTCGTGTGCCATTTTTATAAGTTGTAAACATGTTCCAAGATCGGTGTTATGGATTTATGTTTGATGGAAATTGATCATACATGCATGCATAAAAGCTATAGACTTGAAATCACAAATAAACCCACATTGATGCATGCCACAGGTTGATGAGTTTTGGCATAGTTGTGATTTAATTTTTGAAATTCTAAGATCATATATGGATTTAGAATATAAAAAATATGAGGTTTGTGAAGTTTGGTAAATTTTAAGGTAAAAAATATAAATAATAAAAATTTAGGGCCTTGGTAGAATTTCGGGTTGAAGTTGGACAGATTGAGTGTCATGGTTGAAGATTTCACTGCTCGGCTTTATGAGATCCATAAGCAATCGTCTAGCAATTAGAGGCATAGAATGCAAGGAAAAGTGGTTGTAGGCAAGAAGCGTAGAGCTATAGAGTTTGGAGTCGGAGACTGTGCGGGTTGTGTTGACTAAATACAGGTTTCTGGTGGATGACTACAAGCTAGCTATTTGGCCCGTGGAGATCGCCGAGAAGATCAATCCTAATGGCTATAGTCTGAAGCATCCTAGTCAAATTTGGACCTCTAATGTATTCAATGCTAAGCACTTAGTGACCTATGTTGGTGATTCATTGGAGGATGACGCTAATTCGAGGGACAATTCTCACCAACCCGAAAATGATGATAGATCACATGACCCTCATGTACATTGAAACCTTCCAAGATGTCAAGAAGGATTCAAGCAAAAAGAAAATCGGATAACAGTGTAAAATCACCACTTGTTCTAAAAGCTTAATCTGATGAGAATATATAGATTTTTATTATTTATTTTATAGCTTAACACTCTCCCTCACGTATGAGCCAGACTCTTCAATGAGGGGGGCAACATGTGAAAAATTGGATAAAATATAGAGTCAAAGTTCAAACTCAAAACCTCTACTCTAATACTATATGAAATCACCACTTATCACAAAAATTTAAATTGATGAAAATATGTAAATTTTTATTAATTTTTTTTATATCTTAACAAGGGGACAAGAGGATATACTGACCATGATTTTGCTCGAGCTTTACTCAAGTCTCAGTCAAGTGGAGTACTGATACAAGAGTTGCAAGTTACGACACTGAGTAGTGGAAGAGTTTGCGCGATACCCTGCTTGATGTTTGGTCAAGCGAGACCCACCTAGAGAGTTCATACCAGGACTTGCTCGAGATTCGGTCAAGCAGCAACTACTATTAGAGCTCACTCAACGCGCGTGCAACTCGATCAAACAAAAACACTTTTTTTTGTTGGTTTATGAATTTTAGTAGGTTTAGACTTGTGCTTTGATTCTAACCAAGCCGAATGAATAGACCTTCTGCTTTGGACATCCATCATTGTTAGGGTTAGGGGTGTAAAACGGTCGGTCCCGATCGGAGAAACCGACCGGTTCAGTCCGAACCAAAAAAATACATGGTTGGTTTCGGTCCAATAAGTAGGAAAATTTCAGTCTTCGGTCTGATCTCGGGGTGGAGATTTCTCGGACCGGACTGATCGAATAAAAAATAAAAATAAAAAATATTTTATATATATTATTTATATAATAATTATACAATTAACAATATAAAATTTTAAATATGTTATTAATACTTATTAATATTCTATAAATTAACAATATTTTATATATATCTTCATCTAACATATCACTATTAATAATATAAAATTTTAAATATGTTATTAACACTTGTTAATATTCTATGAATTAACTAATATATAATATCAATTAGTTAATTATATAGTAATTATATAAATTAATAATATAATTTTTATCTAATTTATTATCATTGACCATATAAAATATTTTTTTATTGAGTTTGTTACATAATCTATATTAATAAGTCACTTAATTTAATTGATTATTTTGAATAAAAAATTTTTATTAATTGATTTAAAAAAAAAAATTAGGCCGAACCGAATGGACTAACCAGACTGATAACTACCGGTCCAATCCTGTCCCTATAGGGTGTTCGGTCCTGTCTGGTCCGGACCGGACCATTTGCACCCCTAGTTAGGGTTTTGTTTATTCAATCTTTGGACTCTTTTGACAAGTTATTATTCTATTTCCTATTATTTTAGAGTGATGAGTTAGAATTACTTATTACAGAAAACTATAGTCGTCTTGGTGAAGCAAATATGCGTTGTCTATTTTGCTGTGTTCGTTGCGCCAGATCTAGTCTATACGCTGCATCAAATAGGTTGATTTAGATCGATTTCAACAATTCAAGCCAATTCAAACTTATTCAAAATTGTATAATTTTTTTTTTTTTTGTGTTTGAAAATAAGCTTTTTTCCTTTGCTGTTTTTGTTAAATAAAATATAATAGAACTAAGAATACATTAGCTTTTTTTATCTCTACGTTTGGTGAAAATGGTAAAAATATGAAAAGTAAAATGTTGAATCCTATAATTTACTCTTATTTTTATGAAAAAAAAAAAAAAACCATGGTAAACCGAACCACCCAAAATATGAGGACTTTCAAATAACTAATATGAAAGAAAAAAATAAGCTCTATTCATGGAAGCACGAACCAAAAAAGAAAAAAAAAAATCATCCTTCTCTTTCTAGAAGAACCAGAAAGAGGTAAAAAAAAAGAATACAAATATATTTCAAAACTCAGTGTTAACAACATCATATACCTAACAAATTCCATGCACTTAAATTACATTTTTATCGCTGTTCCTTACGCTATTTCAATAATCGAACCGATCAAAAATAAAATACGAAAATTTTCTTAAAAAAGAATAGCAGGAGGAAATGGAGAGTAGATTCAATATCTTATCTTCTTCCATCCACCAAATCTCTTTTTGATTGTTTCCACCCCGACCCCGAGTAATCCAGCTCCCCTACACTGTAACCATATCCTCTCCCGTGCTCTGTGCTGCAAAGTCTGCAAGTTTTTTCCACGTCAGCTCCCGTTGTTCTTCCACCTCTCTGGCCCTGCCCTCATTCTCTACATACTGCCTCTGGCACTCTTCAAACAATTCAGCATCCATTTCTAAGAACATTTTCCGAACATTGACAGTCAGTCCATGAACTGCCTGGTTCCAGTGACTCTGAATATTCTTCTCCAATGCCTCGAAGATAATTGGAAGTATAACACCCCGATTCTGGGCAATTAAGCTCACTATATGCTCATTATTCCAAAAAAAGAGTGCTCGTTCTGCAACCTGCAATGCAAATATACCTAAGCCAAAACTTCCAAGGAAGTGAAGCTTTTTATTTTAACAAAGTGAAAAGCTAAGGCCTAGTTTGCTTACACAAGTTCTCTAAATTTTTAATTTTCTTTTCTTTTTTTTTTTCAAATCAAACCAAACATCTTCAACTCTCGAAAAAATTCTATGTCAACTTTTCAGCTTTTCATCAAAATAATGACAATTATAGAACTTTCCAACTCTACCTATTTATATTTACTACCTGGAAAAATTACAGAAAATCTACGTAAAGTTAGTTTAATATTCTTACCAATGCATTATGCAGTCGTCATATATAGGAAAACAAAATATTTGATGATAAAAGATGGCTGAAAGGTATTACTCAATCTTCAACAAGATAAGTTAATATTAAGTAATGACCATAAGCAGCAGAGACCAGCCACTGAGTGCTTCATCTGAACTAAGAGACTCCAAAAGCATAGAAAAACGAGAAAGACAAAAAGACATGGAGTGTTCAAGCTTGAAAAGACACAATCGCCTACTGGGGGAAAAAGAAAACAACTCTATATATCTGCATTTCAGACTCAGTTCTTGACTTGTGTTGATAAAGAAAGTGCAGGAATGGATAAATTGAAAAACTGTGAACCTCTCCTAAAGACCTTACAACACTGATCACTAAAGCTGTTAAAATACAATAAGAACAGGATAGAAGAATCATACATACCATAAGTAAAGTTCCAAATAGGCAACCATTGGTGATCATGTTTCGAAAGATGATGTAAACTAACTAAGATCAGATCACCCATTTACTCATAACTCGCCAACCAACACTTCAAACTGGACATGATTTCCCTCAAGCAGGTTGTTTCCTTTTAACCTCTTACTTTGTTTTTGATAAGTTCCTTTTAACCTCTTACTTTAAACATAAATAAGGATCATCTTCTCTAACACACGAGTGTGTGCATGCACATACATATGTCCATTTGATACTAGACAAAATAAAGTATATGGAACGTCTTCTCTAACACGTGAGTGTGTGCACACACATACATATGTCTATTTGAAGACTGTCTAGCATTGACAAAATAAAGTATTCTGACATGAGACATACTAAGGACAAACAGTATGTTTGCCAGTAGTGGCTTGTGGATGGTAATTTGTGGATCTGCGGTTAAGAATTTAGAAGAAAGCTTGGGTTTGTACAATGTATTAATTTTTTTGATAGGTAGGGTTTTGTACAATGTATTATGGATTCAAATAGTTGAATTTTGATGGATGAAAGAAGCAGGAAACAAGGGCAATCAACTGGCTACAGTTTTCTGGCCGCAATAAAAGGCTGTACTTTTAGAATGCTTGGGCATCTTTGGGTAACAAAACCCTCTTTGAATGGAGAGGGGCTTTTGAAAATTTAGAGAGCTTTCGTTACCAAACATAAAATATCAAGAGTGTAAAAACTCCCTAAGATTTTCAAAAAGACCAAAACTCAACAAAAATCTCCCAAACCTAATTTTAAAAAAACAAACACCACACAATGGGCCCGAAGATCCAGCCGCCCTTGGTGGCCAAAGGAGTCACTACCACCATGAGGCAATCGAATCTGGGCCGCCATAGTGGCCAAACTTACAAGCAGCCCAATCTGGGCAGCTTGTGGTGGCCAGAGTCTCTAGGCACTAAGAGCAGCCCAATCTGGGCTGCCTCTGGCTACCAAGGGTGGCCCAATTTGGCCGCCTTTGGCTATAGTTTTCAGGCCAACCCATGGCGGCAGCCACCACAGGGTGTAATTTTGTATACAAATCTGAATTCATAAAATTTCAGGAAGTAGATTGATGAATCACATTAAAAGTTATCTTGACCCTAGATTCCTAATGATTTGACCTTCAAGACCGTATGAGCATAATCTAATGTCTACAACATCTCTCTAAATCAATAACCAAGGAGCACTTCCCCAACAAGGCCATTGACCCTCGTTTAAACACATTTCAAAATTGTACTTCTCCAATACATTAAAAGAAAGCATGAAATAAGCCTAAGCAAACAAAAACTTTTGTAGCTGGGCAATCTAAGATGAAGCAATTAAGAAGTGCAAAAGGAAATTAGCATGCGGATACTGCAGAAAAAGGTAAAAGAAAAATGGGAGAATTGAGCCTAAACAGAGTTGAGACAGTTTCTTTTGTGGGATATAGAAGGGCACGGGTGAGAGAAATGGTAGTTATAGCGTTCCAAAAAAGAGAAATTATACGGAAAAAAAAAATCCACAGATTTCCGAAGATGAATGCCCTCATGGACGAGCTCAAAAGATTCTTCTACAGCACCTTATTTTTCTGGGCTACTGTTATTGACTTCAATGGGATTAGTTTTCATGATTTTCTTGTATCCATTTCTAGTTCCTAAATTGTAGATAGGTGTTCTCCTTGTATACCTACACTATTCTATTAATAAAATTTTATTTTACCTATAAAAAAATGAATGTCCACATCAAACAACAACATTGCCCTAAAATTCTATATAATAATGCCATTCAACATGCAAAGATTCAAGACTACATGACAAGTTCCACAAAAGCAAAAAGAAAGAAGAAATATGTATGAATGAAAGTATAAAAAGGGCAGAACTCACTAACTAGTCAGCAGAAACAAAATCTTAGGCAATATTTTCAATTATGAAACCTGAAAATGAAAGCTATTGAGGCAGCGGGCAATCTGTCTGAAAAGAGGAACCATGCAGCGCTGAAATTCGGCAGATTGTGTAGCTTCCAGCACTTCCTCAAGTTCTCCAAGGAAGAGAACTTCCTTCTGGCAGTTGGTGACGGGCCAGTACTTCAACAAACCCCTGATAACAGTATCAGCCAGCTTGTAATCTTTCTCGACGAATTGCGTAATGCAATACGAGAGCTGCTGATGGTACAATGCAATGGGCTTAGGCTTATGCAACGGTATAAGAGCACGAACCAGAAACAACTTATGCTCCTCTTTCATCGGCAGGGCAAACCCGTTAATTATACTTCCCAGAATCTCCAAAAGCTCCCCGATACCACTGTGCCTGTCCGTTTCATAAATGAACCGATAAAATATATTATTGATCGCCTTACGAATAAACGGGCGATGCACCATGAACTTCCCATAGATACGGTGCAGAATTGTCTTCAAATACTCCCTCTCCCGAGGATCCTCCGAGTCAAACAAATCCAGGAGTTTTAGCACGAACCAATGATCAATGTACCGTTTGGCTACCTTCGTATCGGTATCAGAAGACACCACGTATCTCAACAGCAGCTCATATACTAGTTGCAAATGCGGCCACGACGGCTCCAAATACGGTTCCTCCTCTTCGGGATCGGTAGTTTCCTGGCCGGTATTCTCATGGGATGCCGGGGGCAGGCACCGGAAAATGTTAACCGATACCATTTTTATCATCTCCTCCTGACACGTCTCGGTGATTTTCCCCGAACCGGATTGTATGAAATCAACCAACTCTAAGAGGTTTTGCCGCTTGATTTCTTTCTCTCGGACCGACTTCAAGGTATCCGAGAAATCGAACTGGAAGCAACATATCTGTAGTTTTCGGATAAACAAGCTCTGGCGTTCCGAGACGGGTACGTCACGGAACAACGGGAGGGGATCAACGGTGCCCGACGGCGGGGCCATAGGCGGAATCGCGGTGGGACCGCCCGAATTGGGGCCCAATGTCGCCGGGCCAGCCCGGGACGCGTGGTTCACGACCACATTGGGGGTAGAAACCGACCCGGAGTTGCGGCCCCCGGGCGGGCCGTACCCGTATGCATAGGGGTCGTTCGCGTCTGACTTAGAGGGCTTCCGGTGGCCGGCTTTTATGATTTTCTTGAACATGTTTCCCTGGATGCAGCAAACCCTAACCCTAAGGCTAATAAGCCAACCCCCCAAGATCGCGCTGGATTGTGGAGCTTCAGGATCAAATAAAAGCGAGCTCGTGATTGGACGGTGATCGTGGAAAATGATGAACCGGCATGCATCGAATCATTGCCCTAGGCTCCTTTGTCATGATCAATACGCGAGACTTCTTCCCTGTAGCCGCCGTGAATGAAATGAAAAGGGGATGGATCTGATAGAGGAATTGTACCGAGCTTTTGTATTGAATCGGACAGGAGTTTGAACTTACCAGATCGATGTGACGAGACACCCGAGTAGGAATGCCGGCGCGTTGATCGGACGTGCGGCGGGTCCCGGCGTTCCAATGAGAGAATTCAGAATTGAGAGTGAGAGGAGAAAAGTTGGGGCTATAACGAAACGAAAGAGAGCACAAAACAAGAAAAAAAAAAATATGAAAATGAATGATTGCATATAAATGCTTTTATAAACTGTATATTTTTAGAGTAACGAACCCTTTTTTTTTTTATTTTATCCCAATAAACTTGACTTTTCCTTGCACACGCACCATATTTTTGTTATATTATCTCCTTTTTAGATAATTATATTTTAAATTATCCAAACAAATAATTTAAGGTGTAAATTAGCTAATGTTTCTAATAAATTATGCTATATAGTTTATACTACAATATGTCACAACTTTCCATATTTTTATATCTCTAATGCCATTTTAATTTAATATTTTTTCATATCATCCATATCATTTGTTAGAAACGTGAAATTAATAATAAATAAAATACAATGTTCTAACTTCTGTCCATGCCAAATCTTAGAATCTTATCCACCTACTGCATGCTACCGTTGTAACCTTGCAATAAGGTACAAAGACAATGCAATAAATTATAACGTTCAGCCTCCTTATTTTTGGCCTATTTGTAAGTTATTATATATAACCTTTAATGATAAAAGTTACTTACGCACATTATGGGCCTGTTTAGGGTTTTCTTAAAAGAGTAATATTAAGTATAGTTTTTAAACGAGGACTGTATTGTAAGTTTAGTTAATTTTTTTAAAGTTTTTTTAAAATTATAATAATATTCTTATTAAAATAGTACTTTTTTTTTCATTTAATGAAGGACTTGCACGTGCAGTCTCCAAATAGGGACTGTAAATAGAATTTATCTATCTTAAAAGTTTTAAAAGTGTTTAAATAGTTTTATAAATTTTTTAATGAAAAAATTAGTATCTGGTGTTACGTATTAAAGTACTTTTTAATCTCAAATAAACTAAATATTATGTTTTCCTCAAACGTACTTTTCCGGATTATCCGAAATGTAGTTTAAATTTTAAAAAAATTGTCAATAGGTGAAAATATCTATACAACTTTCAGATAATTAAAACTTTCAAACTTTTAAACATATAGTCATAATTTTTAAAAGATCAAATGATCTTCATTTCTACCTCAGAATAACTTTTTTAATTTGTTTACAACAAGTGTAATAATACGTTTAAAAATGCTTTAAATATATAATTATCAAACAGTAAATAACTTTTTAATAATAGAACTTATTACTTAAATTATAAGTTATAAGCTCTAAAACTATAAATAATATTTCATATATTTCTTACCGTAATCACAAACATGCACTATATTAAGAGCCCTAAATCTTTTTCACCATTCAAGCGAAGCTTGTTAGATTTTTTATTTTTTATTTTTAACATGAAAATGAATTCTGTTACTTTTTTTTTTTTTTAAGTAGTTTGGACTTTTAAGATAAAAATGAACTGTGTTACTTACAAGTCTATATAAAAACACTACTTATTGTTAAATAAGATTTCTATTCTCAAGTTGGTATGTAAAACATACTTAATAAAAAACTTATATGGCCAGGGACAGAGTCAGAATTTATGTAGTGGCAGAGCCATAGGATATATAAAAGTTTGTATATAATAAAAAATAAAAGATTACTTAAAAGAATGCATAAGTATATAAGAAGTTTTAAATTTGAATGTAAAATAAAGTAAAAATATTTAACATTCCAATTGATCTCAATGTTCTTTTAACAAATAAAGATAATTAATTATCACAGTCCTTATGATCAATATATCCTTCATTTATTTTATTTCGAAACTTTATCTCAAAAATATTAAAATCTAAAAAATTTCATTTTATTTCAAAACCTGATCTTAACAATATTTATGATTTAAAGTTTTTGGCTTGTCTTCAATTTAAGTTTTCAAAATAAAGGCAATGAAAATGACTGATCATGAAAAGTCTTATCATGATATTCAGAACTAATTTAAGCATACATACAACATAATAAATCAAATTCAAATTATTTTATTTACATGGTGAATCAATGAGCATATATATGATTTATGGAAAATAAAACATATTTAGGATTAAAAAAAAATGAACATTTAATAGTATTTTATTTTTATTGTTACATAAATTTATTTTAGATTAATAAAAAAAAAAAAAAAGTGGAGCCATGGCCCCCCACCCCCAAAATTCTTCCTGTATGGCATAATTTGATTTGGAAACTAAATCTTAACATCTGATCTTATAATTTAAATGATACAGATGGTATATTCTGCACTCCGAATTGAGAATGATTACCATCAAGAGTTAAGACTCAAATACTTTTTTTTATTCAAGCTAGTTCAACATCAATAGGGTTTTGTATATCAATAAGCAAGCTTCCAAATAGATTTTTTTTTTTTTCCCATAAAAAAAAAGAAATAAGAGCAAGGGAAGCACATTATATCAACTCAAATTCTTATATAAACTTGAGGATTTTAAGTGGTTGAGAAACAGATACGTAAAATGAGTTACAAGAAACTACAACATTTATTGCTACTTCTATGAATTTTTGGATAACATTAAATACTCAATAAATGTTGTAGACGATTATGCCTCACCTCATGTGTCTACCTCTACCTGAGTGAAGACTCTCAAGCTCAGTCATTCAAATTTTGAAAATTATAAAAACTCAAAATCAAGTAGCTAATCTTGATATTCTTTTTAAACATTTTATTTTATTTAATATGCTAATTCCATTAAATCTAGTATTGTTTTTGTTGATCTGTGATATACACAGAGAAATTACACAGGAAAAAAGATGGAGGGCAAAACTAATGTATTATTAATGTAAGAGTATGACTATTTTGCCGTCCAGATTAGCTCGCTCAATTTGACTGCTAGGCCAAATGTGTGTTTTTATTTTTTTCTCATTTTTCTTTTGATATTTTTTTAACATATTTAAATATTTTTTAAAAATAAAAAAATACATCAATACACTAAAAATTACTTTCTTAATCATTAAGTAAAAGCAAATTTAAAAAAAAAAATTAAATACACAAGCGGTCAAAGTGAGGGGGCAAAGTGGGGGCAAACTAGCATTTTCCACTAATGTAAATTAGTTTTGCCATTTTTCTGTCCGACGTTTTTTATTTTGGTTTAATAAATTTAGTTCCACAAGTCTTAGGAATAATAGCATCAATCATCGAGGCCGGCCTTTACATTGCTAATTCATAAGACACTAATAACTTGTGTTTTGAAAAAAGAAAAGATAAGGTAGATTTCGGATGATACATTAAACAAATGTGTTTTGAGTTCATTTATCATTAGTTAGAAAAGTTGTAGTGTTAATGTTGTGTTTCGTATGCCTAGACAAAACTCTAGCAATTCGGGTTGGGATCTTCACATGCGAACACAAAGAAGAAGGTGGGCTTGGGGTGGTCCGGGAAACCTCCAATGCCTAAATTAGCCGGAGTGTTTAGAGCCTTGTCCTTTTAATCATAGAGTTCAGAAAGTGTTCTTTGTACCTAGGATGTAGCTTTTATACGAGGTTGAGAGGGAACATTTTGTTCCTCGTGTCAAGGTTAAGTCGTCCCACCCACGTCTATCTTAGTTTGGGTATTTGATGCGACGTGATCTTCTGAGGTAAAGATTTCAACGTGGCATGACTCCTAAGATGATGCACTTAATGCGGCATGGCTTCCAGAGTGTGTCGTGGCGGTGGGGGAACGGCACGGTCACTTCTGGTCCCCTCCATCAGAGAATGAAGGGTCATCCGCGTCCTCCAATTACCTATTGACGTAAGTCCTTTAATGCTAGGTGCAACAGGGGATATCAGAGTCAGCGTGTCCCATCTGTCCCCCTTATCTAGCTTCCCGTGCTACACATCCTCCTTCCTCTGATGCAACCTTGAGGGCTGGACCTTGTTGGAAATTCTAGGGCCTCAGAAGGGTGAGACCTGAGCTGTAACGGGTCCTAGCTTTGGGCCCAGGCCCAATTTGAATGGGCCTTGGGGAATATCCCTCCGAGTTACCTCAACAATCCTTGTTTCAGTAGGAATTCCATTGTTGTTGTTTACTTTTCTTCTTCTTTTTCTTTTGTTTTTTTTTTTTTTGCGGCACACTTTTGACGGACCTGGTGTGCACTTGATTGCACCCGTTGGGCTCCCATTGCATGGGCTAATCGAATGACAATTCCTCTCCCACGTTGCTTTATGTAGCGTGTATAACGGGCTTGCACATCGCTTCTTGCACATTACCTGGGACAGCTCAACTGACGTGGGGGGCTATTTAAGCCCCCATTTCCCATTTATGGTTTGTTTGCCTCTATTCTCTTTCGGTGTCTTAAAACTTGCTTTATTGCTTCCTTTCTTCTCCATTCCCTTTTCTCCTTCTTTCGTGACCCTAACCAGGTCTATTCTCTCCTTCTTTTGTGACCCTGATGTTCGACGCCCTGGTGACGACGACCCATCACTAGCTCGTGAGGCGTCTTAATCCTTGGAAGGTTCCAACTAGAGATCGATGGTGACTTCTGTGACTCTACGGTCATTGAAGGCCTCCGATGATTTCCCAAACTCCATTGTCCTGGAGAGTCTCTGGGCCCATGGAGGGGCCGTGGATCTCGAGCGCTATACCCTGGTATGTTTACTAGTGGATTGCGGCTCCCTTTCTGTAGACCGGTCTGCGAAGTTCTAGACTTCCTTGGCCTGGCCCCTACGCAGCTCCACCCCAATGCGTGGAGAATCTTGGTGTGTTGCTGCATCGTCTGGCATAGGGCATTGGAGGAGGTCAACCCTGAGCATCCTAACCTCATCGCTTGGGAGTTCCTCTTGACCATAATATCCTGAAGCACAAGGGGAACATCTGTAGCTTCCGTTAGCACCCCCAGTAGGCTGTGGCCTGGTTAGAGCAACAATAGAACCGAATTGGAATGGGAATTCCCTACCAGGTAGACTATACGAAGGGAGTATCATGTGCTGGCCATATGGGGGTCGTGCCTGAGGACAAAGAAGTCAGACCAAAGGTGACTCCCACAAAGGCGAGTAGGCTAGAGATTGTGCGAGCCTGGGCCAAGGCACACACGGATGAAGTTCTCTTTTAAGCCTTATTAACCGAAGCCAACATAAGGCTATATTTGCCGCCACCCCCCCCCCCCCAACCCCCCCCCCGACACAAGCCGTCGCACGTAAAAATCGCAAGTGCCCCTCGAGCTCGTTGCTAGAGGGGAAAGGGAAAAAACCTAGGGTGAGGGATCCATGGATAGTAGTTTTGACTCTGCTCCATTGCCTCCTTCTGGACAGTCTTCCCTCTCCATCTTACTCAGTCACCCCAAGCCTTCTGCTCCGTATTGAAGATTGTTGCTCTCGTCCCGACACCTCTGGTTTCTAAGACCGTACTGCTTCCCACCCTGCCGAGCAAGGCGGGGGCTACTAACGCACCCCAGGAAGTCCATGCAACTCTCGAGACCGCCAAGGTCCCTATTCAGGCCGTGGTCCCCCCATAGGTTCCTCCAATTACATCTTCTTTCGTCCCTCTTGGCAAAGTGAGGGTAGTCGAGACCCTTATGCTAGACCAGGAGAGGCTTTCGCTGTACTTCTACGGGGCTCTCTTGAATCCCGCCCTAAGAGAGTTTATAGTTTGCATCTTGTTGCCCGAAGTTAACATTGATACGATTTTCTACTTGAAGGTTGTCGAGGTGAGTGGTGTGAGGTTTCTAGTTGCCAGGGACTAGGAGAGGGCTGATGATCTTGGCAAGGGAAGGGTTTCTATCCCTGAGTCCCCATTTGAATACTCTTCCAAATACGAGGTTGCCTCTGCGAAAGCCCCCTAGAGGTCGAGTTCGAGGCTACGATGATTGGAGGGAAAATTGAAGGGAGGTGGAGAGTGAGGCTGGGAGGGTTTGACCGTCTAACCCTGACCTGGGGCCAGGACGGTTTTGATAGGGGCTAGTGAAATCTCACCCGCTCTGCTAGAGACTGAGGCCAGGATGGCATTAATGCAGGCTGGGGAAGATCTGGTCATTACGCCTGAGTTGGAGGTTGAGATTCGGTTGGTGGAGATTATTGAAGTCTCGCCCACGCCACTTAAGACTGAGGCAGTAATGTTAGGCTCATGTGGGAGTAAACCTCCCACTGGCGACGACTTGGGGTGGGTGCTGGAGCAAGTCCCATCCGCTAGTCCAAGGGGAGGTTATGCCCACGAGGAGCCGGCATCCGAAGTGGCCAGGGACCAGGTCAATGAGCCCATATCAGAACCTGAATGTTGTGTCGAGGCCCACCCTCACCCTGAGGGGCAGGGGGTCCGGTCTTGGATTCCCTTTCACCTCACCATCAGTCGTGATCAGGGAGGGTGAGAGAGGAGTCTATTTGAGAAATTGCTAAGTCGCTTGGGGACCTCTTCTTCAGGGTATGTTTTTTCGTGCCGCTTTCGCTTTCTCTTTCTTTCTCCTTAGTTCACCTTAAATGACCTAACCTCGTTTTTCTTTTGTGGTAGGTGGCAGAGCAGCTAGTAGCTTTCATTGTTGATGGCCAGGGAGCTCTGGAGGAAGAGAATCGGGTGCTCCATTCTTTGGAAAGTCTAGCCTTGCGACACACCAAGTGGGAGAGGGAGGAGAATGAGGATTTGGAGGAGGCAAAAGAGGATGGCCCAACTTCTTCTGCAGAAGGCCACGCTCAAATTCGATCTCGCCAAGTCACGGGAGGAGACCAGGCTGCATCGACTTGAGGCTGTGCTTTGAAGGTAGGCGCTGGAGACCCTGTAGGAGTCACTGGACATCCAGGTAGTGGAGCTGGAGAAGTTGTGGGAGGAGGACTTATAGTTGGGCGAGAAATGCGACTCTGACACTCGGTCATACAATTGGCTTAATAGGGAGTATGAATCCTTCTCCGACTCCTTGAAAAAGAAAAAGGAGTCCCTCAAGTCTAAGTCGTAGCAAGTGAAGGACTTAAAGGTCGAGGTTGTTCTGGCCCGCACCAAACAAGAGAAGACTCAGGCGGTAGCCAAACTGGCCGAGGTGGAGCGTCGGCTAGCCGCCAACAACATTATTGTCAAATAGTTGCTGAGTGACTTGGCAGATGTGAATGACGTGATCCCTCACCTGGAGGCTCAATTGAAGTAGGCACTGTTCGTCCGAGACGAGGCCTGGACTTAAGGTTACATAAAGGGCTTGAAGAGGATGCGGAATCTTGTGCTAGAGAATCGGTAGGATGACTTAAGGTCTCTTGACCTGGAGACCTTACCATCGGACCCACAGGCGCTGGCGCATATCATCTTTATAGGCCCAGATTTGATGTCTAGCACCTTCCCAAACAACCTTGTCGGCTGACTTTCCATTTCCTTGTAGCCCTTTTTGTACCATACTTTTTTTCTTTGTACTTTGTATTTATTCGCACTTTTTTTTTGCGCCATGTATTTGTTTGCGCCCATACTGTGTATGTTAATGACATTTAGCTTCTTCTCGTTTCATATTCTTTATTTTCTTCTCTCCCTTTATCACTTTTTCTTTCCTCTCTTAGTGTGTAAAACAACTCGAATTAACCGTCACCATTAACCTGACCTTAGATTTACAAATAAACAAATCAAGCCTAGAAATTTACAACTTGGGAACTTGTAAATTTGTAGGCTTGATGGTTAGATTCATAAGACTCGAGCTATGTGTAGGATTTATAAACTTGATGGCCTTGCCTTGCAAAATTTTAAACCGGATGGAGGTCGAGCAGTACGTCAGACTAGACTTGCATCATTGGCCCTCGCAGGCACGATGGGAGTCGAGCAGTACGTTAGGCTGGACTTGCCCTATGTCTTTTAAAGTGGATACAGGTTGAGCAGTAAGTCAAACTGGACTCGCCTTGTTGACCCTCGCAGGCACAAGGGGGGTCGAGTAGTACGTTAAACTAGACTCACCCTCTACCTTATAAACTGGATGGAGGTCGAGCAGTACATCAGACTGGACTCGCCCTGTAAATGTGTAAACTAGATGGAGGTTGAGCAACACATCAGACTGAACCCGCCTCATTGACCCTCGCAGGCACGAGGGGGGTCAAGTAGTAGGTTAGATCGAACTCATCTTATAAACTTGTAAACTGGATGGAGGTCGAGCAATACGTCAGACTGGCCTTGCCTCGTTGACCCTTGTAGGCGCCCGAGGGGGGGGGGGGGGCGGGCAGTACATTAGAATGGACTCGCCATATGCCTCGAAAACTATATGGAGGTCGAGCAATACATCAAATTGAAGTCGCCTCGTCGACCCTCGCAGGCGTGGAGGAGGGTCAACTAATACGTTAGACTAGACTCGCCCTCTGACTTGTAAGCTGGATGGAGGTCGAGCAGTACGTTAGATTGGGGTCTCCTCGTTGACCCTCGCAAGCGCGAGGGGGGTCGAGCAGTACATTAGACTGGACTCACCCTGTAAACTTGTAAACTAGATGGAGGTCGTGCAGTATGTCAGATTGGACTCGCCTCGTTGACCCTCGAATGTGTGAGGGGGGTCGAGCAATATGTAGATTGGACTCGCCTCGTTGACCCTCGAAGGTGTGAGGGGGGTCGAGCAATATGTAGATTGGACTCGCCCTATGCTTTGAAAACTGGATGGAGGTCGAGTGGTACATCATATTGGACTCGCCTTGTTGACCCTCGCAGGTGCGAGGGGGTTGAGCAGTACGTTACAATGGACTCACCCTATGCCTTTAAAACTGGATGGAGGTCGAGCAATACATCAAACTGAACTCGCCTCGTTGACCCTCGTAGGTGCAAAGGGGGTTAATCAGAATGTTAGACTAGACTCACCTTGTAAACTTGTAAACTGGATGGAGGTCGAGCAGTATGTCAGACTGAAGTTGCCTCGTTGACCCTTGTAGGCGTGAGGGAGGATCAAGCAGTACATTAGATTGGACTCGCCCTATAAACTTGTAAACTGGATGGAGGTCGAGTAGTACGTCAGAATGGACTCGCCTCATTGACCTATGTAGGCGTGGGGGTTGCGATGATTAGACTGGACTCGCCCTGTGGCTCGAAACTGGATGGAGGTCGAGCAATAGTTCAGACTGGTTTGGACGGGAATAAACATATTCATGGGAGACAAACACAATTTTATTTATTGTTTATACACTATTGTAATAAATATAGCTTACACTTTCAACAAAAGAACTTTCGCAGGTGTTCGACGTTCCATGGGTGTGGTAGGTCCTTTCCTTGTGCATCTTTGAGCCTATACGAGTTCCGAGTGGTTGTTGGTTGTTACTTCGTCCTGGGTTGTTACCCCAGCTTACCTTAACACTAGGTCTTCGACTTTGAACGATTGGCCAGAATCGTTGGTTGAAGCAGCCTTCAACCCTTCTTTTGTTGACTGATGTCCTTACCTTTACTTCTAACATTCTTTCTTCTAACAAGTCGAGCTCTTCCTCTAATCTCGTGTTGTTGGAGTCTTGATCGAGTGTTGGATCCTGTAGGTGGACATTCTTACTTCAACCAGTGGTATTGCCTCGTTTGCATACGTGAGGGTGAAGGGGGTTTTGCCTGTTGTAGTCCTGACCGTGGTCTGGTAAGCCCACAACACCCTTGGGAGTTCTTCTACCTATGTTCCATTCTTGTTGTCAAGCTTCTTAAGGATTCTGAGTAATGTTTTGCATGTCGCATTGATTCTTAGATCCTTGCACCAGTCATGGTAATGGTCCGAGTCAAACTGCATTATGTTGTCCGATATGATAAAATGGGGGATGCCAAATCTACAGACGATCGCCATCCACAAGAATCAAGTGATATTGCTCACTATTATAGTCACTAGGGTCTTAGATTCAATGCAATTAGTAAAGTAGTCGACAACCACCACTACGAATTTTACCCCTCATTTGCCCAGAGGAAGGGGGCCGACCAGGTCGACACCCTATTGTACAAAGGGCCATGGTGACGTGATTAACAGCAGCTCTTCTAGGGGGAAATGAGATACCGGGGAGAAACTCCTCCGCATCTCTATGGGCGTTTGGCCAGCAGTGTCCCGCTCTCATTAGTTTACCAGCTAGTGCTTTCCCTCCCGAGTGGTTACAACATATTGCTTCATGTACTTTTACCAAGATGTATTGTGCTTGCTCCAATGAGACACATCTTAAGAGGGGCATGGAATAACCCCGTATGTACAGGAACCCATCAGTCAGGATGAAGCAAGCATCCCTATTCTTGATTTTCCACGCTTCCCACTTATCGTTGGGTAGCTCGTCGGCATTGCGATACTTGATTATTTCCATAGCCCATTCCAGAGCTCTTAGCCTCACCTCTGAGATCTCGACCCCTATTATAGGCATCTCTATTGTGCTGATTATTGTTTCCTTTGTGATATGAACCCGCGGGAATGAAATCCCTTGAACCCACAGTCAATTTGAAAACTCCCCAAGAAAGCCAAAATCAAGTCAATGGATGGAGAACCTAGACCCGATGAGAACTCGTTTCAAGAACCTAGATTATATTAAAATCTAGACCCGTTGAAGAACCCGTCTCAAGAAACCAGATTACAAAGGAGGAACGCAACAAGGGTTGTGATTTACCTTTGATAAGTTCAAAAGTTCAATTAAGAACAAGAGGAGTAAAACTCAACTCACACTGAATAAATTCATAAACTTCTGAAAATGAGGCTATAAAGAGTATTTAAACTAAAACCTTATTAAAACCCTAGATAAAATAAAACCCCATCTTCCAAAAATACCCCTGAGTGAACAGTGCATCGGCTACAGTACGGCGCTACAGTAACTCGGCTACAGTAACCTTAACCCTAGTTCAATAAAATAATAATTTTTCCAACATACCCTTACATAGGCATAAACCCAATTATTCTAAACAAATAAAATAGGTCATTGAAATTAATTAAATAAGTTGAAAGCCTTCAAGTGTCCAAAGCCTATAAGTCATGTTGTTGTCATTTCCATAGCTTATGAAATGAATCAAAGCATAATTTTCATCGTTTAAGCCCTTGAACTTGTATTTGCCCCATCTGGAACTTGCAACATATCTTTAAGACTAGGCCCACCTTGGTTCCCATCACTTTGGCAGGGGCGAGTCTTCCTGCACGAACGTAGCTCGTGCCAGTTTGTCAGCCTTTTGGTCTTGCCCCTTGATATTTGTTGAATCTGAAAAACATTTGAAGTGGCCTTGCTTGATTCCCACTAGCATCAAGTATTTTTTCAAATTTTCACGCTTCGTAATGAACTCCCCCCGAACCTGGTTGAGGACTACCTAGGAGTCAGATTTCACCTCTATTTCATTGGCACCTAACAACTTCGCGACAACCAAACCGGCTAGCAGCGTTTCGTACTCTCCTTCATTGTTGATGGTATTGAACACCAATATGATGGCGTAGTTGTGCTCTTCTCCGGGGCATCTATAATTATATGCACCTCCACTCCCCCTCCAGCTCAGAAGTATGAGCCATCGATGAAGATCTACCAGGGCATCATAGGAGGTGCATCTCGGATCTCTTCCAGAAAGCTAATGAAACTGCGATGAAGTGTGCCAGTACATGTCCCTTAATAGAGCTTATGTCAAACTCACTCTGCTCCATTGCCCAATTCATTAGCCGACCCGAGACATCTGGTCATTGTATGATCCTCTTCAGGGGGCTTCAGTCAGGACCCGGATCAGGTTTGATTATGCCCAAACTAGTACATGGTGTTATAGTATAGTTCAGGGTGTCGATCCATGGAGAGTTGGAAGAAACACAACAAGACACAAACTTAAAAAGAAAGATCAAATTACAATATAACAAGAATCTAAAAATTCTACCTAAAGCATGTAATTAAAATGAGATTAGGACACATATAAGAAGGCAAGTAAAGTTTTAGGCTTCCATCAACCAAATCCAATACTCTGATTTTTTCAATCCAAACTATATACACAATTAAGAATTATAGCACCAAATTCCTAATTGGAAGATATGACATTATATTTATTTACTTTCTTAAATTTAATTCTAGAATCTTTTTTCCTTTTACAAACCACATTTTTCATATATAAAAATGAATATCAAATCTAAAGATGACACTATGTTCTCAAACAATAATACAGTAAAAGATCACATCAATGGCATGAAAAACCTGTTTAAGTCACAGTCATATATTCATAATCCTATAGTTCAACAAAATCAAATCATAGCAAGATTTAATATAATTGTCTCAAACTTATAATATCCAAAAAAACAAAAAAAATAGAGAATTGAATTCTAGAATCTTAAACAATAAAGCTTAATCTATGAATTGAAATAAAGTCAAAGTATTTTCACCGATCAATCTCCGCCCTAGGCTTTACCCAAGATTTAGTTCTCCATGGAAGAACTAAAAATAAATAAAAATAGTATTTTTTTCTCCTCTCTTCAGAACTGAGCCGTATCCCTTTTTAAAAGCTCTTCAATTTCGTGCTAATGATATGCTTATATAGGGTAGAAAAAAAACCCTAGTGTCTTCATGATTCCTGCATACAAAATCGCCTAAATTTTAGGACTCAGCTTGGCAGCAATGTATGCGCTTTAGGATTTCGAATTTAGAAATCTTTATTAGAGAAAAATTTGTAACCCTTTAATATAGCTTTTTAACGCATCAAGAATCGCATCAAGTATCTCTTTTTCTCTTGATTCAAATTACTTTCAAACCCCATTATTATCCTTATTTGAAGAGTCATATACTCGTTGAAAGTTCTTAAGTTGTTCTAATAACTTGCCAACTTAAAAGTTCTCATTTGAATTTGACTGGGCTTTGACTTGCTCTTTTATAAACCCTAAAATTAAACATAAAAATCTACTTTGGAGTATCCTAAAGTAAATAGAAATTCAATTCAAGAATACACATTAATTCTTATGATTTATATTCACATTTTAGCATCTTAGTCCAATAATAGGGTATTCAGAATGTACTTTCGTATGCTCATCAGGTGTGCTTGGAAGTATGGTTTGACTTGGCGGGCAGTCGTTATAAGGGCAAAGGCAAGTTGGTCCACGCGAGGGTATCTTGCTTCCGCACCTCGAAAAGCACAACTGGTGTAGTACACCGGCTTTTAGGAGTCTTTCAAATCCCACACTAGAGTTGCAGAGACTGCATATGGGGAGACGAACAAATATTCAAGACTTCTCCTAGGTCAGCTTGACTATGCAGGGGAGGGCTGGCGAGGTATTGCTTAAGGTTCTTGAAAGCCCAATCACATTAATCATTCCAAGTCTGTGCCTTTCATTGCAATTTGAAAAATGACAAGCACTTGTCCGTTCATTGGAATACAAATAGATTAAGAGCCACCACTCAGTCGACAAGCTTTTGCAAATCGTTGATGCTTCGAGGTGGGGCCATGTTGAGTATGGCCTCCACCATTTTCCGGTTGGCCTCTACTCCCCTCTCTGAGATCTTGAAACCCAAGAACTTTCCAGACTCTACACCGAATGTGCACTTTGTCGAGTTAAGTTTCATCTAGTAGCGCCTTAGTATCGCGAAGGTCTCGCACATATTGACTAAGTGTTATCCAGGGGCCTTGTTCTTCACAAGCAAGTCATCCACGTAAACCTCCATGCTCTACTCTATTTGTTCTTTGAACATACGGTTGACTAACTACTGGTAGGTGGCCCCGCATTTTTCAGGCCAAAGGGCATGGCCATGTAGTAGTATAGCCCCTATCTGTGATGAACGATGTTTTCTCCTCTTCGTCGGGGTTCATGCGAATCTGATTGTACCCTGAGTAGTATCTATGAAACTAAGCATGCGATATACTGTGGTGGAGTCCACTATCAGGTCGATCCAGGAAAGAGGGAAGCTATCTTTGGGGCAAACCTTGTTCAGATCTATGAAATCAATGCACATTCTCCACTTGTCGTTGGCCTTCCTCACAAGCACGACATTGGATAGCTAGTCCGAGTAGCATGCTTCGCATATGAACCCTATCGCTAAGAGGCGGTAGACCTTCTCCATGATGGCTATGCATTTCTCGACGTTGAAGCTTCACCTTTTCTGCCTGACCTTCTTAGGTTCTGGGCTCACACACAGGTGATGTTGAATGATGTCTGAGTCAATCTCGTGCATGTCTTCGTGGCTCCAAGCAAACACATCCTGATGCTTTGTGAGGAGTTGCATCATAGCTTGTTGCATGTTGGGTGCTATCCTTCTACCAAGTCTGATGTGGCCTTAGGAAGGTTCGGGTCCAAGGGAGCCAACTCGAGTGGCTCATTTGGCTCTACTTGTCCGAGAGCTTGCTCGTCCCTGATTCCCCCTATGATGAACTCGAGAGGGGGCGGTGGGGCACAGTCGTCGCCCAGGGGCTCTGTCACGTTGACCCCGCCTTCCGTCTGCGTCAATTCTTGCATGTCTTTTGGTAAGGTTTCTGGCCCTCGAGTTGCTTGAGAAAAGGTTGTTGGTAGCATACGAAGAGCATGTAATGCCTATAGGAAAGATCTCATAGACGGCGTCACTGTCAACATCGTGTTTCGTATGCCTGGGCAAGGCTCTAGCAACTCAAGCTGAGGTCTTCACCAGTGAACACAAAGAAGGAAAGTGGGCTTGGGGTGGTCTAGAGAACCTCTAATGCCTATGTTAGTCTCTAGTGTTTAGAGTCTTATCCTTTTAATCATAAAGTTCAAAGAGCGTACTTTATACCTGTGATGTAGCTTTTATATGAGGTTGCGAGGGAACATTATGTTCTCCGTGTTAGGGCTAAGTCGTCCCGCCTGCATCTATCATAGTCTGGGTATTTGATGTGAGGTGGTCTTCTGAGGCAGATCTTTCAATGCGGCATGGCTCTTGAGACGACGCATTTAATACGGCGCGGCTTTCAGGGTGGCTCTCGGCGGTGGGTGAATGATGCAGTCACTTCTGGTCTCCTCCATTAGGGAATCAAGGGTTATTTGCGTCCTCCATTTACCTGCTAACATAAGTCCTTTAATGCTAGGTGCAACCGGGGACATCAGAGTCAGTATGTCCCATCTCTCCCCACTTATCTAGCTTCTCGTATTTCGCATTCTCCTTTCTCTGATACAACTTTGAGGACTCGACCCTGTTGGTAATTCTGGAGCCTCGGAAGGGTGAGACCCAAGCTTAAACGGGCCCAGTGTTGGGTCAGGCCCAATTTGGAAGGGCCGTAGATTACGAGATTGCGGCTTAAAAGCTTCGCGTGTGGAGGTACCTCTATAATCATAAAGAACTTGCTCGCATTCTATTGCAGTATTGCTGTAATTAACGAACAACATGCATGTCTTCCCTTAGAATCATTTTCAATGAAAATCTGGTCCGTTTTATTATTGAGTTTGAAAATGACAAGTGCCCCCCTCATGGCCTTCCTCTCCTTAGTTTATCTATAATATATCTCGTTGTTTGGTTAGGTGGAAAAAAGACATTATGAAAATCCTGAGACAAATCGAAACAAGACACAACACTGAATGATTTACCCAGTTTGAATATAAGAAATTTTTTATCTTATTTTATTATTATAATTTATTTAAATTTTTATAAAAAATATAATAAATAATTTTATTTTTTTAAATTTTAAAATAATAATAATATTAAAAAAATAATATTTTAATAATATTTTATTTAACTTTCATATCAAATCATCTCATTTTAATTCACTATCTAAACGACACTTAGGGTGAGTTTGGATCACAAACTCATCTCAACTCATCATTACAATTTTTTCAAATCTCAACACAACATATAATAAACAATTCAATTTTTTCAAATCCTAAAATAATAATAATATTAAAAAATAATATTCTAACAATATTTTATTATCTCAACTCAACTCAACTCAACTCACTTCAATATCCAAACACATCCTTAATTATATTTTCAAGAAAATGAATAAGTTTTAGAGTGCTACTTACTTGTCTACGTTTTTGTCTCTTCAAAGTTATCTACAGTACAAACTGTACTTTTTTAAAAAAATATTTTTTAAGCATTATTAATCATTATGAAAAATAAATAAATAAATCACAATGTCACTAACATTTATTTTCTTAACTATTAAAAAAAAAATTCAACAGTAAGGAAGGGCAAAAATATAAAACGTCTCGTTTGCTTTCACAGATGAGATGAGATGAGATGAGTTAGATTAAAGTTAAAAGTTGAATAAAATATTATTAGAATATATTTTTTTAATATTATTTTTCTTTTAAGAATTGAAAAATTGAATTATTTATTTTATTTTATATAAAAATTTTAAAAATTTATAATATTGAGATAAAAATAAATTAAAAATAATTATAAAAATAAATCAGACATTACTATCATTTGCCTAAGTTTTGTTATGGATGGATGTATCAACAGAACTCCTAATTGCAAAGTCATATAAATGAAAGAGTTTTCTTCTTTAGTACTGGTGTGGACCCATTACTTGATTGGATGTGATGTCATTTGAAAATTATCTTTTATTTTTTATTTTTTTTTAAGATTAGATGAGGTAGGACCCTTGGAGTATAAGATTCAATTTCGTTGAAAAAAGTGTCACCAAAGGAGTGACCGATCGTGTCCATCTCCCACTGATGCAGTCCGGGCTATAGCACTACCACCAAAAGAACTGATGGAAAATGCTTGTGCCACCTACATTTTGAAACTATCTCTATTTTTTTTTTTTCAGGATTTGTGTTTCTTTATATTTTAATATTGTATTATTTTTATTTTTATTTTTATTTTTTAATTTTTTATAATACATTAAAAAATGCTTTAAAAAGAAAAGAATTTTACACAGTCGATGGAGATCCTCCATGGATTTTCTTGGTGGCTCTAGCAACTCTAAAAAATGATTGATTTGATATTATTTTAATTTAATTTTTATAATTATTAAATTATTTTGATTTAATAATTATCTTGAATTAGATTTTGTAATGATTATTTACCTTATCTTATTTATATAATTTTTTTTTTTATAAATAAAGACCAATATTTTGTATTTAATGACATTTTAAGAATAAAAAAGATGTAACCATTAAAATCACTCTCCCACCTTCTCTCTTCTCCGTCTCCATCTCTATTTTATTTACCTTTCTATCATGCTATATATCACAGGCTACAGAAGGTTACGGAAGAAAAAAAAATTAGAATTACCAATCATCATTTATAGTAATAGTAATTAAATAATATTTGCTAATTTTTTTATTTAAACATACGTCCAACTCATATTGTAAGATATGAGCACTCATAGTGGACATTCATTTCCCTTCTTTTAGGGGTTATAAAATAACTCTTAAACCACTTCATGAGTATTGATGGCTGACCCTTAATGGCCAATTAGGGGTAACACTTAGAGGGACCCTCTCCCCTTTGGATGAGGCACTTGCATTACAAACAAGTTTTTCTCTCTCAAATGGTTCTCTCTAGTCCCAACATCTAGACTATGAAATATGTGGATGTTGTTCTGGTATATTACCACGTAGCACAATCCACCATTGATGAGAGTAGGGCTGTGCAGAAAAGGTCCAGATCCGATCCGTTCGTGAGACCCTATTCCATCCGACCCGAAAAAACGGGTTGAAGTAACTAGCAGGTTGAACCCACTGAAACCGACTACACCATTTTAACTTCTCACTCCTCTGTAAGTCTGCATGTGCCATTAAAAAACATAGCAAAAGAAAAGAAGAACTCCCTGTCAACAACGTAAGCCTCCAGAAAATCATAAAAAATAAAAAAATAAAAACACCCTCTGATTAGTGCAAGACCCACTACACAATCACAAAGTCGAATTCAAGTGATATTTTGCCTCTGGATTGCTTACGGCTAAATAAATGTCGTCACAAGTGGTCGAAATTTAATCCTTAGAGATCTCATTGTCGGTAGCAATATTTATCGGCGAGGGAAACTTGTCAATCTTGTTCTTGTTGTCTTCATCGTCTCCGTCTTCGTCTTCGTCATTATCTTTGACTTCGTTGAACATAGGCTTAGTAGCAGTAGATTGGAAACCTAAAGGTTGAGGAGGCTTGGGCTTCGGGGCTTCGGGGTTTCGGACAGTACTTCCTTGATGGTTTCTTCCTCAGCTGAAGGAGGGGGTGCTCTACTCATTTGCATCAGATCTCGGTCTTGGTGGTTGAGTTCGCACCAAAGAATGTTGTTGCTTTAGTAAATCAGATGACTTTCCACCACACAGCAACCCATTGAAGATTTTTTGACAAAAAGTTGTTCGGGACAGCACTACAACCTAAGCCATTACTGGTTTGAGCTCAAGAATGGAACGGACAAATTTAATCCAGAACTTACAAATAGAGAGGACGACGTTGTCTACCCGATTCGTCGTCATCAAGGGCAAGGGCGTTTTGTTCTGATTTGGGTTTGTTTTATTCTCCAACTGATTTGCAGTTTTATCTCTTTCAATCTCGGGTCGGGTCGGTCCATATCTGTTTGTTGGCTTCTAAATACGGGTCGGGTCGGGTCGGGTCGGACCAAAACACAAACCGGGTTGGTCGGGTTGCAGCCCTAGATGAGAGATTATGGATGGAAAAAAAGGATGACGGAGAATTCGTAAAACAGCCACATTAGATCTAAGATATTTTTGACGAGGTATTATCGCTTTCACTATGTACTTTGATCTAGTATTTCTAACAAAAATTTATATCATCAGATTATAATTATAATTTTGAGTAATGGTAAATACTATATTCTCATGTCATTTTCATCTCACTATTAAAAAATGTGATACTTTAATCGCTATTGGATCATCCATTATTTTTTGAAGGAAGAATTCAAAAGTTAATGGACAATATCAAGTTATAATAACAAGATGAAAATGTGTGACGTAGAGTTTTCTTATAAATTATGTTCACAAGTGGCATATTTAATTTTCAAGCAAATTCGAATTTGTTATCGGGCTATTCAATTTTGAAATAAATAAGTTATTTATATTATATCTTATAACTTTATTTATAATTTTTTGACAAATAAACTTTTTGTTTTAGTATATATCTCATATATATATATATATATATATATCAACGAGTATATTGTAAGGCTTTGAATAATGACATGTGTAATGTTAAAAAAGTAATGCTACATACAGTTGTGGAGTGCATAAATATAGTGCAGTCGTTTTGAAAAAGAGTGAGATCTACTATTAAAAAATTAAATTTTTTTTTCACGTGAGTCCTATATTTATTCACTTTTTTCAAAATAATTGCGTGGCGCTTGCACACTCACGACTGCAACTATCATTTCTCAAGTTTAAAAACACAATTTCCTATTTTTTTTAGTATTTAAAATATTCTTATTTCTATTGAAATGAGTCACTGTTTAACTTTATATAACTTGTATCATATAATAATCAATTATAATCTTATATTCAATAATAATTAGTTTTATAATTAGATCGACCCGAATGCAAGTTTTGTCAATTGGTCTAAATTGACTTATCGAATAATCTTTGTAGTCCTAGTTGGGAGTTTCAAATGGACCGAGGCATATATATATAATTTGTGTAAGGGGATTTTTCTCCCTCTGTCTCAGCGGGTTTGAGAATGACAACTAAGGGAACAAGAACCAAAGGCTTAGCCCAAAACAAGCAGAGTCTTCAACCCGGCCCATGGGTAGGCTCCTCTTGACGCAACCTGCATGAGGGAACATGTTGCTAGGGATGAGACTCGCCGACTCGGAGACCCTTTGAATAATGTCCAGCTTTTGAGTGCTTGTCCGCGTAGTGGGCATAAAGCACGAGGGACCCTCGATCCTCTATCCTCTGATAAGAGGGTCATCAATGGACCACCAAGGATGCTAGCAGGGTGGGAAAAATTGGAGAACCACACAAAATTAATAGCACAACTACCCGAGCTACACGCCACATTAATTACGCTGTCCCAGAGCCATGTCGCATTAAAGGACTCTGACAAAATGAACAGTATGAAGGACTCAGACTCCATGGGAGTAGACATGATATATCCCCCCAGATTCATGGTATAAATAACAACTCCCAGGTACGAGAAATTTCTCTCTGATCCCTAGATTCTCTCACTAAGAGAAATCTCTCTTTGATTCTTAGACTTTTTCACTTATTTACAAACTTCCAAGAGAATTTACTGACTTTGGCACGGAGACTCCTCGGCCCCAAGGCCACCCTTTCCCAGTTGCCTCCTTCTTTATCTTACGCAGGCCCAAGTTCTGAAGACATGAGGAACCTGGCTCAGAGGCGTGCGAAACACGACGTTAATAATTGTGTCGTTTGTGGGATCGTTATAGATCTTACATGTATTTTGTATGCATGCGACAACCCATTCTGGACAGCCCAGAAGAGACACAGAGGAAGCCATGGAAGCAAGGCTAAAAACCATAGAGGAGTGGGTGATGAAGCAGACCGAAGAGGTGCAAACGCTACGCAAGGAAAACGAGGAACTCAGAAAACATCAACAGGAGCAGGATGAGGAAGTAAAGCCCAGTGATAACGAGCACATGGGGTCTCGAAACACATAGGCTGGAGCAAATAGGGAAGAGGGGCAAAAGAACATTCAGGATGAGCTCCGCAGTCTCAAAGGAAAGTATGAGAAGATTGCAAGGAAAGTGGGTATGTCGTCGTCGATGGACCAACTACTCATGAACACTAGTCTGCCTTACACGAAGGAAGTGATGGATGTGCTTTTACCACCAAAATTTAGGGTCCTAGCCATAGAAATGTACAACGGATGAAGGGACCCCCTTAAGCACTTTGAAACTTTCAGGGCTCACATGACATTGCATGGCTTCCCAGGCGAGGTGGCATGTAGAGCATTCCCACTAACCCTGAAAGGGCCAGCACGAGTATGGTTCGGGTCTCTGGCGCCCAGATCTGTAGACAATTTTGGCGAGCTAGTCAGGTTGTTTTTGACTCAGTTCATGTCGAGTCGGAGAAGGCAGCGCCCAGCAATGAATCTCCTCACCATCAAACAGGGGGAGGAAGAGAGCCTAAAGTCCTACCTAACTCATTTTAGGAGCGCATGACAACTGACGACCAGAACGAGAAAATAACATTGGCGGAGCTTCTAGGAGGGGTCTGGCCGCGATCCCAATTTATGGCTAAACTGGCGAGGACGACCCTCATGACATTGCCGGAGTTCATGGATCAGGATGACAACTTCATCAACGTTGAGGACACTCTTCAAGCCTTGATAAAGCCAAGAAAGAAGGAGCTGGAACAAGCAGAGAGGAAGTTGAGGGCCCCAGCTAGGGATAAGGCCCAAGAAAAGTCGGAGAAGAGCTCCTAAGACAAGAGAAAGGAGGAAGCTCTAATGAGGGGACCGAGACATCGGTTCGACCGGCCTACATTCACCATCCAGGAGGCCGACACCACTGACGTCCGTGAAGATGAATACCGGGGTGTTTCATGTCGCTACCACACATAGCACAGGTCCACCTCACATAATACCGAAGATTTCTTCTCTCAGCAAGGGCAAAGGGAGCATGCGGAGTGGACAAGACAATGCTATCCCCCAGTCTGGAGACTGGAGCAAGAAAGAAGGGAAAGGTTGAGGGAAAGGAGCATGGACTGAGTAGACAAACGTAGGAGGGAAGAAATCCCCTAGCAATGACCACCAGTGTGGGGGCCACAGCAAGATTGTCCCTGTTCACCACCACGGGGGGACCCCCACTTGGGAAAATCCGAACCATAGGGGAGGATTCGTGAGTGGGGGCGCTTCCTCCTTAAGTAGAAAAGCACATGCCAGGCAGGCCTGGTACCATGAGGTGTACTCGGTCAAGTACCATCCCACCAAGTATCGAAGGAGTGAGCCTACCCCAGTCATCTCCTTCATAGAGGCTGACGAAGAAAGGGTCCTATACCCCCGTGACGATGTGTTGGTGGTGATTATGCTGGTCGCCAACTTCACCACCCGCAGAAACTTCATTGACAACGAGAGTTCTACGGACATCCTGTTCTGGGAGGCCTTCACCAGGATGAGAATAGATGCTACCTGGCTGCATCCGGCCTCCATGCCATTGAAGGGATTCTCCAGGAGTATGGTTCAACATGTGGAAACCAACACGTTGTCGGTCCTTGTTGGCAGCACCCCTTGCATGGCCTCAATCATTGTCCTAGAACGGCATCATTGGGAGGCCCACCCTCAACAGATTGTGGGCCGTCACAGCGACCAACCACCTCAAGATGAAATTTTCGACCCTCACGGAACCTCCGGGAGAGAGTAAGCCATGCACTGCTTGGAGAGCCCTGGCAAGCCTTAGTCTACGACTCGCCCTACTAGGCTAAAGGGGAGTGAGAGGGTGCATTATGAGGCCCACAGATTCCGCTTGGGATCAGACAGACATCTAAAGCGTCGGAACATGCAACACAAGGTTACCTGCCCCTGTTCATGACATATAAGATGCAATGTTCCTAACATGTATCTAGCATTATGCAATATTCGCAGCGGATAATTTTTTTTTTTAACAATACTATGCACCAAACTTATAATATCCCAAATACTTAAAACATACTTCATACATAAAAATATACTAAACAACTGAGATCACAACACTAATCCAAAATGGTTGTGAACAAAAGAGTGCTGGAGATTGAACTCCACAAAATACAAGTAGTAACCTAAGGTAACTACATCTAAGTCGCACCGTCGCTTAGTCGACCATTTCTAGTTGGTCGATTCCTGGTTCTCCTTCAGATCTTGTAACAAGATCTACCATTCGGGGGGAATGGTAGTTGGGACTATCACAGTGAGATTTGATTATAAGTCTCAGCAAGTTAACAAAAACCTTCACACAGGTTAATGATGCATGCATGACAATAAAGACATGAATGTACAATCAAAGTCAATAGTAAACATAATATAACCTGACATAACATGGCATGAAATAATAAGTATAACATGACATGAAATAATAAGCATAACGTGACTTGACATAATATGACATGAGCTAACATAACTTGAACTGAAACTTAGCTTGACGTGACATAAACTTGAAACTTGACATGAACGTCAACTTGAACATAACATAACATGAAACATGACTTGAACGTGAAATACATGAATTTGGAATCTTGCTCATGAAACTTAATTAAAAAAGTGACCATATGGGTCCCATTGAGCCGTGTATCCCTACCGATTATAGCATCACAACACAGGTGTTTATACCAGCTGTCAGTGCATTAATACGTACTCCACAATTGTTATGGCCCCACGTATTCTACGTGTCACAATTGCTGTGTCTCACGTAGTGTATGCTCCACAATTGTTGTGGTTCCATATTTCATGCTCCATAGTTATTGTGGCCCCATGATTTGTTTGTGCCACACTTGCTGTGGACAACCTAAAATAAAGTGGCTCCATCGGCATTAGTGTCTGGCGCGCTCCGATAAACAGCTAGTTAGGTTCCATTCGCAACCTATTGACTGTACTTCGTCAACCCAAGGAATTTCACACCTATTTAGACACTCCAGGGTGAACAAAGGAGTTCAACTAGGATATTACCCTATCCTAGCACTTAGGGTCGTGATTGATATGAATAACTTAACAAGACTGTTCTCGAGGTACACAAATTGTATTCAAGACGGAATGACATGAATACAAAAAGACAGAAGTCCTGAAATAGCATAACGTGACATGGACGTAAGACGACAAACATGACAGACGTCAAGATATAAATGAAACAGACAACATTTTAAAACATGACATGCATGTAACAGACAAAATTTTGTAACATGAAATAACATGTAACAGACAATATTTCATAACATGGCATAATATGTAACAGTGAATATGTCATACATGTAACAGATGGTATACGTAATGCGACATATTTGCAACAGATAGTAACATGAGACAGAATATATTATGTAACATATAAATATTTCGTGATAGAATAATTCATGTAAAAGATAAACATGGGATAACATAGCATGACATGACATATAAAACAACATATGAACATAAACTGTAGTTCCCTTACCCATCACACATACACAGTAACTTAATAGTAAGTTAAGAGCTAACTTACCTCGATAGTCGCGTTCTACAAGAATAAACGCGAAACACAAGGAACTGTAAGAGGGTATTCTAAAAGTTAGAAATTAATTACTAACAATTAGAAATGTAAAAAGAGGCAACTTAGAGTAAAATGATCATTTTACCCTCTACATTTGGAAAAATGACAATTTTACCCCTAACTTAAGGATTTCAAATCCTAACTCTAAAAATTACCAAAATTTACATTCCTCATGTAAATTTTTTCCTAAACTCAAATATCAACTTAGAAAAATTTAAAATCATTCACAACTATAGAAAACTCACTATGGCCGAAACCTACATAATCCATTTCTCTTGATTTTGGTTCAATTCTTTCAAAATTCAAAACTCATGATTAAACCAAAACTTTTTAACAAAGATCTTCCTATCCTAAGTTTAAAAACACACTTAAAATATCCATTAAGAAAAATCTAATTATCAACACCAAACTTTTTGTAAAAAGACCCAAACGTTTTAACAAAAGTAAACCCTTAAATCACAAGTTTTGACTTTAATAAAAACATCTCCAAGAATTCAAAAACAAACAAATCTTACTTCTAACATATTTATAACATCATCCTAAGATCAACCATGCTTTAATTCTTAAAAAAAAGTCACCAAAAATCACAAAACAACACTTGAAGTTCTTGGTTTTAAATTTAGTCCAAAACATAAACTTTCTCTCAACTAATTTTGATCAATCTCTTGATCCATGGCTTAAAGACATATGATTTTTAAAATAAAACATCACATGGTTTAAAAATGTGTCCTAAAGAAGATCCAACCATCAAACTTAAAATCACATGCTTAAAATTCAATAGAAATTCGTAAAATGTTATGGGGATTTCATGAGGTTCCTAAGGTCAATAGAAATTCTACCAGTGAATTTCTTGTGGACTGTTACATGCATGGCCCTAGAGGTAAAGATAGAATGAATAAAAGCTCCCCGATCGAAGGCTCCATTTCCCTTTATTTTGTAATGCATGATTTAATTATTGTAAATTTTTGCTATTTAATGAAAATCGTTATATTCCAGGACAGTACAATACATCTACTACGAACTTTCATGTTATCAATAAAACGCTGACAAGACAATCTATGATTAATGAAATCTGCAATGATAAAATCATCACCAAATTAATGTTTACCTTCCCTGTGATGTCGATAGGCGGGAGCGGGTCCAGTCTGTGACGCCCCCAAATTTCGCTTGAGATTGGAAGGACATTTGAAGCGTCGAGATATGGAACACAAGGTTACATGCCCCCATTCATGACATATAAGATGCAATGTTCCTAACATGCATCTAGTATTATCCAATATTCACAGCGGATAATTTTTTTTTTAGCAATACTATGCACCAAACTGAAATATCCCAAATAGTTAAAACATACTTCATACATAATGACATACTAAAGAACTAATATCACAATACTAGTCCAAAATGGTTGTGATCAAAAGAGTGCTGGAGATTGAACTCCACAAATACAAGTAGTAATCTGAGGTAACTACTGTACTATCACCTACATCGCATCGTCGCTTAGTAGATCGTTTCCAGTTGGTCGATTTCTAATTTTCCTTCAGATCCTGTAATAAGATCTACCATTTGGGGAGAATGGTAGTTGGGACTACCACAGTAAGATTTGATTATAAATCTCAGTAAGTTAACAAAAAACCTTTACACAGGTTAATGATGCATGCATGACAGTAAAAGCATGAGTGCATAATCAAATTCGTAAGTAAGCATAGCATAACTTGACATATAGCATGACATAAATGACATAACTTGAACTGAAACTGAAACTTAAGCTTGACGTGATATGACATGTACGTGGCATGAACGTGAACATGTATAATTTTAACATGAACTTGAACATAACATGAACCTGAGCATGACATAACATAAATGTGAACTTGAAACATAACGTGAACGTTAACATAACATAACATGAACTTGAAACATATTCTTGTCTCATGGGGTCACCATGATAGAGTAGTCTTATCTCATGGGCTTACCATGATTGCTTAATCTTATCTCATGATATTACCATGATTGCGTGAACGTAAACTTGAACATAACATAACGTGAAACATGACTTGTACGTGAAATACATGAACTTGGAATATTATTCAATAGGATTAATTAATAAAGTGACCATACAGGTGCTACACGGATCCCCTTGAATCATGTGTCACTGCCGATTACTGCATCACAACATAGGTGTCTATACTAGCTGTGAGTGCGTTAATACATACTCCACAATTCTGTGGCCCCACGTATTCTATGTGTCACAATTGTTGTGTCTCACGTAGTATATGCTCCACAGTTGTTGTGGCCCCAAACTTCATGCTCCACAATTGTTGTGGCCCCATGACTTATTTGTTTGTGCCACACTTGTTGTGGACAGACGTAACATAAAGTGTGGCTCCATCGGTGTTAGTGTCTGACGAGCTCTGGTGACCAGCTAGTTAGGCCTCATTCGCAACCTGTTGATTGTATTTGGTCAACCCAGGAAATTTCACATCTATTTAGACACTCCAGTGTGAACAAAGGAGTTCCACTAGGATATTATCCTATCCTAGCGCTTAGGGTCGTGATTGATATGAATAACTTAACTGGCATACATGACATTTCATAACATGACGTGACATGAACGTGACATAAACGATAGAAGTCCTAATGTCGCGTAACGTGACATGAACGTAAGACGACAAACATGACATACTTTGAAACATAAATGTAACAGACAACATTTCATAACATGGCATACATGTAACAGATAATATTCCATAACATGGCATAACATGTAACAGACAATATTTTGTAACATGGCATAACATGTGACAGTCAATATTACGTGACATGCAATACATGTAAAAGATGACATACTTAACTTAACATGACACACTTGCAATGTATAGCAATACATGACAGAATATCCTGTGTAATAGATGAATAATTTGTGATAGAATAAATTTTGTGTAACAAATAAATATGTAATGATTTGGCATGACACATATGATAACATGCATACATAAAATTTAGTTCCCTTACTTATCACTCATACACATTAAACTGATAGTAAGTTAAAAACTAACTTACCTTAATCTTCGCGCTTTAAGACAAAACTCAAGTGCGATCACGAGAAACTGAAAGTAGTGATTTCTAAAAATTAGAACTTAATCACTAACAATTAGGAATACGGAAAAAATATATCAACTTAGAGTAAAATGACCATTTTACCCTATACATGTGGGAAAATAACCATTTCACCCATAACTTAAGGATTTTGCATCCTAACTCCAAAAATCACCAAACTCTACATACCTTATGTAGATTTTATCCTCAACTCAAATATCAACTCAGAAAAATTTAAAACTAAACACAATCATTAAAACTCTATAGGGCTAAAACTTACAAAGGCTATTTCCTTTGATTTTTTTGTTGTAATTCTTTCAAATTCCAAACTCATGATTAAACCAAAATTTTTCTTATACTATACTCATAACATATTCCTAAGAATAATCATGTTTTGAATCATGAACAAAAGTTATCAAAATCACTAAAACCATACTTGAACTTTTTGGTTTCTCTTCTAAACAGATTTTTGTTTCTAACTTGTTTTGATCAACCTCTTGATCCACGACTTATATAGATGTGATCTTCAAACCAAAACATCTCATGGTTTAAAAAGGTGTCCTAAAACATATCCAAGCTTCAAACTTGAGATCACATGGTTAAACATCACCCAAAATATAAATTTAGCGAAGAACATCATCATTTTGGCCTAACCGAATATCTCCTTGCCTAAAATTTCATATCTTCGAAACTAATATCAAATATCTTCGAAATAACATTCTAACATGTATATAAGAGGCTTAGGATCTTCCAATAACAATATCAAAGCTACTGGAATAAGATTAAACCATAAAATATTTAAACTTTCTCAAAACAGAAATTATTTTTCCTCTTCCATCTTCTAAGTTTCTAGATCTAAGAAAATATTTCACCAAAACTTTTAATCATGTAACAAATCCTCAACCAATAATCATATACACATGTTAACAGTACTCCATAAAAATTTTGGACAAAGATTTATTCATTAGCTTGGTCAAAAACTCTAAAATATAACACATTCTCCAGTTTATCACCAAGAATGAGCTTTCTGGGGTCTAAACAAATTTTGACCGATCAAATGATCTCCAAATGGAACAAATAAAGTATCCTCGTAAACTAGAATCCAAAAGGAACAACTTTTTCATGAATGTAACTTTGTGAGAAAATACTTACCAAAGCTTCGAAGCAGGTGTGCAAAAGCAATAAGAAAAACTGTCCGAGAGTGTCTTTTGTGTTCTATGAAGGAAAAGTATAAAGGAGGGTTGCTTTTCGTGGGAAGTGGACTGGAGAGCCTCTTACACAAGTTATGGAAAGTGATAGGACTGAAGGACAGCTTGAGTGTTGGCCTTTTCTTTTCATTATAATAAACAAAAATCAGTCCAAGATCTTTTCTCAAGGTGGAGTGTAAAAGTGAAAGAATGAGGTGGCCCTTTAGCTTTGTACTTCAAGAACCTTCTAGGCCCTTATTTGTAAAGATCTAGCCAGCCAAGTGGGGGTCCAAAACATATCCAAATAGCAATCCTATGGTGACCAAATTCGTGGGCCTTAATGGGCCTAAACCGAATGGGCCTAAACTTTGGGGTTTAAAGAGGGTTTGGGTTGCTATCAAGCTCAAATCCAATATCACTTGGCCCAATCAAATTTTCAAGGTTAAGAAAGTTGGATAATGATGTTCTAACAAAAATTTGAAGGATTAGTAGTATGTGGAAGTGATTTAATCAAGTGATTAAATACAATACTAGAAATCAGATTAGAAAGGGTTGAGGCCAACTTTAGGGTTTGGGGAAACCGTTTAGGGTTCCGATTTCAACCATGCTTTTGGGCTTTCAATTGAATTCTCACCATTTAGGGTTTCACTAGAATTGAAACCCTCTTTGGTCTGGCACAATTTGGTTGATCAGATGAAACAAAGTTTTACTTAGGTGGCATGATCTCACACCTTGATTCCTTCAAAGCCAACAAACGTTTCTCATGGTGCCAAGTGTTTAATATTATTCACAAAGTGTGGCTAAGATCTTGCCAAGTGTCCAATAAAACTTCTATAGTCTAATTTGGACATTCCACACTGTGATTTTTAAACACTGCAATTGGTGCGCTTACCGAGATTACTATTCACTCCGAAGAAGTGAATCATAAACTTAGTACTAAAAATTCCTAAATATTCATATTAACATGCAATGAAAATCGTTTAACGAAATTCAACCTCGAAGTGCTCCTAAAAATAATTTCATAGTTTTAAACAGACATTTCGTTCGAAAATATGAAAATAAACTTATTGCGCCATAAAATCATAAATAATAAACTGAGTCTAATGGCGTAGACCATATTACATTCTGACATTTCTAACTATCGCAAATAAATAAAACTCATATTTCTTGCACTATAGTGAGTGATAACACTGACTATGTTGACAGATTAAAACCTGTGCGATTGGTCGATTCGTAAAAACTTATGGAGTTTTCACGAGATTCCTAAAGTCAATAGAAATTCCACCAATGTATTTCTAGTGGGCTGTTACATAGTCTCAAACTGCCCGAACAACGTACCTCCCGTAGGGTCAAAGGGAAGGGCTATGCCGAAGGCCACCTATCCCTCTCGCGATGGAGAGTGGATCCTGCCCCCCCGGTGGCCCGAATAACTTACCCCGATCCCCATCGCAACAAAGAGCGGACCAGCCACATCGCTATCCCAATAAGTTACCTCTCCCGCTGGATACCAAAGGGAAAGTTAGGCCAAAAGGTTGCATTATCCTTAACGTGGTGGAGTGTAGGTAAACCCTTGGCGGCTCGAAGAAAAAAGCTTACATTTCTTGTGAGCGTCAACAGGCGGGATCGAGTCCAGTCTCAAACTGCCCAAACAACTTACCTCCCTGCGAGACCAAAGGGGAGAGCTAGGCTGAAGGCTGCTCAACCCCTCTAGAGATGGAGAGTAGGTCATGCCCCCCTGCGGCCCGAACAACTTACCCATACCTCCGCCACAACGAAGAGTGGGATCAATGCTAGTCTAACCCAACATTTACCTTCCTTGTGATATCAAAGAGCAAGAGTGGGTTAAGTCTCAAACTGCCTGAACAGCGTACCTCCCGAGGGACCAAAGGGGAGACTAGGCTGAAGGCCGTTCTAGCCCTCCCGCAATGGAGAGCGGGTCATGCCCCTCAACGGCCTGAACAACTTACCCAGACTAGACTCCTATCGCGGCAAAGAGCAGACCAGCTATATTGCTGTTCGAACTTACCTCTCTCAAGGGATTCCAAAGGGAAATGTAGGCATAAAGGTTTTCTTATCCCTACTACAACGGAGTGTGGGTCAGTCCTCAGTTGCCCAAAGACAAAAGACTTACCTTCCTCATGAGCATCAATAGGCAGGAGTGGGTCTAGTTGCAGACTTCCCGAAAACTTACCTCCCTGCAAGACTTAAAGGGATGAGTCACATTAAATGCTGCTCTTCCCCTCTCATAGAGGAGTGCGGATCCAGCCCCCACGGCTGTCTGAATACTTTTCTTGACCTTCGCTAAAAACAAAAAGTGGGTTCAGCACCATCCTGACCCAAATCCAACCTTTCCCTACGATGTTAACGAGTGGGAGTGTGTTCAATCTCAAACTACCCCAACAAATTACCTCCCTGCAGGGTAACAGGGACGAGTCTAGCCAGAGGCTGCTCGAACCCTCCCGCGGAGGAGAGTGGGTCCAACGTTTAGGCTATCCGAATACTTACCCCAACTCCCATTGCGATGAAAGAGTAGACCAATCCCACGATCATCCGAAAAAGTTACCTCCTTGAGGAATCAAAGGGGAGGGTTTGACTTGAGCCGACCTCACCCTAATGAAGTGCGGGCCTAATCTTTCAACTACCTGACGCAAACAAAATTTCCAAAGTGGAAAAGTCAAAGCAAGGGGCTACATGGTGTCAACGAGCGGGAGCTGGTTTAGACTCAAACTGCCCGAAAAAATTACCTTCCCATGGGGTAACAAGGACGAGTTGAGCCTGAGGCCATTCAGACCCTTCCGCAGAGGAGAGCGGGCCCAACCTCTAGGCTGCCTGAATACTTACCTCGACTCCCATTACAATTAAAAACAAGCCGGCCCTCTGCCGCCCAAAGAAATTACCTCCTCGGAGGTTAAAGAAGCAGGCCGGCCTAAGGTGTTCTGACCTCTCCTCGGTCGAGAGTGGGCCAGGTCCTTTGACCACCCGAATACTGCACTAAAGAACACGGACATCAGCGACATGGTAGGAAACAACGAGCACATCGCGACATAGGCTAGGAGGCCTAGGTTTGCAAAATTAACTCTTGCCCTCAAGAACAAAATTATGATAGTATCCTTATCTTCCAACCAGGGATCAAATACGAAATGCCAAAGGAGAAGGGCGAGTCCAGCTCCAAACTGTTTGGACAACTTACCTCCCCACGGACTAAGAAGACGGGCTGAGCCAAAGGCTGCCTTGTCTCCACATGGTGGAGAGTGGGATCAGCCCCACAGCTGCTAGAAGAATTGATCTCGGTCATTATAGCGGCAAAGAGTAGCCTGGCCTACTCACATCCAACTTTGCAGCCACGACGCTGCGTGGGAGGGGCACAAAGATGACCACATGCCCAAGTAAAGCATGACGACACAAATTGGAAAAATAAAAGGATTAAATGAGCTAAAACGCAATCAGAAGACGGGCAGTGGAAAGTGGAAATCGACATAAGGAGAAGGCAGATAGACATTGGTCTCATCAAACGAAATCACTAAAAGTTTCAAGAGAATGACTACATCGTCAGCCTGCGGGGTCGTTCGAGATAGGCTGGGAACTAGCAGGGTGGACCGTATGGCCCTATATGGCGACAACACCCCCCCGCATAACGCTAAGCCCATAATTTCTTGCAGCCAAACTCCCCAGGCCGGCCATAAAAGAAAGAAAAGAAGGAAACAACTGGGAAAAATATGCAAAGGCAAATAGCCGGACACAGTCAATAAAGGGTAATATCATTAATCATTGCCAGCTACAATATGAGGCCGCAGAGTTATGGAGAGCAAGTTACAACATAAAACGACTAAGTACAATAATACACAGCAAAAGCCAGCTAAGCACGACATAAAGTTGGGAGGTGTAGCAAACCAAAGCCTCATCAAGTAAGGTCGCAGTAAGGTCCTGAGAGGACGACTACCTAATAAGGGCGAACGAAGGCAATGCAAATGGATAAACGGACGACTAGCGGGGTAGCCAAGAATCCTGTAATTTCCTGCAGAAAAGTCCCTTAGGCCGGCCATGAAAATGGAAAAGAGAAAGAAAAGCATGAAAGGAAAACATAGTAAAGACAAGCAGCTCGACACGACAAAAATGTGAAACAATTTAATTGATCAGAGTTGTATACAAGTCGTAGGGAGACAACGCATAGGTATGTACATTCAGTAAAAAGAAAAGAAAGGGAAGAGTAAAATAAAAGAGCAGCAGTGGCACCAAGGAGTTAGGGCGTGGCGACTTCAAGCCTCGGCACCTAGAGTACCAACCTCAGGACAGTCAGGAGTAGGATCCCTCAACTCTGAAGCAACAAGCTTGGGCACGGACAGAACGACAGGACCCGAGAAAGCATCAGGGATCTCTTTCCTTCCCAACTCACAGCTAATCATGAAAGCTGCCCTATCGATAGAGATATGGGCAAGGTCGAGGCCCAGCAAATATTTTTCGAAAGTTTGTGAATGCAGCTGCGGACTCCCCAAGAAGTGGTCCTGCATCAACCTACGACCCTTAAGGCACCCATGCCCCCACGCAAGATTGCGAATGCTCGGGACTGACTTTAGTTGCCTGTTTAGGCGATAGTGACCACTTGTACTCGAGAAAGGTCGCCCCGAAGATTTGTAACAAGCCACTACAACCGCTGGTCGTCCTCCTTTGCTTCTCTCTTGAGCCTTTTCTGGCGGCGTTTAAGTTTCTTGTTTTTCCTGCACTCCTCCTTCAAGGCAAGTTGAACCCTCTTCAGCTCTTGCTTAGCTGCTCCCTCTTTTCCCTCTCGCCGCGAGCACAATGAATGGCGGTCTGGGTCATTGTACGAAGGTCTTGGTTTTCTTGTTCAATGACTTCTTGGTTGTCCACAATAAAGGCCTCCAGTTGAGAGGAACCCTGACAACAAGAGGGGCCGACATGCAACGATTAGTAAAGGAAAACTAGAAAATAAAGAGAGAAAGGAAAAGGACAAAGAAAGAAATAGCTGAACCTTGCATAAAGAGCTAGACAAACACTTGGCGACTTGGTTGATAGCCTCCGCACGACTCCCTCCCGTTTCTAGCCAGGCCAACGGAGAGACGACTTCTATTGAGCCCTCGGCCTTAGACATTTGGGTAGCCGCCTTGGCCCAATTGTCGACGACCTCTTCGACATGCGCTCCCGTCTGAGAGGGCTAATCTTCGTGTCGACCTCTTAGACTAGAGCTGATTATAACATCCAGAAAGGAGTCACCCTCCACTTGGCGCTCCACCTGGGTACGCAGATCATCGCACGGACCCTTGGGACCCGTAGCCGACTACAACATCCAGAAGGGAGACACCTTCCACGTTGTATCCCACCTCCGCGACACGGGTACTGGAAGTAGCGGCTGCCACCCTCTCAATGACGACATCCAGACCTCACGAGCAAGCCTTGACCTCATCCTCAAAGGAGTGACTACCGGTAGCGGAGCGAGATGAATAAGGAGGAGAAACCCCCAGAGAATGCTGCTCCTCAATAGTCCACTCAGGGATCTCGACCACAAAGACTCCCCGGAGTAGGGCATCAATTTCACCCGCGTTCTAGAGTACATCTGCAGCATTAGTTGGCGAGGGCAGCACGGTGGGAACATTAGCCGAAGGGCCTTTCACTAGGGTTTCCAAGGACTTCGAGGAAAAAGGTCCAACCGGCATCTCCACTGGCATCACCAGGATAGTAGGATGGTGGTCCTCAAGAGTAGTTGAGTCCAGCCAGGGAGGAATCAGGGCTCCAGAAGGGAGCCTACTGTTGGCCTAGGCCCCCTCTAAGTGAGGCCTCTTCCCCTTACTCAATAGAGAAGGGTACGAGGGGCGCTTTCGGGCAGGAGTGACCAGGGGCCGAGCAATAGTCACTCTGTCATCAAAAGGAATGTGGCAAAAGAGAGGGAGAGAACCACTTAGGCTCTTCTCAGAAATGAGAGCTTCCGAGAAGACGCTATTGGAGGCTCTTCTGCACCCATTCACGAACGATGGCAATACAACGTGACTCAACAATGGTAGATGTCGGGCGCACCACCATGTCTTACAGAACCTTTCCCCAGTTCGTCCGGATAGGGAACTCGTGATGACTCACTTGACCCATCAGGAGCTCCTACCCGTGGCTAAACACAAAAAAGAACTTCGTAGACTAGTCCTTCACCTTGCGATACCTTGGCTCTAGGTTAATGAGGGCATGTATCACCTTGAAGCTGCAGACGTTTCCCTTCTGCCGTAGCACCTTGTGAGTAAGAAGGAACTCATGGCTGGTGAGACCAGCATTCTCTGGATCCGATTCTAGCAAAGCACGCTACCAGATGCTACTGCAACAAATCAAAAGCCTCCAAGCTTTTGAATGAAGTTGAGAGGGGGCTAAACCAAGGCGATCCAACAAGTCACGAATAGGGTGAGGCAAAGGAAGACTCAAGCCACACGTAAACATGGAAGGAAATAGGGCCACTCAAGTGGAGCGACCCTCGACGTCGACGACACCCTTGTGTGGACTGGGGATCTTGAAGAGCACTGATTCCTGCACCTGGTAAGTGAGGGCCAGTGATGCTAGCATTGTCGCCTTAGTGTTGGAACGCCAACACCTACCCTCGAAAAATGGCCCAACATCTGCGTCACCCCCACCAGAAACCATGGGTATGGTGGTTTTCTTAGAAGCCATCAACACAGAAGTAGAATTTAGTAAAGAAATGAGAGTAAGCAAAGAGAGAAGAAGTTGGGAGAACATGGATAACATGAGAGCTACAGTACGATGAAAGGAGAGGGGACTGTAATCCAAATTGTACTTATATAGGGGAAAGACAATGGTTGATCTCCCATGCCTCGTGGCAAAAGGGAGAAGTATGAGAAGCTTCGAATATTGGGAAATGCGCACCACGGAGCAACTCGAAAGCGAAGAGCCACCAAATGCCCTCGACATTGATATAAATGAAAAGACGCCATCAGAGTTATCGAAAGAAGAGCCAACAAAAATGGAAGGGAAACGATACCGGGGTAGCCAAACGATGGGAACCTCCACAAACTTCGGAGTCGAGTGCACGTTAGTAAAGGGATCTTGGGCCCAACGACAAGGCGGGTTCAAGTAATAATAATTCTCATCGTACTCGTCCGGTGAGAATTAGCAGGGTAATTGTAAGGGAATTTTTCCCTTTTTGTCTCAGCGGGCCTAAGAATGGCAACTAAGGGAACAAGAACCAAAGGCCCATCCCAGAACAAGTAGAGTCTCCAACCCAGCCCAGGGGTAGGCTCCTCTGGACGCAACCTGTATGAGGGAACGTGGTGCAGGGCATGAGACTTACCGACCTGGAGACCCCTCGAATAATGTCCAGCTCTTGAGTGTTTGTTCGTGTAGTGGGCATAAAACAAGGGGATCCTCGATCCTCTAACAGGAGGGACATCAATGGACCACAAAGGACGCTAGCGGGGTGGAGAAAATCGGAAAACCATGCCTCATTAATGGCACCACTACTCGAGCTACACGCCACATTAATGATTTCGTCGCAGAGTCATGCCACATTAAAGGACTCTGACAAAAGGAACAATATGAAGGACACGGACTCCATGGGGGCAGACATGATTTGTTCCCCTAGACTCATGGTATAAATAGCAAGTCCCACGTATGAGAAATATCTCTTTGATTCCTAGACTCTCTCACTTATTTGCAAACTTTCAAGAAAATTTATCAACTTTGGCATCAAAGGCTCCCTGACCCCAAAGGTTGCCCTCTCCTAGTTGCCTCCTTCCTTATCTTTTGCAGGTCCAAGTTCTGAAGATCTGAGTTGTTGGAACCTAACTCAAAGGCGTACGAAACACGACGTTAACAATTTGATTACATCAAGTAGGCTGACTTGGTCTTTGAAAATTACATGGAAAGCAATGAACAAGTGAAAAAATAAGTTATTTTAATGCTAATAATATGGTTGATTAGGGCTAGTGAAGGCAAACAAATCTCATCTGTATGTTAACATGAGAAAATCTCATTTACTTAGCTCTTAGTGGACCACATGGGAGGCTTTTTTTTTTTTAAAAAAAAAAAAAAAAAATCCAAGCCCAAAAGATATTGCACTCAGCAAAGGGATTTATAAGGAAATTGACCCTTGGTCTCCATGAAAATTTGCAATTCAAGTGAAGCTGCATTGGAGTGGAAGTTACCACTTTCCATTGCGCAAAAATGATTCACACATCACCACTGCGTCGTAACAAGGGAGACCCACCTTCCACAAGTTATAAGGAAAATGCTAGCTATTTAGTTCTTTTTATTTATTTATTTTATGGTTAAAAAAGTGATTGTTAATAAAATTTATTTATTTTTTCTCTTAATGATCAAGGATGTTAAAAAAATATTAAAAAAAAAATCTACTAAAGGTATGCCTGCACCCGTTGGATCGCTAGCACTACTCTAATCTATTACTATATATAAAAGCAAAATCATGCAATTCTAACGTGGCACTCTTTCCGTTCAAGTTGGTTATTGTTGGTGATAATTAACTGACAATTAAAATAAAATCTCAAAGTTTTGGGTTGGTGATCTTTTAAAAGCAATATTTCACTGATATAAACTGTTTGTAGTTTTTAAATTTCATTTCACTTCTCACGTATAAAGTTGTAAACCGTGCAAGACTCCATCAAAAGGCACTCATATCAACCCGTGTATTTTTTCAAACCGCAAATAGACCGCATCCTTTATTGGCGTATCGATTTGGATTAGTTTATTTAACTTCAAAGAAAGTGCTTTGCTTCATTTCACTTTCTTGTCCATTCGCTCTCTCTCAAATCATTGCCACTCTGTCTCGCTCTTTTGGAATCCTTTCATCTGCATCAGGAATCCTTCCAACCATTTGAGCATGCCAAACACGAGTAGATGATTCAAGTCCTACCACGAGACCAAGCCACTGTACATTTCTGCATTAAACTATGTTTTAGGTGTGGAGGTGCCATTGGGTTGTAAGAATCTATGATATATTGAGGTGGGGTTGACGTTCAAAGGAAAATTAAACAGGTGAGTCTGAGAGCCTTTCGTGTGTGTGTATATATATATATATATATATATATGTATATCATTATAAAAGGAGAACCTTACTTTAGAAAGGATCAGAGTTCAATTTTCGAAAGCTTCTTCTAAAGCTTATGCAAAAACCCTCTCCTATTCTCTGCTTCCACTATTGTGTAAGTTATTTTCAAATTATTAAACTTATATTAATGCAAATGAACACTACATTTGCATTTATCTTATTTTCATTAATTATTGCATACATGCATATGGTCGATAAAACCGTCTGCATATAACTATGCATATTCTATTTTTCTGCTTCTTCTACTTCTGCATAGTAACTCGTGAAAATAATTTTGAAGGAATCAGAAGTACAGATACCAAGCTACGGGAGAGTTTTGACATGTGTTTTGATTTTCTTTACTAGAGTAGTGTGAATTTCTGACCAAGGAGGAGGGTTTTGTAGAAGCATTTTAAACAAAGGTCGACATTGTTTCCTCATATCTTGGTAAAAATCAGCAACATAATTGAGAGATCCTAAGAATCTTTACAATTGATTTTTGTCAATGATGACATCAGGAAATTTGTCAGCAAATTCAATAGCCATTTGAATGGGTCTGATTTTGCCTTCAGAAATATCATAACCAAGGAATCTAATCTTGGTTTGAAATAATTTGATATTTTTCACAAAAACGACAAGACCATTTAATCTAATGATGTCTATAAACGAATTCAAGTGTTTCCAATGATCATCAATATATTTGGAGAAAACAAGGACATCGTCAATGTAGACAATGGTGAAATGAGTGAATGAATTGAAAATATTGTTCATGATATTTTGGAACTCACTACGGGCATTTTTTAGGCCAAAGGGAATCATATTCCACTCGTAATGTCCAAAAGGGATATTAAAGGTAGTCTTATACCTATCTGACTCAGCTATCTGGATTTGCCAGAATCCTGCTTTTAGGTCAAATCTGGAGAAGACAATAACATTACTTAACCTATGAATCAAGTCATTTTTATTGGGAATAGGGTACCTAATCCACTCTAAGATTTTGTTCAGAGGTTTGTAGTTGATAACTAGATGAGGTGTTCCTCTTTCTAGTTCAACATTTTTCTGGACGTAGAAGACAGCACAAGACCAAGGGGACTTGCTATGTCTAATTATCCCTTTTTTAAGAAGATCATCAATTTCAAGTTGGCAAAATTATAAAGTCTGACTATTCATTTGAATAGGTCGGGCTTTAGTGGGAATATTGTTTTTCATCAAAATCTTTGATATATGGAATAGTAACAACATGTTTCTTCCTGTACCAAAAAACATTGGGCAAATAAGAACAAACATCTGAAATCAAACGTTTGTTAAAATCAACAATTTTTGAAATCAATAAATCATTGGATAATTGTTTTGAAATCTTTTTGTATTTTTGTTGGAGGAAATTCAAATGTTTGGTTTTTGCAGAAAGCAAAGATTTCAAACTTTTATCCATATCAATCTCTAAACGAGTAGCAAATTGAAACTTAACTTTTTGACCAAAAGGATCGGTAGTAATACCATATTTTTCAGTCAAAAAAGGATATAACGAGGAAATGAAAGGGATCCCTAAAATTATTTTTTCAGACATGTTTCTGACTAAAACAGAAGGGATTTTAAAACAGACGTTATCTTGGCAAACATGAGCATTGTTGAGCTTAGAGTTGATCTTCATCTGAGATACATTTGTCGAAAATAACCTTTCAATGGATTTTTCAAAGTATTTGTTAGGGATTAATCATTCTTGAATGCAATTCAAGTCTGATCCAGAATCAATCATAACAACTATAAAAAATTGAAAATCTTGGGAAACAACAATAGTAACTCGTGAAAACCGTTTAGGATGAATAGTATGATGGATAAAACATATCTGATTGTTACCAGCCTCACCATTTCGGTTAGAATCAGATTCATTCGTTCGCTCATTGTCAGAAGGCACATCTTGATCAAGTTGTTTATCAATTTTAAAACACAAAAATTCTTGTTTCAAGATTTCATTTTCAGATTTGAGATTGTTAATCTTGAATCTTAGTTCAACGATTTCTATTTTGACAGAATTTATTTCGTGTTGTAAATCAGCAGTAGAAACATCATTGGGTTTTTTCTTTTGAAATCTCTCCAAGGTGTCTTGGAAACTAATCTTTTGCCTGGAAGTTTTTGGTTCTTGACGAACCATTGTCTTCTTGAGCTTAAGAAGATATTCATCTTTAAGCTCAGAATTTGTAATTTGTGAAATCAAAGTTAATAAAAGATTTTCTTGTTCTTCTGTTTTGGTTAAAACATTAACTTTTTTACTCAAAGTTTTGCAACAAGAATCACTAAAATTGGAACCAATCTTTATTTCAGGTGAATTAGGAGACTCAGTTTCTAAGTGATACTCTAAATCACTAGAACTAAACTCTTGAATATCAGATGATGAAGAGGATCATGTTTCTAGGAGTTGGAACAGTTCTTCTTGATCATTGACATTAATATTCAACTGGTTAAGCTTCTTTTTCAATTTATTAGGCTTCTTGGGACATGTATTATCAAAATGCCCAGATTTGCCACAATTGTAACATTTTCCTTTTGAAGATTTTTGAAAATTCTTTTTCTTAGAAAATGGTTTCTTAGAATTTTTCTTATAAAAATTTTCATGGGGTTTTCTCCTTGTACCTCCATGAGATTTAGAAAACTTAGTAAAATGTTTATGCTTTCTTTTAGATGGAGCAATAGAAGGAAAGCCAAACTGTTCACAAAAAGTTTCCATTTCATATTTGGCTTTCTTACTATTTTTCATATGTTCACGAAGCATTATTTGATCATTGCACATACTAATACCAAGTTTCTTTATTACACTAAAAATATCACCATATGTGTAATTTTCATAATTAAGAAATCTCGAGATATCAGTAAGTTCTTCCTTCACTTTGTAAGCAAACAAACGAGATAGACCATCAATAAATTTCTCCTTCCAGTAAGGCTTCTGGCTATCATCCCGAAGCATTATTATGGATATGAAAACATCTTGATACCATCTATAATCTGACATCTGATGACATCGAAGATTATTCAACTGATCATTGACGCGATTAGTGATATTAGATGGTGTTCCAATAAAATGTTTTAAAATAGTGTAAATCAATGTATTAACATCATCAGGATGTGCCATTCCAATTGTGTCATCAAAAATCTATAACCCTTCATCATTACGCTTAACAACATTCTGAATGGTTTCCTTCATGTTAGTTGTGAGATGTTTGTCTCACCAATGACGAAGTACACTAGAAAAACCTTGGGTTAAAATCAGAACAATATCAAGTTGTCTGATATTATTGTTAATATAAGCATTTGCAACTAGAGACATTTTACTCATGGTATTGAGGATTTCTTGTACAGATAATTTGTCAATATTCCATTCATAAACTTTGTCTGCAGAGTAAGAAGATCGATTTTGAAAATTTTTTCTTCAAACTGCAAATCAGGGGGAGTAGGCCCGGATTACCAGTTCTTTGTGAGACTCATTGGTTTGGGTCATTTTGAAAAAAATCTCGCAATTTCAAATTTAAAATCAAAATCTTAAAAATTCTTTTCAAGTAAATCAATATCGTTAGATGAATCATTGTCAGATGATTTGTCTGAGGTTTGCACGAGAACTTCCTCTTTTCTTGTGCTTGTTAGAGTACTGGTAGAGGGTTGTTGTTTCAGATCAGCTAGCATTTGATCAATTTTATCAAGAGTCTTAGCCTGTGGATTTTGAAAATCAATTTTAGGCCGACTTGATGGTAAGACAATCAAGGGTTGTTTAACAATTTTCAAATTTTTTGTTGGCTGATCTTGGGGAAGGACCAAAGGATTTTCCATTTTGAAAACAAGATTCGAAGTAAAAATAGGTTTTTCAACATTTTCTTCAATCCGATCTAACTGTTTTCCGATCGTATGAAGAGCAAGATTTACAAAATTATTCTGCTGAATATTTTTTTTTTGTTTCTTTTAAAATCTTGTCCTCAGGATCTCAGGAAACAATTTCAGGGATTTTGAAAGGGGAAACAGCTACTTCAGATCCTTTATAAGGAATAAGTACTGTCTCTAAAGGCGGATGGCTAGATTGAACTATCATTTTGCCTTCTTCCATGACAAAAATGTTTTAACAACGTTTAAAGTATTTTTAGAAACATAATAGTTTTCAACAAAATCGAAGAAAAGAATGTGCCTTTTGGACTTATTCATTTCTTCTTTCCATTTACGCTTAACACGTAATTTTTCAACAGAAGAAAATTTTGCATAATAGGCCTTACGCTTCTCACAATTTTCTTTTGAACTATATTCATTCACAAGAGCAACCAAGTCAAAGTCAAAATGTTTGTTTAAAACAGTCAAACTGTGATGAATAGGAGCAACAGAAGCTGCCATATCCGAAGCTATGGGTGATGAAGATGAATTATCTTCTTCTTTATCAGCTTCTTCATTTACAGATTTATCCTTAGAGGATTCAGCATCCTTGGCAGAATAAAAAGTAGAAGTAACTTGAGATGATGTAGACAATCCTTTCTGTTTTAAAACAAGATTAATAGGCTGAGTTGTCTTAACTGAATCTTCCAGAAATTGTTTGAGATTTTGGTCTCTTCTTGCTGGATTTTCATAAACAGAACCAGCGAAAGAAGATCTAGACCCAGCAAAAGAATTTCTTCTTAAGCTTGGAGTACTAGTCTGATCAAAACTAATTTTAATAGTCTCATCTAAATATTGCCAAATGTAATCAAGATTACAATCACTGGGAATATTTCTGATAGGAGGAACTTCATGTTCTAAAGTCCATTCATTGGGAAGAGAAATATATTTCCAATAAACCATCTTTGGAACTTTAATATTGGCATCTTAGTTAGAACTCTAGGTCAAAAGAGTCTTTCCCGCAGTAGATTTGGCAATGGCTTTTGGATTTAAATTCGTTTTTAAAAGACGATAGTAAATCCGAAAAATAAGGGCAAGAGGTTTACTTCCCTCAAGCATATCATAACCAAAGGTTAAAATATTCAAAGTCAAGACTTTAAGAATATTTTTATCATCTAGAGCAAGAGTTAAATCAGGGAAACAATTAAAATGAACCGGTCCTTCCGAGAGGGAGGATTGGATCATTCCAAGGATACTAGTTTCAAAATGATTGAATCTAGCATCTCGTAAACAAAATAGAACAGAAGCATTGATGCATTTCCTAATTAAAGGTTTGACAGCAATTTGAACAGAACCAATATGCAAATATTTGTAACCTTTTTTCAAAAATTCTTGGATATGATCTTTTGAAAATAGGTAACATTTTTCTTGAGATTTTGAAAGAGCATAAGTTTGTTCAACAATTCTAACATTGAAAGTAGTTTGAACCCAAGAGGTTCGATAAATGGAATTTAAATCAATCTTTGGATATTTCCAAGATTCCAAAGTAGGTGAAATAGCCTATTTGAAAGAGCAATCTTCTTCCTTAACTATGTCAGGTGGCATAGTCGACCTAGAACTAATGGTTGAATTAGATCTAAACATTCTATCTATTTTGTTGTTAGACAAAACCGACCTTCGCACTTCAGGGTCCTGCGAATATCATCCTTATCCCGACTCGACAACCTAACTGCCCTAATTGCTCTCTGGCAAACGGGTCTTACCAAGGTACTAGACGGACAATAAGGAGATAGACCAGACAAAGTAAGAACTCAGGGTGGGGGTTGTAAACCAATAGAACAGATGAAATGAAGAGAAGTAATAGCAACGATTAGATACCAGATTGGCTCTAATACCAAAAGACAGAAACAAGAGATGAAAGGCAGAAACAAGAGATGTATGCACAGTTATATGCAGGCGATTTTACCGACCATATGCATGCATACAGTACTCAATGAAAATAAGATAAATGCAAAGGTAGTGTTCATTTGCATTAACATACGTTTAACAAATTACAATTTGAAAATAACTTACGCATTGGTGTAAGTAGGTGGAAGCAGAAAATAGGAGAGGGTTTTGAACAAGCTTTAGAGTAAGCTTTCAAAATTTTACTCTGCTCCTTTATGAAGCAAGGTTCTCCTTTTATAATACAAGGAGTTCCTGTTTACAATAGTAAAGTAAAGTCATGAGTGAACAGTAGAGTTACTATTGAATCATGTAAAAGTAGTATCATCATTATGTCTTCAGCGTTGATTGCGGAGCATCTGCTTTTGGCATAAAGTGATAAGAATACGACAAAGGCGGCTAGTCAGTCTTTTGAGACAGCAGTTTTTCTTTGTCATGTGACAAAAGTAGACTCAATTAGTTCAGGGGACGATTATCTTCTGCTGCCTATGGTGATAATGGATAAACAATCGTCATCAGATAACCTTGGAGTTCCTTTTGAGTCATGTCCAAAAATATTAGAATAAGCATCTGGTACTGAAGCCTCTGATGATGCTTCTGATTGTGAGTCATCAGAATTATCATGTTTATGAGACTTTTGAAGAGATCTTTCAAGCTATTGGATTAAATCCTTTTTATTAAGTCCTTCTAGAACATTAGTCTTCTTTTTGGACTTAGAGGATTTCTTGATAGAGGATGAGCTTGTAGTCTTCCCTCTTTGTGAAGCAGTTGGTGAAGTAAGGGCCTGGATTTAGGGATATCCAGTGGAAGTAGGGGAGCCATGTGTGATAGCAGGGAATTCCTTTGCATTCTGTAAATCAGGTGCAGTCTATGGGAAATCTCTGATTACATGGTCAATAATGTTTTGGGTATAGGGATACCTATCCCACCATTTTGTGAAGTAGTGCCAGACTAGAATATCGCCACTTCTTGCATAATTCCATTTCATGATCCATGGAACTTTGTTTTGCCTGCAAAAATGAAGACAATAGGGGAATTTGGCCATATGACGATCCAGCTTACTAGTAACAGCATTAGCATAAGACTTAAAAACGTTTGCTAGGATATCAGGGAAGTTCTTAGGAAGTATACCATAGAGATTCCACCATGAAAGGAACTATAGTGGTAATTTCCTTTTAAATTTGTTGTCAAAATTGAGAAACCAGAAATGACACATATCTGGAACTTAGAAGAACATGAATCGGTTCCAAGCATTGATATAGTCATAATAATTGTAGGAATAGTCAGTGGCACAAAGTCTTTTGGAGTGAAGTGATTAGTTCCCCATTGTTCTTCCGTCAAGACTTGAAGGATGTACGCACTATGGTAAATCAGTTTTGTTTTATTGGTCTTATCATAAATTGGCTTTATGATAATGGAACCAGTGAGCACTAAGATGCTCGAATAGAATTGGAGCCTTTTGGAAGGATTATCCAAAATCCAATGAAAACCAGAAGGAAAATAGGAGGAAGCAATTTTGAATGGATCTGTATGCATAGACCTATTGGGTTCTATGTAAAACAGATTAGTTGAATGAATTTTTTGAATATACTCAATCTTAGATCGAGGTATCAAATACCGAGTGGAAGCAGATTTTGACACGATTGCCTTGGCATAGGGGTCAAAAGCAGTAGCAACTGTGGAAGCAAAGGTAGCAGGTTGGATAATCTTGCCAAGAGTGGTAAATCTATTAGCAATTTCCAAAGAGGAAGCAGTCTCATTTTTAATGAGTTTTTGGTTGGGAATTGGGGAGGGGGGAGCGTTGGTCTGTTTTTCTTTTCCTTTTTTCTTGCTAATGGTTGGGTGTCTACAAGAATTTACAGGTAAGAAAATCAGGTATAAAATTATTAGTGCCATTGATAAATTCAATATCAAAATAAAAAAAACACTTAAAATACCTTGCCAGCGTGCAAAAATATGTTTTGATGCAATGTTTTTAACATCTTTTTCTAATACATATTTAGCACTTTTGCAATCAATCCTTAATAGGAATTTCTTATTGAGTAAATAACTCTAAAATTTAGAAATACATAGTACTATAGATAAAATCTTTTTTTGATAGTACTATATTTCTCCTGTGCAGGATTCCAGACTCCAGAATGAAAGCAAACAACTTGTTCATAAGAGCCTGGTGAAACAGTCTATTTCAGAATGTCACCATAACCAATGCCAGAGGTATCTGTTTCAACAATTTTGAAGGAATCAGAAGTAGGGATACCAAGGGTTACAATTTGAAGGTTAAAGACATACAAGTTGTATGGGATATTATACAGGAACTATTTATGGTATAAATAATCTGAAGGAGATTACGCAGCAGAAGAAAACAGAGGAAGAATATGTCCAAAGTTGGAATCCATTCTCATTATTTTCTGTAAACTGTCGACTAATATATATACAAAAGAAATGAAATATAAAATAAGGAAAATATTATTTACAGCTCATAACAATCGTAACCAACTAACAGAAGAATATTCACGTCCTGCCAACTCTGCAGCTGTCCATGCAGTACGTATTCTGTTGTGGAGAATCCGTGTCAAGGGGTAGTGGAAAGTTCTTTTCTGGTAGTCTCAACATCCCCCCGCAAGATGGAGAGTATATGTTAATTACTCCCATCTTGGATAAATGTCGTGTGAAGGCAGGTGAGTGTAGCGGCTTAGTGAACAAGTCAGCCAACTGAGAGTGAGAAAAAACATGAGCTGTGACTACTTGTCCTTCTGTGATCTTATCACGAATTAGATGACAATCTAATTCAATGTGCTTTGTTTGCTCGTGAAATATTGGATTTGCAGCAATGTGAATTGCCGCCAAGTTATCACAATATAAAGTTGCAGGATTTAAGATTGATATTTTCAGATCAGCAAGAAAATATCTAATCCATGTGAGTTCACAAACCACTGAGGCCATAGCTCTATACTCGGATTCCGTAGATGATCTAGACACAGTAGTCTGTTTTTTTTATTTCCATGACACGAGTGATCTGCCAATGAAGATGCAGAATCCAGTTATAGAACACCTCGTATCAGGACAATTAGCCCAGCTTGCATCGGAGTATGCTGCAAGTTCCATCTCCGAATTCGCAGGAAAGAAAAGTCCTTGTCCTGGAGTTCCCTTTACATATCTTGAGAACTGCATTAAAATGAGGATCACGGGGACTCTCCATGAACTGGCTTAACAGGTGCACACTTTGGCTTAAATCTGGCCGTGTGTTGGTGAGATAGAGTAGCTTGCCAATCAATCGCCGATATAGTGCTGGGTCTTTGAACAATTCCCCTTCATCTTTACTGAGTTTGACATTTGGCTCCATAGGCAAATTAGATGGCTTTGCTGCTAACAATCTAGTTTCAGAAAGTATGTCCAAAGCATACTTCCTTTGGCAAAGTTGAATATCTCCTTTTGTGCTCCCCACCTCAATACCAAGAAAAAATCTAAGACTTCCAAGATCTTTGATCTTAAATTTTGTTTCCAAGAATCCTTTGACATCAGAAGTGGATTGAGGATCGAAACTCATTAGGATTATATCGTCTACGTAGACAAGAAGTGCTATAAAAGATGTGGTTGTAGCCTTGGTGTATAAGGTGTAATCTGCCTTCGATTGAACAAATCCAAATTCAATTAAGGAAGATGAAAGCTTGGCATTCCACTGCCTCGAAGCTTGTTTGAGACCATAGATGCTTTTTTGTAATCGGCACACTTTGTTCAAGCTTGAGGATGGATGACCAGGAGGTAAGCGCATGTATATTTCTTCATCAAGATCTCCATAAAGGAAAGCGTTGTTCACGTCCAACTGTTGAAGATCCCATCCTTTAATTGCTGCAACTGCAATGAGACAACGTATAGATACTAACTTAGCAACGGGTGAGAAGGTGTCATGAAAATCAATCCCCTCTCGTTGCGTAAATCCTTTTGCAACCAAGTGAGCCTTAGCTCACTCGATGGTCCCATCCGCCTTAAATTTGTACTTGTAGACCCATTTGCAATCAATTGTTTTTTTGTTAGAAGGTAGGTCAACAATAGTCGAAGTTCCATTATTTTCAAGAGCATCGAGTTCTTCTTTCATTGCCTTACACCAAACAGGTTCTTGGATGGCTTGAGTATAGGAAGTAGGTTCAGTATGTAAAGAGATAGAAGTAGTGAAGGCCTTGAAAGCATGTGAAAGAGATTTATAAGAAAGTGAAGCAGATAAAGGAAAGGATACTTTTGAACCTTCAGCATTGGAGAGGAATGAACCTTGAGTCTCGGATTTTGACTGAGAAGGGTCAAGTGTAGCAACCAGTTGGCAATGGAAATCCTGTAGGTAAGCAGGTGCTATTCGAGTTCTATTTGTCTTGCGGAGAATGTTCTGATGAGAAGTAAAATCAGAAGATGAAGAAGGGATAGGAACATGATCTTGTTCTTCAAGATTGAGAAGGGGAGTGAAGGTTTCGGTTGAGGGAGCAGAATTTTCAAGAGATGTGTTTATTTCAATATTCTCAGTATTCTTTTCTGGTAGGCTGTGAGAAAAAACAAAATCTGTATTGGAATAGTGTGGTTGTTTTAAGGGAAAGATAGCTTCATGAAATACCACATCTCGTGAAATGAAAATCTGATTGGTGGACAAGTCGAGCAGCTTGTATCCTTTTACACTGTATGGGTAGCCTAAGAACACACATTTTCGGGCCCTGGGTTCAAACTTAGTTCTAGCATGACTAAGTGTAGAAGCAAAGCATAAACTGCCAAATATTCGAAGATGGGTGTATGTAGGTTTGACTTGATATAGGAGCTCAATTGGAGATTTGTAATCAAGGTTGGGAGTGGGGGTGCGGTTGATCAAATATACTGCTGTTATGACAAATTCATTCCAATACTTTATGGGCAAACCAGATTGAAACTTTAAGGCCCTTGCCACATTTAAAATATGTTGATGTTTACGTTCGGCTAATGCATTCTGTTGGGGGGTGGCAACACAAGTAAGTTGATGATGGATCCCTTTTGTTTGATAAAATATTGGCATTTGAAATTCACCCCCATTATCGGTTCTAACAATTTTTATTTTAGTTTCAAATTGATTTTCAATAAGGGAGCAAAAGTTTTGGAGAGCAATACGTGCCTCTGATTTGGTTTTTAACATGTAAATCCATGTACATCTTGTAAATTGATCTACAATAGTGAGAAAATATTTGGATCCATCATGAGCTTGAGTATTATTTGGAACCCAGATGTCTACTGAAATCAGGTCAAAAGGCTTTGTGACTTTGTTCTCAGTGTTTGGAAAAGGCAATTTATGTTGTTTTGCAAGTGGGCAAATATCACAAAGAAATCTGGTATGAGCTTTAGGTCTATCAGAAATGTCATAAACTTCTTTCAAAACATGCTCAGTCAAGGAGCTATGTCCTAGCCGATAATGCCATAAAGTAAAGTCATCAAAGTTTGTAGTAGTAGCAGTATTAACAGAAGTAAAATGAAGTAAGGTTTGAAGGTGAGAAGTTAAAGCATTGGGTGAGCTTTTCTGGTGTTAAAAGTGGTAGAGGCCATCCTTCACTTTACCCTGCCCAGTCGTCGTCCAAGAGAAAAGGTCCTGAATATAACATGAGTTAGAAAAAAAAATTAGGCAACAATTGGAGGTTTGAGCCAAAGACTTGGCAGATATGAGGTTAAAAGAAAACGTGGGAACACAAAGCACATTTTTTAGAGTTAGATTTTCTGATATTTGAACATCTCCAACATGAGTGGCTGAGGCAGAGTTACCATTTGGTAATCTAACTGCATTTGAAATTGTAGCAGTGATGTGAGTAAAGAACCGTGGGCTACAAATCATATGATTTGTAGCTCCAGTGTCAATAATCCATGGTGCAGCAACATGTTGTGCAGCAGTGTGTGTTTGTGCAGAAAAACATATGTTTATACCAGACATGGGAGGGACATCTAGAGAAGTAGAGGTCATTTGAACTTGATTTGCAGCAGGGACGTGTGCTTCAGGTGGCTGTGTTTGGAGCAAGGCAATTAAACGACTATATTGTTCTTGAGTAATGGCTGGAGTATTGCTGACTTGTTCCTGTTCAAAAGAAACATGATTAGCAGCCGGTCTGTTTTTGTAGAAATTTTTGTGTCCAGGGGGGAATCCATGAAGTTTGTAGCACTTCTCTTTGTTATGTCCAGGAATGTGACAATGTGAGCAAACCGGGAGACCAGGATTGGCCTTGAAGCAGCGTTCCAAGGAGTGGCCAGAAATATTGCAATGTGAGCAAAAAAGTTTGTCTCTCTGTGAGTTTGGATGGAATCTCTGATCTGGTCCTTTAGTGATCATTGCAACAGGTGTGGAAAGTGGGAGGGAATGCAGCTGCCGACGCCTCTCTTCCTGTTGTACTAAGGAAAGAACACGATTGAGTGGTGGAAGAGGGTCATAAAGAAGGATTTGAGCTCGAATATTATCATAAGAATCATGAATCCCCATTAAGAATTGCATAACCTTACTCCGGTAGTGGTAATCTGCCAGGATCTTGACAGAACCACATGTACATAGAGGCATTGGTTCATATATTTCTAGTTCATCCCAATATCCTTTGAGTTTATTGTAATAAATACTCACAGAATCATCATCTTGGATCAAAGCAGAAACTGATTTCCGAAGCTGAAAAATGCGTGGTGCATTTTGAATGGAAAATCGTTCACAAAGGTCATGCCATACGGTGGCAGCATTGTCAGCATGTGCAATGGTTGGTCTGTGCTCGATACTTACAGAGTGTTGAATCCAAGCAATTATCATATCATTACATCTTTCCCATGGAGTAAAAAGAGGATCAGATGTATTAGTGGGTTTAGTGATTTTACCATTGATGAAACCAAGTTTGTTTTTGATATTGAGAGCTCGACACATGGTCCGTGCCCAGGTGACATAGTTTTCTGTTGTCAACAGCTCGGGAACTAACAGAGAAGAAGCTCCTTCACCAGGTTGGATGAAATAAGGACTTGCAGGATGATGAGGGTTGGATTCAGGGTTTGGAGGGTTTCGGTTTTGCATGTTTTGCTCTGGTGAAGTATTGGAAAATGAGGAAGAATCAGTGCTCCTGGCTCTCTGATACCATGAAGGAGATTACGCAGCAGAAGAAAACAGAGGAAGAATATGTCCAAAGTTGGAATCCATTCTCATTATTTTCTGTATACTGTCGACTAATATATATACAAAAGAAATGAAATATAAAATAAGGAAAATATTATTTACAGCTCATAACAATCGTAACCAACTAATAGAAGAATATTCACGTTCTGCCAACTCTGCAGCTGTCCATGCAGTACGTATTCTGTTGTGGAGAATCCGTGTCAAGGGATAGTGGAAAGTTCTTTTCTGGTAGTCTCAACATAATCTATCTATGCATTACACATGTTTGATAAAAGGCCCATTTGTTGTGTAGCCGTTGGAGTGGATTCAATTGCGTCATTTTGAACGTGGATTCAGGTTGTTGACTTAGTAGAGGAATTTCTTTCCTAGCTGTTTGAATTTTCTTTTACAAGAAAATGATTATTAATTTGGACGTTACTAAGAAAGAAAATAGTCAAGAAAGTTTTGAAATCATAGGCGTATGGAAGTCTGGAAAATGATAACTCCGCTTAACCAAGTCTGATATAAGCATGTGGAAATACGTTGCTTCATTGGCTTTATTTTGTTTTTGGAAATAACCAAATGAGAGAGGCAAGTGTTAATTTACCATTGGCGGTGGTGTTTTATTTTTATGCATTGTTAAAAATATTATTACTCCATTGTCCCAAAAAAAGGATATATTTTAGTATATGCAGAAAGTATGTTGGTAGAGATTTTCATGCTTCTATATATGTAAAATATTATATATACGTGATCTGCAAATATATATATAGAGAGATATTTTTTGTAATCTTGGTTAAATGTGGTTAGTAATAGCGGTTAATGGTTTTGTTTACTTCAATTTATCTTTAGTAGTGACGCATGTGAAAAAGAGCTTTACCTTTTTCTTATTCCACTGCCATTTGATTCCTTTGAAGGATGTTTTATGTTATCTAATTATTGGATATTAATTTTATAATTTTCTTTGCATGTTTGAATTTCCAGGAGTTTAGATTTTCTATTCTTCATTTCATTTTAAACTTGGTTAGTTGGTTTGCTTTATAATTATAAATGCAGTTAAGAGTGTTTTGTAATTTATCTTTATCATGTTTGATATATTTTTTAAAGGATATAAAACTCTAAAAAAGATCAAAATTTACATTCCTTAGATATAGGACTTTTCATCCGGGTTCCGACCCAGGAACCTTGGTATACCCAGACCATAACTCAGGTTTCAAACTCGGGTTAGAACTCGGACTGGGTTTAGACTGGGTCAAACCCGAGCAGGAACCTGGAACCTGGTTATCCAACAGTTTCAATCCCAATGAATGTATGACATGAACATCTTTGATCTAGAGGCATGGAGGAAGACAAACATTAGCCTTGCATATCATTACGTATTGGCTTGAATAGGTATATCTCCATGACTCCATCATACATTGCCTTGGTTTAAAGAAGAATGAGACAAATAATGTTTAAGGATCCCCCATTTTATTCTGTTTTTACCTTTATGCAGAACTTGAAGTCGGACTTGAGTTTGTGGCAACTTGGAACATTACCCCAGGAATAATAGCTTTCCATGGTCATGTCCATATCATCGATCCCTTTCAGCACATGCTAGGGCTTGGTTACTAGGAAAATACAAGCATTGCTGATGTTGAGAGTACTGGTGTCATCCATTTTAATGGAAGAGCGAAGCCTTGGCTAGAGATAGCATTCCCTCAACTTAGGCCATTGTGGGTCAAGTATGTGAACTTCACTGATAAATTGTAAGGGTCCAGAGGCTGAGCAACATTGAAGGGATTATGTGTAGTAGTAGCCAACAGTTGTTGAAGGCTCGTGGAAAGAATCACATGTAGCAACAGAAATAAGGATGGAAAGTTAGTTTTGTTAGTTAAGGAGATGTCAATATGACAAGTCGTGGTGAAGATGTATTGTTGTTTGTCATTTTCGTTTAATGAAGAGAATTGAACGGTGTCGTTGCATTAGTGTAGTCTGTAAAGAAGGCACGAAATGGTGTCGTTTCATTAATTGTCAACTATAAAAACATAAGCAAATGAAGTAAAGGGATATGAAATGATTCAAAAGACTTTCCCTCGCATTATCTTCCTGTTCTCTCTCTCTCCACATTTATTCTGAAGTTCTCTCTCTCTACTTCTTGGATCTTCTCTGTCTATTTCTTGGTAACTCATTCAGTGAAGGGGGCCCATTACAGTTAGTATTAGTAGTCATGGCTGAAGGAATGCGATCCTATGCACAAGTGTTAGATTCCTTGAATAATCTTAGACAGCAACAAGATCGACATCAAAAGCAGCTTGAGGATACAATTGATGTTCTGGTACATCAACAGGAAATTGCAAGAATCGACAGGGAGAATCAGGATAAAAGATTTGCGGAAGTTATTCAGCAAATCTCAAGAGTATCAGTAAATGGATCGATGGCACATGAAGAAATGCATGAAGATAGTGAAGAAGTACCTTGCCGTGAACAAGTTGATAGAGGAATTTTTAAAAACATCAAAGTAGAGTTTCCAAGGTTTTCTGGTGGAAATCATGTGGAGTGGGTGTATAAGGCTAACCAATACTTTTTGCACCATCAAGTACCATCGGGACAAAGAATTTTTTTTGCTTCTTTTTACATGGAGGAGGAAGCCTTGGTTTGGTTTCAAAATTCTACTGAAGCAGGTTTATTTCGTTCTTAGGATGAATTTACTCAAGCATTACAAGTAAGGTTTGGATTATCTGTTTATGATGATCCAATGGAGGCTTTTACAAGGTTGAAGCAAGTGAGTATAGTAGCGGCCTATAAGATAGAATTTGATTTGATTTCTAATAGGCTCAAAGGAAATTCTGAGAAGAATAAGCCAAGTTGCTTTATAAGTGGCTTGAAAGATGAGGTGGGGTTCACTGTGAAGATGTTTAATCCCAAGAACTTGAATGATGCATTTGGATTGGCCAAGATTCAAGAACAAAATATTTGGAGCACAAGAAAGGTGTGGAAGAATACCTCTTATGATTCGGGGGCTAGTGTGCAAAGATCAATGCAAGCTCCTTCAATTTTGGGAACACCTCCTCGAGGGTAGGCTGTTTCTAAAATGCATTTCCAAAGAATCTCATAAACTCAAATGCAAGATAGAAGGAAGAAGAGTCTTTGTTATTTCTGTGATGAGAAATATTATCAAGGCCATAAATGTGCAAAACCAAGAGTATATGTTTTAGAGGGTATGGATTTATCTCAAATGGAGTCATGGAAATCAGATGAAGAAGCTGAGCAGTCACAAGAAGATGATAATTAGCAGATGAAGGGAGTTGTTGGTGCTGCTTCAATTTCAGTTCAAGCTTTGGTGGGAACACCAAATCCAAAAACTATGAGAGTTCTTGGGCATATCAAGAAGAGAAGGGTGACTATCTTGATAGACACTGACAATACCCATAATTTTGTGGATACTGCAGTGGCAAGTAAATGTGGGCTGGAAATACAGAAATTTGACCATATGCAAGTTAGAATTACAAATGGTGATTTGGTGGCTAGTGATGGGAAATGTAGTAATGTGGCCCTACATATACAGGGTACAACCTTTGTATCTGATTTGCTTACTTTGAATTTGGGTGGTTGTGATATTGTGTTGGGAGTACAATGGTTGCTGTCATTAGGCCCTATCCATTGGGATTTTGGCAAGTTGAGTATGCAGTTTACTTACAAAGGGGTTTTGACATGTTTAAAGGCATTAACTTCTAGTTTTAGCAACCTTGTTGATGATGTTGAGTTTGCCAAACTCTCTTCAATGGAGAGCAAAGGATTATTTTTGCAAATAACTGCAGTTCAGTCTTAAGAGGTGTTGCATGATGTACCTAATGATATCTTGAATTTGTTAGACAGATTTTAGACAATTTTTGATGAACCAAGAGGCTTACCTCCACAGAGGTCTCATGATCATCAAATACTTCTGAAAAAAGATTCCGCACCAGTGAGTGTGAGGCCATATAGATATTCATATTACGAAAAGACTGAAATTGAAAAAATAGTCAAAGAGTTGCTACAGTCTGGTGCCATTAGGCCAAGTCAGTCACCATTTTCTTCACCTGTCCTTTTGGTGAGAAAGGGGGATGATTCTTGGCCAATGTACATAGACTATAGGGTACTTAATGAGGCCACAATCAAAGATAAATACCCTATACCAGTGGTGGATGAATTGCTTGATGAACTTTTTGGGGCAGTTGTTTTTTCCAAGCTTGATTTAAGGTCAGACTACCATCATATTCGCATGAAGGAGGATGACATTTCCAAGACAGCATTTCGAACACATGAGGATCATTATGAGTTTCTTGTAATGCCCTTTGGACTCACTAATGCACCCTCCAAATTCCAAGGTCTTATGAATGATGTATTTAGACCATTTTTAAGAAAATTTGTCATTGTTTTCTTTGATGATATACTAGTCTATAGTAGAGATTTGCAGTCACATTTGAAGCATTTAGCCACTGTCCTGAATACTTTACAAGACCATCAATTGTATGCAAAGAGATCTAAGTGTCACTTTGCTTGCCTTGAGATTGAGTACTTGAGGCACCTCATTTCTAAGGAAGGGGTCAATGTAAATTAGAAAAAAATAGAGTCAATGATTAAATGGCCAGTTCCTATATCTGTTAAAGCATTGAGAGGGTTTTTGGGGTTGACTGGCTACTACAAAAAAGTTTATTCGAGATTATGGCATCATAGCTGCTCCATTAACAACTTTGTTGAAGAATGAAGCTTTTAAATGGTCTGAGGAAGCAACTAAAGCCTTTGAAGAATTGACGCAAGCTGTAACACAACCTCCTGTTTTATCTTTGCCTGATTTTTCTAAAGTATTTGTAATTGAATGTGATGTGTGTGTTAGTGGTGTAGGGGCTGTATTGATGTAGGAGCAAAGGCCTTTGGCTTTCTTAAGCCAAGCTTTGAAGGGCAAGAATCTGCTGTTATCCACCTATGAAAAGGAATTTTTGGCGTTAGTCTTGGCAGTCAAGAAAGGGAGGCCTTATTTGTTGGGTGGTTCATTCATTATCAGAACTGATCACCATAGCTTGAAGTATTTGTTGGAACAGAAGGTTGGAACACCTGCTCAATGGAAGTGGCTTTCTAAGTTGCTTGGCTATGACTTTTCTGTGGAATACAAAATGGGAGTGGAAAACAAAGTGGCGGATGCTTTGTCCATAAAAGATCAGGATGAGAATGTTCATTCTATGCTAGCCATATCTATTCCAAATCCTACTTGGTTAGAAGAGATTAAAAGGGCATATGTTGAAGATCACGTGGTGCAGCAGCAGCTTGTGCTTTTACAACAGAATCCTACAACAAACTCATCATTTTCTATTAAAGGAGGAGTTTTGTTCAAGAATGGTAGGTTGTATATTCTTGAATGTGCTGACATCAGGATATTGCATTTTATTCATGCATGTCCTGTTGCAGGTCACTCAGGCTTTCATAAGTCACTGCAGAAAGCAAGGTCTAGCTTCTATTGGCCTGGTATGAAAGTTGAGATAAAGAAGTTCATCAGGGAGTGTGAAGTTTGTCAGAGAAATAAAGTTGAAAATATTCATCCAGTTGGGTTGCTTCAACCCTTGAAAGTTCCTCAAGCAGTTTGGACTGATATGCTCATTTCTTACCTTTAAAACATCATTTCACAGCAGTTAAAGTGGCCTCAATTTTCTTGGATCATGTTTTTAAACTGCATGGCATGCCAAAATCCATTGTATCAGATCATGGCTCTACCTTCCTCAGTTCCTGTTGGAAGGAGTTCTTCAAGTTACATGAATCTGGCTTATTCTTCAGCATACCATCCTCAAAGTGATGGTCAAACTGAAGATGTAAACAAGTGTTTAGAGCAATTTTTAAGGTGCTTTTTAGGTGATAAACCAAGACAGCGGTCTGCGTGGTTAGCTTTGGCTGGTGGTGGTACAATACCACTTTCCATACCTCTACTAAGCTCACTCCCTATGAGGCAGTTTATGGTGTACCACCTACTCCACTTCAAGAATATGTTAAAGGTCTCCCATCTAATCAAACTGTGGAAGAATTGTTGAAGTCTCGTGAACAGATATTGGACATTTTGAAGACTAATATGTTGTTGGCACAAGAGAGAATGAAATTTCAGTATGATAAGCAGCATACTGAGAGGGCTTTTGCAGTTGGGGATTGGGTCTATTTAAGGGTTCAACCTTATAGACAGAAGTCCTTGGCAGTGAGGAGAAACATGAAGTTGTCACCTAAATTTTTTGGTCCTTTTCAAATATTGGAAAGGATTGGCCAAGTGGCTAATAGGCTTGAATGACCTCCACAATCACAGTTACATCCTGTTTTCCACATCTCTTGTTTAAAGAAGAAGGTTGGACAACATATTTCTCATTTGACAACATTGCCACTCGTGGATGTTCAAGGAGAAATTGCACCTAAGCCTCAGAATATTCTACAGCGCCTTAGTAGGAAAATGAACAACAGAGCAATGGTAGAAGTCTTAGTTCAATGGGAAGGAACTGATGTAGACAAAGCTACTATTAGCAACTAAGGCATAACTTCCCTCGCCTTGTGGGTAAGGTGCTTTGAAGGGGAGGGGTATGTAAGGGTCCAGAGGCTGAGCAACATTGAAGGGATTATGTGCAGCAGTAGCCAATAGTTTTTGAAGGCTCGTGGAAAGAATCACATGCAGCAGCAGAAATAAGAATGGAAAGTTAGTTTTTTTATTTAAGGGAATGTCAATACGACAGGTCGTGGTGAAGATGCAATATTGTTTTTCGTTTTGGTTTAATGAAGAGTAAGTGAACGGTGTCGTCACATTAGTGTAGTCTGCAAAGAAGGCACGAAACGGTGCCGTTCCATTAATTGTCAACTATAAAAACAGAAGCAAATGAAGTAAATGGATATGAAATGATTCAACTGACTTTCCCTCACATTCTGTTCCTGTTCTCTCTCTCTCTCTCCACATTTCTTCTGAAATTCTCTCTCTCTACTTCTTGGATCTTCTCTCTCTATTTCTTGGTAACTCATATTTTGTGAAGGGGGCCATTACATAAATTCATCAAGAGCTGTCAAATAAGGGCATCTCCTTAGTCTAGATTTTCTAGAAGAAGAATGTGCTGACCATCTTGATTAAAAAAAAACTAGGTTCTGGGTTGTAAACCCGGTACCCGGGTTTTGTAACTCGGGTTTCGGCTCGGATTTGTTCCTGGCCGGGAAAAAACCTGTCCCGAATGAATAATCCTACTTATATGGATTTTGTTCTAAATTCAAATTTTTAATTAGAACAACTCACAACCATAAAAATCACACTAAGGCGGAAACACTTCATAGGCCATTTTCTTCATTTTTTTGTTGCAATTCTATCCAACCTTGTAGCTTATGTTTAAACCAAAATATTGCAACATAAAGCATCACGTCCTATGCTTAAAAATCATACTAAAACAATCAACAAAATCTACTTCACAAAAACACAAAAAATTTTAACAAAAAGTTCCAAACTTTTTTAACTAAAACATAAACCTTGAGCCTCAAGGTTTTGACTATTTTTAAAAATATCTCCAAGAACTCCAAAAGTTCAAAAACTTTTTCTAACATGTCCATAACACACTTTTAAGAACTAACATACTTTGAATCATCAACTAAACATCACCAAAAGTCACAAAAATCCAACTTGAAGCACTTGGCTCCAACACTTCATCAAAACAGAATTTTCTTAACTTTGGTTTGATCAACGCACTTGATCTGAGACATACCATGATAAAAATCACAAACTATCAACATCATATGGTTTAAAAAAATGTCCTAAATTAGATCCAAGTATTAAACTTAAAATCATATGGCCAAAATTAAACCAAAACATGGATCTAGCCGAAAATCTCACATCTTTGGCTTAATCGAGTGTCCTCATGGTAAAAAATCATGTCTTTAAAAATCAACACCAAAAATATTCAAAATAATATCCTAACATGTAGATCAAAGACTTAGGATTATCATATAAAAATATCAAAGCCGTTATAAATAGAAACTGTATTACACCTTCCAATTTCAAAAGTTTTTTTTATCTAAGAAAAACTTTCATCAAAAGCTTATAACATGTAATGAATCTTGATAAAAATTTTATATAAACATGTTATCTACACTCTGTAAAAACTTCGGACCATTAACTTTCCAATAGCTTGGTCAAAAACTAAAAAAATAAGTATTGTCCAATTTATCGCTCAGAGTGGCCTTTCCATGGTTAAAATAATTGACCCATCAAATGACTATGAAAACTAACAAAAAAAATATCCAAAAAAACTAGACTCAAAGAGAAAAAAAATTTGAGAAGGTAGATTTGTGAGAAAATACTTACAAAGGCTTCAAAAATGGCAAGAAAAATGGGTCAGGAAAGTTGTTTGGGAGAGCTTCAAGGTTTCTCTCCAAAAAAGCATGTGGGAAAATGGATGAAATGAAAAGGGGATGGACTGAACGCCTCTTACACAATTGGAGGGGTGAAGAGAGGTCTTGAGTGACACTTAAGTGATGGTGATTTTGACCAAAACAAGGGACCAACTAGCCCATGGTATTGGCTGTCTAGAGTTACGGCATGGATGGGCGATGATGATGTGGATTTTGATCTCACATCAAGTACAATTGGGGGCTACATTGGACTGAGGTTGGTCAGCCACAGGGGGGGGGGGGGAATTCCTCCCCAGCCTTGCTAAGGTAGAACAATTTTGTGGGTCTTAATCGAATGGGCCTCAATTTGGGGTTTAAAGAAGGTTTAGCTAGGGTTTGAGATGCTATCAGGGCCAAATCTAGTTTTTCTTGACCCAATAAAATTTTCAAGGTTTAAAGTGTTGAATAATGCTATTTTGAATAATACTGTTATAATATGAATTTGATTGGTTAATAACATGTGGAAATGATTTAATCAAGTGATTAAACACAATGCTAGAAACTGGACCCATTTAGGGTTTGGAAACAAGTTTGGGGTTTGGGAAAACCGTTTAGGGGTTTCAGTTTCAACCAAGCTTCTAGAATTTCAAATGGATTCCAAGTATTTGGAGTTTCACTAGAGTTGACACCCTCTTTGGTTTGGCACAAATTGGATGGTTGGATATAATATTGTTTTGCTTAGGTGGCATGATCACAAAACTTGATTTCTTTCACATTTTCCTTCTCATGGTTCCTCTTGGTGTCAAGTGTCCAATATTATTCACCAAGTGTTGGTAATACATTGCCAAGTGTCCAAATAAAACTTCTCTAACTTAATTTAGACATTCCACACTGTGATTTTGAAAACACTGCTCTAGGTGCTACTATCGAGGTTACTATTCACTCCGAAAAAAGTAAAAAATAACTTTGTATTATAAGATCCTAAATAAACATACTAACCTCATAGTGCAAATGGTTTATCAAATTTCGACTCTGAAGTGCTTTGAAATAACCAAAACACGTTTTCGAACAAGTTTTTGGTCCGAAAATTGAAAAATGGGTTTATTGTGGCATAAAATTTTAAATATTCCTCTAAGTCCAATGTCCCAGATTGTATCTCATTCTGACACTTATAGGTACCTCAAATAAATAAAATTGTATTTTTGGTTCGTGGTGAGTGACTACATTGACTATGCTAATAGACTAAAACCTATGCGATTGAGTCTATTCGTTTTCATGAGGTTCCTAAAGCCTAAAGATTTAGGGGATGGATTTTTGGCAAGTTGTTACATGCTCCGTTTGGATATTGAAAATATTTTATTTCATCTCGTCTCATCATTACAACTTTTTCGAATTCCTTCACAAAATATAATAAACAATTTAACTTTTTCAATTCTTAAAAAAATATTTAAAAAAATATTTTAATAATATTTTATTCAACTTTCATATCAACTTATCTATGTCAACTCATTATTTAACCAGCATCTAAATCAATGTTAGTTTAACAAAGTAGAAGCCGGCTTATCTCTAAAGACCGAAATCTAAGAGATAGCACAACTCTGTTCCCGACAGAGTTCGCAGTAACCAAACATAAAATTCCATACCCAACTAGACGGAGTATGGAGAAACCAATAGCGTATTGAGATTCTACTAAAGTTTGTAATTGACTTGTTGTTTAAAGTCAAATTTATATATCCTCTTTAAATAAATGGAATGAGATCCGTTGTTATAAAAAAAAAAAATAATAATAGAAGCCCGCATATTGTACGGGTTACAGGCTAGTTATAATAATAGTATTTAGAGCGCAAAAGTTGACGGTGGCAAATGCTCTTGCTGGGTTTCTGCCTTTCTGGGCTTACATTGAACAAAGGAAGATTGGCTTTGAACAAATCATTATTTTAAAATTTTGTTTGGCTTTGATTAATTTTAATTTAAATGATAATAAATATTTTATTAGAGAACTGGGACACACAATCATAGTGGGATAATGATAAGAATACCGAAGAAGGAGACACACAATCGAAAACATTATTAAAACGAAATGAAAAAGCTCAAAATAAAAGAAAAATCTACCAACTGCACTACCATCATATCCTTGTCTCAATATAATGAAATGAGATTTTCCATCAATTTTTAAATTTTATTTTTTAAAAGAATACGAGATGATTTAATGACTATAAAAAATGTCGTATTTATAAGATAATGATATGGTTTATAGTATTACTCTAAAATAAATGAGACATGGGTGTACGTAATTGATACTATGCCTATTATCCACAAGAGTACAAGGAAGGAAATTTCATTGAAAATATATTATACGTTACACATTCGTATATGTTTTTTTTTCTTTTTGTTACAATGTGCAAGGACAGAAAAAAAAAGTGTTACAATGTGCAAGGACAGAAAAAAAAAAAGAAGAAGAAGAAAAAGAAGAAGCTATAGTAAACCCTTTATAAGAAGTCATTACTATACTTTTCATAATTGCATTTTTCTTTATGGTTAATTACAAATTAATAAATTAAGATCATTTTTTTTTTTTTTGAAGGGAAATAGAATTTTATTAATAACTCTCTATAAAAGAGCTTGAATACAATCATGAATCTCTTCAATGTCAATAATAACATCTGAAATAGTCAAAGCATTCTTCCCTAAAGCATGAACAACACTATTGGCCTCTCTTTTAATATGTCTAACAGACCAGCTTTCAAATTGAGAAAGAATTTTATGCACATCAGAGATGATCATGCCTTTGTAGTCCCACCCATAATCTCAACCCTTAATAGCCTTGACAACACTTAGAGCATCTCCTTCCAAGATGATCTTTTGAAAACCTAGTTCAAGACCCATAACAGATGCATGAAAAGCAGCATATGATTCTACTAATAATGGATCTGGATAAAGAGACCTGTTCATCCTCATTGTGGCAAGCACTTGCCCTTCACAACCCTTGCAACTGCTCCTATGCCAATTATGCATTTATGCATGTCAACAGCTGCATCCCAATTTATCTTTATCACATCCTTGGGAGGTGCCTCACATTGATAGCTACATGCAGGAGAGATTGCAGTAGGAGTTGTTGCTTTTGGTGGCGAGATCTGAGATCCTGCATCCTTTGAGAGACCTGTTTGAACAAAGAGTGAGGATGTGCGAATTCATTTTGGAACAAAAAAAAAAAAATCGTTTTTACACTTCCTAACCTTCATATAACCACTACGATCTCCATTAGTTCCTCTCTGTCTAGATTATCATATAAAAACAACATGGTATCCTTAAAGCTCTGGTTCTTTGCACTTTTGTAATTTCTTTGAGCATTGGCACCATACATCCCTGGCTGACACACAAGTGCATAAAGGATGCTCAATTGTCTCCTCTGATTGTTCACAGATTGGGTTATCAATCACCTTCCTTCTGAATAGCTTGAACTTTGTAGATAGACCATCATGACAGACTTTCCAGATAAATAGCTTTTCTGCACTAGGTGCTTCTAATCCCCACAACACATCCCATTTTCTCTCTTGGGAAGAACTGCCAGATGACTGACCTTTTTCCTTTTCTGTTAGCTCCACTTGCATATGATAGGTAGATTTGATAGTGAACATTCCATTTTTTGTGCATCTCCAAATCTGTTTGTCATCACTGCCACAAGGACTTATTGGCATTTTGCAAATGATATCAACCTCTTCACTCGAGAAAACATCTTTAATCAACTACACATTCCACTGTTTAGTGTCATGATCTATTAGGTCAGCTACCTAGGCATCTTCTGGTAGTATAGAAACCTGGCTTTGAATTTTCAAAGATGTAGGTTTTGGAACCCACTTATTAGACCAGATCTTGATGGACTCTCCATTTCCAACTCTCCATATTAATCCTTCTTCAATAAGAGACCTAGCTACCATGAAGCTTCTCCATAAGTAAGATGGATTATTGCCTAACTTTGCAAGCAGAAAATCCCCTCCTGGGAATACTCTAGGGCTAGTACTTGGGCAGAAAGAGAAGTAGGACTTTGCATCAGTACTTTGCATCAGTCTCCAGTTTTGTTTGGCAAGCATAGCTAGATTAAAATACTCTAGATCTCTAAATCCAAGGCCCCCCCACTACCTTCCTTTTACCCATCTGATTCCATGAGATATAGTGTATCCTCATTTCTTTTTCTTTATGTCCCTACCAATAACCTTGCATGAGCCTATTGATCTCCAACAATATAGACTTGGAGATCTTAAAGACCCCCATACAATAAGTGGGGATTGCTTGGATCACAGACTTGTGCAAAATTTCCTTACCAGATTGTGAGAGGAACTTCATCTTCCAATTGCTAATTCAAGATCTGACTTTGTCCAGAATATAGCTGAAATATCTAGCTCGAGATTTGCCCACCATTATTGGAAGGCCAATATATTTTTCATAGGATTGTTTGGCTTTGACTTCAGCGATGCTAGTGATGACATCCTTTATAGTTTCCTTTGTAATTTTGTTAAAGAAGATGGATGTTTTCTCTTTATTAAGTCTTTGGCCAGAGGCCATCTCATATGTCTCTAGTAATCTTAGCAATCTGCTCCACTCCTGGGAGTTGGCTTTATAGAAAACCAAACTATCATCTGAAAAAAAAAAAAAAAAGGGATTGATATGGAGCTACCCTCGAGCTAATGGAATTCTAGCTATATAACCTGCATCTTCAACTTGGTTAAGCAAGTTACTAAAGGCTTCAAAGCAAAGAATTAAAAGATAGGGTGAGAGAGGAACACCCTGTCTAATACCTCTAGATGGTTTAAACTTCCTATGAGGACTTCCATTGATGAGCAAAGAATATGAAACTGTCGACATACATCTCATGATGAGTTCAATCCATCTACTTGCAAAACCCATTTTCTTTATTACAGCTTCAAGGAATGACCATTCTATATTGTCATAAGCTTTGCTCATGTCTAGCTTGAGAGCCATAAATCCATTCCTTCCAATAAGTTTGCACTTAATAGTATGCATGGACTCATGCAACAATTACATTGTCAGAAATCAACCTGCCTGGAACAAAGGCACTTTGAGTAAGGGAGATTATTGATGGTAGTATGCCGTTCAGTTTGTTTGCTAGTACTAGAGCAATTATCTGGTACTAAACATTATAGAGACTTATGGGCCTGAATTCTAAAACTTTGGTAGGTTTGGAAACATTGGGAATCAAAGCAATATATAAGTCATTTAATTCATATGCCCAGGAATCAATTCTAAAGGCTGTAGACACAGCTGCACACACCCTTTTCCCTATTGTTTGCCAATGATTCTGGTAGAAAGCTGCTGGAAACCCATAAAGTCCAAGTGACCTCAGTCCATTCATCTACAAGATAGCCTCTTCAATATTTTTATCACTAATATCTTAGAGCAGTCTTGAGTTCATATCTGCTATAACTGAAGCCTCTAAGGAATGCAAACAAACATAAATTTCAATTGGTTGTGAAGTGGTAAATAAATCTTGGAAAAAGGTTCGGACCATGTTACAAATCTCCTCATGAGTTTTGTCAATATTTCCTTCCCGATCAGTAATGCTCTTAATCAAATTGGCCTTCCTCCCTTGATTAGCACACATATGGAAAAATCTAGTGTTACTATCTCCCTCCTTTAGCCATTTCTGTGTGGCCCTCTACTTCCATTTCAAATCTTCCTCTTCAAGTAATGATATGAACCCGTGATAATGGAATTCCTAGAACCCACAATCAATTTGAAAACACCCCAAGAAAGCTAAAATCAACTCAATGGATGGAAAACCTAGATCCGACGAGAACTCGTTTCAAGAACCTAGATTATATTAAAACCTAGATTATATTAAAATCTAGACCTGTTGAAGAACACGTCTCAAGAACCAGATTGCAAAGGAGGAACGCCACAAAGGTTGTGATTTACTTTTGATAAGTTCAAAAGTTCAATTAAGAACAAGAGGAGATAAACTCAACTCACAATGAACAAATTCATCAAATTTCATAAACTGATTAAAATGAGGCTACATAGAGTATTTAAAGCAAAACCTAATGAAACCCTAGCCAAAATAAATCCTCATCTTCCGAAAGTGCCCCTGGATGAACAATGTTGCGGCTACAGTACGACGCTACAGTAACTCGGCTACAGTAACCCTAACCCTAGTTCAATAAAATAATAACTTTTCCAATATGCCCTTTCATAGGCCCCCTTAAGTGCTTCTCATAATAAACTCAATTATTCTAAACTAATAAAATAAGTTCTTTAAATGAATTAAATAAGTTGAAACCCTTCAAGAGGCCAAAGCCTTTAAGTCTTGTCGTTGCCCTCTTCCATAGCTGATCAAATGAATCAAAACTGGATCTTCATCCTTCAAGCCCCATCTTGAATGTTGGGCTCTTGCTAAACTCATCCCAAGTGGATTGCATCAATCCTTGCATTGTCTCCTTGATCTTCTTGGCCCATCTGGATGTTGCAAATGATTTTAAGACTAGGCTCATCTTGGTTCCCATCATTCCCCCTCTCAAAAGGATTCGACCTCGAATCTCTACCTAGATCAAAGGGAAAATGGTTAGTAACATTGAAAATAGTAGAAACAGAATACTTACCTGGAAGATCCATTAGATATGCATTTTCATTAATTTGTTCAAGAATTTGGAAAAGACCATCCAAACTACTCATGTCATCAACAGGTAAAGGTGTTAAATCTAAAGGAGTAAATGGATTAAGTCTATAAATAATTTCAAAATGAGAATATAAAGTGGTAGTATGCATGGCCCTATTATATGCAAACTCTATAAATCTATCCACAACCACAAAAATAGAATCTCTATTCCTTTCTTTCCTAGGCAGCCCCAAAACAAAGTTCATAGATATGTCTACCCATGACTCACTAGGAACAGGTAAGGGTGTATACAACCCATGTGCCAAAAGCTTAACTTTGGCATTTTTGCATGTAATGCACCTGCCACAAATGTGATTGACATCTCTCTTCATCTTAGACCAACATAAATGTTCATGCAAAATGGCTAAAGTTTTCTTGACACCAGATTGACTACTCCAATTATATGCAAACTCAATGAAATGCAAATGATACTCCCACAAATGTTCATGCAACAAGTCAATGTATGGCAAATGATACTCCCACAAACGTTCATAAACCACATCTAAAGCTTTTCTTACACCAAAATGACCACTACAATTATATGCAAACTCAATGAATGGCAAGTAATACTCCCACAAACATTCATGCAACATGTTAATGAATGACAAATGATACTTCCACAAACGTTCATGCAACACTTCAATGAATAGCAAATGATACTCCCACCAACATTCATGCAACACATCAATGAATGACAATTGATACTTCCAAAAACGTTCATGCAGCACGTCATTGAAAGGCAAATGATATTCCCACAAACGTTCATGAAACACACCTAAGTCTTTCTTTACACCAAAATGATCCATCAAACCAAATCCATGCACAAGCAACTCACGCATAAGACAAGTAGGCTCACAAAGATTATTCTCTTTTAACAAATACCAATCTATTTTATAAAACTAACCAAACGATACTTTCTCACATACTCTATGCACACTAGGCAAGCCATCATCATTAACATACAATTTCTTATCATATTCAAGTCTCAATAACTTTGTATCTAAAATGATGACAAGGACATACCTTCTTGCTAAAGCATCAATCACAAAATTTTTACCTTGTATGTATTTGATTACATGAGGAAAAGTCTCAATACAGTCCTCTCACTTAGCATGCATTCTAGTCAACAACTTACCTTGTCCCTTCAAGTGTGTCAATGACTCATGTTCTTCAAAGAAAGGACGGTTAGGAATTGTTGCACCTGTCACAAAATCAATGTAGTGCTCTATCTCCCTAATAGGTGGAAATCCACTAAACACACCGCTAGGAATCACGACCTCATATCCCAGCAACAAAGAAACAACAACACTAGGCAAAGAGTCGTTAAATTCATTAGTATAAAAGCTTGCCTTAGCATAAAAACTCATTTTTATCTTTCTGTTTCTCTCTACAATCTCTCTTTCTTTTTCCTCTTGTGGCTCTACTCTTTTTTCTTGACTCTCAACAACCTCTATATTTTCTTTTTCTCTCTCTCTTTCTTTTGATGTTTCGGCCTCATTTTCTTTTTTCCTCTCACTCTCTTTATTCTTTTTCACTCTCTATTTTTCTTTCACTCTCCTCTTTTTTTGAACACTCGGCCTCACAATTATTTTTCAACTCATTCTCTCTTTTTCTTGAGGTTTCAGCCTCGCCCAAATCTTTTCCCTTAGGTGGTTCGGTCTTCCCCTTTGTTACAGTTTGATCATTTTTGTCCCACTTTGATTTTCAAGGAGTACTAAAAATCAAAGTATACCTTAATGTACCATTTCCTTTTAGCCGTCTCTCCACCTTCATAGCCATGTGCACCATATGCTCTACCTTTACATAATATTGCAACTTAACTACATTGGCTATCTCCCTATTCAACCCACTCAAAAATCATGGCATCGTAGCCTCTCGATCATCCACTACATTAGCCTGAATCATAGCCACCTCCATCTCCTTATGGTAATCCTCTACACTCCTAGACCCCTATGTAAGATTTTGTAGTTTTTAGTAGAGATCTCTATTGTAGTGGCTAGGTACAAATCTCCGCCTCATGATAGCTTTCAACTCTCTCCATGTTTCTACAGGCCTCTCAAGATTCCTCCTCCTGTTGGTTACTAATTGATCCTACCAAACAATTACATAATCAGTGAACTCAATTACAACCAACCTCACATTCTTCTCCTCAGAGTAATTATGACAATCAAACACTAACTCTATTCTTTTCTCCCACTCTAAATAAACTTTAGGGTCAGTTCTACCTTGGAATGATGGTATTTTCTTTTTTATGCTCCCAAGGTTCTTATCTACTCCATCTCGACCCCCTGAGTTTGCCCTAAGTTCTCTTCCACGCCTAACCCCTCTATGTCCACCCAATCCAACTTCAGATGTTAGGCCTTCCTCATCCTCACCAAACTCTCCATTCTCATACCCATTCTCAATTCTAGAATCACGTCGCCTCATATTTCTCCCACCTTGTAGATTTCTAATCACTGCTTCTTGATGATTCATAATATCCCTCACTTCACCCAACACCAAGTTCAACCGCTCAAACTGTTGTTGCATGGCTTGCAACACAAATGATGAGTTATCTGTCATCCCCTTTGGTAAAAAGTCACTCCTATGGGACATCTTAATGTTCTACACAAAAAGAATGTTAGTGGAAAATCTCACACACTCTCTTACATGTTTACAGTCAAATAATGTCACTCCAATCGTGTTTAACTCTGAATTGGCTTTTTATTCGATAATAATCTCACACTCTCTTGCCTTTTACCTCAAGAGTTTTCCCACTCAAGTTCTTTAAGAACTAATTAAACTCAATCAAGACAATGCAACATTGATTTATCCCAACTAGTAATTGGGTCCAAGAAAACAAGTACAAGCGAAACACGAAAGGAATAAAGACGACACGAGAATTAAGGAAGTTATACGAATGAAAGAGTAACCTATAAGACAAAATACCAACTTTAATGATGTATGCACCCCCTTTAATGATAAGGTTCAAGAAAAAATCTCGGAATTTTTTTTTTTTTAAGATTATTTTTTTTTCTTTTCCTTTCTTTTCTTTTCTTTTCACCAACTGATTCGATCACAATCAAGAATAAGCAGTTGAGAAAACTCTAATAATAACTCAAAAACCCTAAGGCAAGTGATATACGACAACCCCTAGAATAAGAGATTTCAGCCAACACAAACCCTAGAACAATGAATTTCAGCAACCCTAATAATAGTGAAGAAATCTGCCAGCCACCACTATTTTTTTTTTTTTTTGTAATCAATCCTAAAACAATGAAACCTTAGAATTAAATATGCAAGAAATAAAAGATAGAATCAGACCTGATTGAAAACCTTGCTCTGAATATTAAATTATATGAACCCGCGGGAATGGAATCCCTTGAACCCACAATCAATTTGAAAACTCCCCAAGAAAGCCAAAATCAACTCAATGGATGGAAAACCTAGACCCGATGAGAACTCGTTTCAAGAACCTAAATTATATTAAAATCTAGAACCGTTGAAGAACACATCTCAAGTACACAGATTACAAAGGAGGAACCCCATAAAGGTTGTGATTTACTTTTGATAAGTTCGAAAGTTCAATTAAGAACAAAAGGAGATAAACTCAACTCACAATGAACAAATTCATCAAATTTCATAAACTGATTAAAAAGAGGCTACATAGAGTATTTAAAGCAAAACCTAATGAAACCTTAGCCAAAATAAATCCTCATCTTCCGAAAGTGCCCCTGAATGAACAGTGTAGCGGCTATAGTGCGGCGTTAGAGTAACTCGGCTACAGTAACCCTAACCCTAGTTTAATAAAATAATAACTTTCCCAATATGCCCTTGCATAGGCCCCCTTAAGTGCTTCCCATAATAAACTCAATTATTCTAAACTAATAAAATAAGTTCTTTAAATGAATTAAATAAGTTGAAACCCTTCAAGAGCCCAAAGCCTTTAAGTCTTGTCGTTGCCCTCTTCCATAGCTGATCAAATGAATCAAAACTGGATCTTCATCTTTCAAGCCCCATCTTGAATGTTGGGCTCTTGCTAAACTCGTCCCAAGTGGATTGCATTAGGGGTGTCAAATCGTGTTAACGAGTCGTGTTCGTGTCGTGTCAAGGTATGTACATTACACTTAATGGATCGACACGAACACGACCCGTTAAGGATTTCATGTCAAAATTCTAAACCCGAACATGACACGGTAAGATAACGGGTTGACACGACACGACCCGTTAATGAATAAGAAATAAATTGACATGACGCGACACGACCCGTTCCGTTTCAACCCGTTTACGTTAATGGGTTGAACAGACACGATACGACATGACACAACCCATTTGACTTAATTGATTTTATATAAATATTTAAATATAAATAATATCTATAAAAAATAAAAAACTAACTACAAATCTAAAAATTACAATCCAAACAAATATGATCCACACAATTTATAATAATATTTATTATTAAAATTACATTTCAAATATAATAAACAAAACATACAATGTAAATATATTAATGTTACAATTCCAAATTTAATAAAAAATTAAAAACATAGATTTAAACAAATTTAGAACTTGAAAAAGGAAGTAAAGCATTCTCCTTGCCCTTTAGGTCTAAGGGTATAAAGGTAAATTTAATTTTCTTAACGGGTGATAACGGGTTATAACAGGCCATAACGGGTTGACCCGTTAGTGACCCGTTAAGCAATCGTGTCTTAACGGGTCAACCCGTTTTGACCCGAATCCATTAAGGCTAAACCCTAACCCGCTTTCATTGTGTCGTGTTCATATTGGGTTAACGGGTCATGTCACATATTGTGACCCCTAGATTGCATCAATCCTTGCATTGTCTCTTTGATTTTCTTGGCCCATCTGGAAGTTGCAAATGATCTTTAAGACTAGGTCCATCTTGGTTCCCATCAAGTAAGTCATCCACTTCCTTTTTTAATAATCGAATTTGCTCACTCTGATTACCTTGATTGTCCTCCTAAACATTTTTTAGTAGAGATAGCTTGGTGTTGATTGTCTCCTTTTGGTTCGAAAGGCTTCCTTGCTCCATCTTTCCAAGAATTCTTTACATCTGACCAGTCCTTTGGACGTCTGTGTGAGATTATTCTTTACATCTTTCCATGCTTTCCTGACTACTTCAATATCTTCTCTATTAACCCATTTTGCTTCATATCTAAAAGGCCTTTTCAAATTTTTGTCTTGTTGCATCAGGATCCCCATCTCAATGAGAATAGGGCTATGATCTAAGGTATTAGCAGCAAGAGTGTGACTCTAGTATTATTGAAAAGGTTATGGCACTCTGAATTTCCCAAAGCTCAATCCAATTTTTCCTTAGTGAAATCCATTCCTTCCCGATTGTTACTCCAAGTGAACTTAGAGCCATGATAACCTAGGTCACTAAGATCACATTCCACAATCACCTCTCTGAATTCTTCCATCTATTTATAAGGTCTTAGTGTTGCTCCAAACTTTTCATGTTGACGGAGAATCTCATTAAAATCACCTATACAAAGCTAGGCCAAATTAGCAATTGGCTTAACAGCTTTCAGTAATTTCTAGCTTTGTGGTCTTTTGGCAGTTAGAGGGATTCTATAAAAGCCTATCAAAATCCATGTATTGCTCGTGTCTAACTGGGTTACTCTCAGAGAAATGTGACTCTGAGTATAAGATTCTAGATTAACATCATCCTGGTCCTTCCAAAAGAAAGCTAATCCATCACTTCTACCTAAATTGTCCACAATGAAACTTCTATTAAAACCCAACTGAGTCTTTACTTTTTCTGTTTTCCATCTCTTGCATTTAGTCTCAACAAGGAAAACAAAATTTGGGCGGTTAGTGTTTACCAAATGGTGAAGTTCTCGAACTGTTTGAGGGTTCCCAAACCCTCAACAGTTTCAACTTAGGCAAATCATTGTTGTTGGTGGGGCTACTTAACAACCTCCATCATTGAGTCCTGAGTTTTGCTCCTTGCAGGTATGAGCTTATTCTTCTATTTCTTGACACACTTGGAGCAACCAGAAGCTCCTCCTCACCCACTTCATGTTCTCTTTTTTTTTTACTCACCACTACTTTATTAGTGAACCTGCATTAGTATTTAGAGACAAAGTTCTAACCCTGCTTTTTCCACCTACTTTTCTTGGTGATCTGGTCAACACAAGCATTAGCAGGAGTGTACTTTACAGTGCTGACTGTGCTATTGACATTTGTGTCCTCTTTGGAGATAGGAACATTAGAAGGGACTAATAAAGGTGATTCAATATCCATGCTGGCAGAGGGATTGTTACCTGGTGAGGTGTCAACCTGCTGATCTCCGTTGGAGTTAGAGCTACCTGCCTAAGAAAGTTTCCTTTAAAAGAATTCTTCCCATTTTGGTAAGTAGCATCCTTTGAAATCCCCTTCCTTCCAGGATTATTGTTTTGACCTTCCCTCCTAGACTTGGCAATATCATCACAATCAATATTTACCAATTATGCATTAATAGCCTTAGATTGCACCCCATTTTGCTGCACATATTCTCCCTTGCCTAATTTGGTGCCATTGCTTTCTTCTCTATCAGAATGTTGTTGTCGCCATGTCTGCAGTGGTGCACCTCCCATACTACCACCATACTTTTTTGAACTAGAAGAGCTAAATTTGATAGGCTGCGCCCTAAGCCAAGTGCCATATTGTTGCTGTGGAGAGGCATACACATCTGCTTGTCTTTGATAGCCTTGTAACAACTCCCACCAATGTGTCTCAACACGCCACATTTGAAACAGAAGTTTTGCAGCCTTTCATATTTGAAAACAATCCAGTGCAACTTTCCACCAATATTTAACCATCTTCCTCGTGCAAAAGGTTTGGTAATATCAATAGCAATTATTACCCTTAGAAATTTACCCCAACCCGTAGCTTCCTTGTCAACATCTACTTAAGAACCTGTCCTATTGCAAAGCCAGTCTATTCTCCAACTTCTTTAGAATGCCTGCTAAGGGAGAGTTATGAAACTACACCCAAAATGTTCTTGGGAGAAAGCAATATCATGTGGTGCAATGTAGCCTTTGAAGTCTTGAAAAGCAACTAAAGACTTATGAAACTCCATTAGAAACCAATTCTCTCCGATCTCTTTAAAAATAATCCACCCTTCAAGTTTCCACACTTGAGACCTTGTGGACCGAAAAATTTCTTTGTTTACCCCTATGTCTGATATGATCATTGCCAAGAGACATTACTTGCCTCTATTCTGTGAAGCTTGAAGAACACTTTCTGAGAGATTAATAACATGCTCCTCCTTTGTAAGGCTTAAACCTTCACAAAGAGTAGATAATTCACACTACCACTCTACAGATGAGGTCTGAGAGACTTCACGTCTTTGACAAAGCAAAGAGACTCAAACCTTACTCTTCAGAGGAGAGAATGACCAAAAAGAAAAGAGGGGTATTCATAAATTAAGATCAAATTGTTCCTTGTTGTAGCAAATCTCTATTTGTGAACTGTTAGAAACAAGTCATCATCACATTAGTAACAATCAACTTTCAACATGTGTCACTCAAATAAAAATAAAAAATAATATTATTTTTTTAACAAAACCCCTTCCCATGCAAGGAGCGGTGGTGGGGGAGGGTAGACCACCTTCTTGGTGGCCTAGATCGGGCTACATAGAGACTCAAAGCCACTTTGGTGGTGGTCAAGATATGGCAATCGCAAGATGGCCTTGGTGGGGCAGCCACTACCCCTCCCCACACAAGGAAGGGCATTGTTAAAAGAATGAACTTTTAAATTTTTGAATCTTTTTATTCAAGTGATAAGTGTTAACGTATGTAACGCTTCTAATAGTTCCTAGTGAATTTCTGGACGTATGATACTGATAAGGAAAGCCAATCCAGATATACTAGTAGTGCTTTAATGCAGGAGGAAATATTGGAAGATATGGAGGTTGCGGGAAAGGTGGAATCTGAGAAAACCGCATGGTGGTCTCCCTCATCTCTCTCTTTTGCCCTCATCAAATTCATAGCCATTGTAATGCTGTGAAGGAAGTCGACGTCAATTTACTTGTTTGCCGAATCAAATCACCCTCGTCTCTCTCTCTCTCGCCCTCGTCAAAACCGCAAGTAGGAAATGCTTTATATTTCATATTATTTGGAGTTTTTTGAATGTAGATGGATTATGGATTATGGAATTTAAATGCAAGTTGTTTGTTTCTGTCGGTTCTAATATAGATTATGGAATGTAGATGTAAGATGCATTATTGCATTAAGGAAACCACCCAAATGTATTTAAAGGATTCTGTAATGAAATGGGTGGAAGGCAGGGAAGGTGTTTGATAAATTTCCTCAAAAACTCCTACGTGTTTTGAGACTTGTTCTGATATTTCAATGCCAGTTCAACTTGTTTTGATATTTGACTTGTTCTAATATTTCACTTGTTCACTGATATTTGACTTGATAATTTTTTTTTTTGAGTGATAGTTCATGATCTTTAATGTGGCTATGTCTTGTAATTGTGTGGCAAAGTGTGATCTACATTTCTCGCATTCAAGTGCTGTTTTGTGTGTGTGTATAAAATTTCCACAGAATGCCCAAATGCCCCCATAAGAATAAGCCATGCCATTAGATGTCGACTGGAGTAAGGATAAAACTTTTTGAATATGAAATTTTTATTACATATCCTAGAAGTCTTTTGCATGATTCGAGAAAGGTAGTAAAAGTAGTTATTTTTGAAGAAAATCAAACACATTTTTTACTCCTTTGGTGCCCTTATTCTCATGCTGAGCAGAATAGAGTTTTATTTGTGGACAATAAGCCACAAATTTAGTTCACACCTGACTTTTTGTTTCTTTCTATCTAATTTTTGGAGTCAGATTCAAAGCTCAAAATTCAATCCGGAGGGTGAATATGTGAGGCATTGGCTGCCTGAGCTAGCACGGATGCCGATTGAGTGGATTCATCATCCTTGGGATGCACCATGTTATGTACTGAAAGCTTTAGGGGTGGACTTGGGATTAAACTATCCAAAACCAATAATTGGGTGCATTTGGCTAGAGAACGTTTGACTAAAGCTAAATTCAAGATGTGGGAAATAGAAGCAGTTGCTAGGGTCTCAAACACAAATGGTGCAAATGAAGTCATTGTTGATAACTTTTATGGCATTGAAAAATGACATTGGAGTTAGCTCAACGATGGAATGATAGGATTCATCATGAACATGTAAAGACTGAAGAAGCCAGATTGCAAGCGATGGAGAAGAATTACAAGCGAACCTTGAAAGCCTTGTTCTTGTCATGGTTGTTTTTTATTATGATTTTTGCTGTAAGTTTTATGTATCAGGGGAAAAAATATTGTATGTCAGCAGTCACTGCTAAGATTCATTTAATCATTAAGTCACTTTATTTAATGTTGTGAGCACTTTTTCTATGCAGATGGACGACAGTCATTGCTAAGACTCGTATAATCATTACGTCAATTTCTAGTTCATTGGAAGACAATGTCAGTCTCATTTGCAATTCTTTTGGCACGTTCTTTTGCAATTCATGGACGCCAATTCCTTAGTGCTTTCTATTTGCTATGATCTCATCAAATACTCTTGAATATGACAGGCTACAATATTTCGCACGAGGATTCAACGCCAAAATCTCCATAAAACAGGGTTCAACCCAAGATAAAAGCATAAAGTTACATCTCCATTGCAAAAAGTTCAAAAAGTTTCCATTCAACACAACATAAAAAACATAAAGATACGTCTCCATTGCTAAAAGTTCAAAAAGTCTCCATTCAACACAACATAAAAAAACATAAAATCTCATTCACTCCACAATAATACAAAATAGGACAAAAAAAGTCTTCATTCAATACATCATTCTTCATTCACCGTAACATAAGCCAACAAATCTTCTTCTTGCAAAAGCTTCACCATTTCATTCCAATGATGATTCACAGTAACATAGTAATAAAGTCAATTATACTTGTAAAAAAGTTATTACTATAACACATAAAAATGAAATCAATATAAATATCACATACAATGTATAACTGAAGTAAAACTAAAGATCCAAATTTTGAGATATGTTGTCAGTCGTATGCCCAAGATCCCTACAAAAAAAAACACAAATAAAACACAAGAAATAAGAAGCACATTGATTTAAACGTAAACAACTAAAAAAAATTGCATTGACTGTATACCTCACTGAAGGAAAGTTATTCTTAGCATGTCCCTCTTGCTTACAAATGCTACAATGTCTTTTATTTGATGGTTGAGTCTCTTTTGGATTATTTGTCCTCAAAGATATTGGTCGTCCTTTTGTTGGTACCTGTGGGGGATCATGTATTGTTTGTGAAAAATTTGATATAACTTGACTTTTTAACATTGCAGGATCAATGGTTGAGGGATCTCCACCTTCTAAATTTTTTTCTATAATATCTTCAATTAAAAGTAACTCTTTGTGGATTTTGTCTACGGCAAGAGAGAGATGATTGAATTTTTGTACTGATTGTGAGCCAAGTCCTGAAATCTCCTAAAATTGCATCGTTAACTTACTTTTTCTCATAGTAGGATCATCCTGTGTTGTTACATGTGCTTCAGAAGTTGGTATTTCAAGAATGGCTCGACTCTTAACATTGAGTGTCAATCTCTCTAGAATATAATGTTGTGGCAACTAATCTAATTTAAATTCTCTACCAAAAACTTGTAGAATATGTCTACAAATAATTCCCATAAACTCATACATGTGGCATGTGCATGTTATGTTGCCTTCACATAATAAATAAGAGATTCTTTATATCATGAGGTGTCACTCCATATGTGAATACTCAAAAAAAAAAAAAAATGAGACTCTACTCAAATTTAAGCATGTGAATACAACCAAAATTTTCTGCTCATACAAAATATACATAAAATAAAATTTATCCAATGACAATATACAGATCATGAAACTATTCAAAGAAAGGTTTGAGAATCGTTTCTGATTTCTTTCTTTCTTTTTCTTGTTCTTTGTTCTTTATCTAAGCAAATGGATTAACAGAGCCATCCATAGGTAAGAGAGAATGGTATGTAAAAGTCAATGGAGCTTGAAAGCATTGGGGCAACATGTAGCAGAAAAAAAATGTCAGACAAAATCCTATATAGAATTATGCAGAACAATGGGGATGTGAATTGGCAAGCATTACAAAAAGCATGAATTGGGGGCTGAGAGTCAATTCTTGAGGTCCACAATATCGAAGCTAAGGAAAAGAAGATAAAATGAAAAAGTCCATAATAAGTGGCCATGAATATTGAAGAGGTCTAGACTAAGCTACAATTCTACCGATTGCTATAGGAGAGGTGCAGAATAGAAGTGCTCCTTCCACTCATACAAAATATACTTAAAATAAAATTTATCCAAAGACAATACAGATTAAGGAGAGCAAAGTATAAGGGATATTGTTGTCGGGCAATTTCACTCATGAAAACAGAACAAAACAAACTGCAAAAATACAGAGGAAAGCACAAAGGAAAAATGACAGAAAAGTTAACAAACCATGGAAGTCGACGATGGTGCCGCGTCGGACTGCATGGTGGCTGTCAGACTTCATGGTGGTTATGGGTGTTGACGAAATGCGTGGTGGTTGACTAGTTTGCGTCGGTCTGCCTACCTTTGGTGTCGAAATGGTTGTGGGTGGTTGTGGCTGCTCCAGGCTACTACTGTTGGAGTCGGAATGGTTATGGGTGGCTGTTGCCAGCGTCGAAATGGTTGTGGGTGGTTGTGGAGTGGGCTGTTGGAGTGAACACATAGGGAGGGCGACGATGGCTGCAACAGGTATAGCGAAAAACAAGTAAAAGATGTAAGGTATGTACTGATGTTCTGATATAGTGATCCTCATTGTGTTATAGTGTATAAAGCTAACGTGTCAAGATTTTATTGGTTGCTGATCTAAAGGCTAAAACGGTCGGTACCACTCCAAAGCGGAACTGTTTTGTTAATGAGAGGTAGATAATATTTTTATATATTTCAATAATATTAAATAAAGTCATTTTTACTAAAAATTTAACTAGTTTTTATTAACAAACATGCATTTCCACATTGTTATGTATGATTTCAATTCCTTAATAATTATATTTTTTTTATTTTTTTACTCTGAATTTGATTATCTATCTCAATTCCCTATTAATTTTTAAAATTTACTGTTATAAAATATTATAGTTGGAAAATGCAAATTTTGACAAAAAAAAATTATATTATTCTTAAAAACGTAATAATTTTGAAAATATTATCGTACCTGCAAAAAAATAATTTAAAATTTTGTTTAAAATATTTGCTAAAAAGTAATAGTTCAAAACATAAGAAAAAAAATAAAATAGTGAGTAGTTAAGATTGTAAACATAATTCATAGAAAAAATAATAAAGAAAGAATAGAGAAATATTATTTTAATAAAATAGAAAGAAAAATAGGGAGTTAAATGTAGGAGGTTTTAGAAATATGAGTCAAATGTAAGGAATTTTTAGCTAAAATTTAGAAAAAATCTGCTTATACCGATGTGGATGCTCTAAGTACTTTGAACCAATTTCTACTTGATCTAAAAAAAATTCTACAAAGACAAAAAACAAGTTTGTTGACTAATGCTAGATATAGTTATAAGTTGTGTATGCATCGCACACTTCTTATGAAAAAATGTGTAGTCTACTATTAAAAAATTAATTTATTTTATGTGAATTTCATAAATATTCACTATTTTCAAAAGGAGTGCACTGTGTTTGCATAGTTTATAATTATAAATATCATTTCTCGAGATTAATAACATACTACATCTCTTTTCGACAACTATGGGTTAACATACAAAGACAGTGACTTTGTATGCCCCTCTCAACTCTTTTTGGATATGCATTGAGAAACAATATTTGGAGTCATAGTATATGTAAGCGTTGTGCATTCTCTTTAAAAAAATTTGATAAATTTAAAACTCACATAAAAAAAATTATTTTTTAATAACATTGGACCCTATTTTTCTTTTCAAGACAAAATGCGTGAATCTAGCTCACCTTACGATTGTATTAACATTACCCGTACATATATCGATTTCGTGGCTTCCAAAAATACCCAAAACTCAAATCTGTTGTCAAATGGTTAAAATTACCCCTACATATATGTAGATAGTTTACAACTTATTCACAATTTATATATAATTTTAAAAATAATAATATTTTTTATTATATTTAAATCCATCAAATCAAAAGTGAAAAGCCAAATAAAATTTAAAATAATATTATTTTATTACATAATTATAAATAAGTTGTTATAGAGTAATAATTCTATAATTTCTAGCAAATTAAAAACGCTGGTATAACTTTTCATAGTTTAGTGAAGAAGAACCCAATATAGGTATCTTTTTTTCTGTTTCCTTAATAAACCCCAATATACTATATAGGTATCAAATATACGAGTTCAGTTCCTTTTTAATTGTTAACTCTTATTAAAAATAGAACCTACCTAAAGTTCATCATTAAGCTATAATGATTAATTACATTTCTCCATTCTACACTACAATTTTCATTCTTATTCATACGAATCATACATGAAAACTTTGATTCAATAAAATTATAACTATAAAGTTTCACGATCAGTTACCCCTGTCAAAATGTTCGCTAACTTCAAGTAGTCTCGTTTATTTTCACAGATGAGATGTGATGAGTTGATATTAAAGTTAAAATTTGAATAAAATATTATTAGAATATATTTTTTTAAAATTATTTTTGTTTTGAAATTTGAAAAAAGTTGAATTGTTTATTTTATTTTATGTAGAAATTTAAAAAAGTTGTAATGATTAAATTAGATGAAATGAGTTGAGAGGAGTAATTATGAAAATGAATAATTATCTTACATATAGGATGGAAATGGTTTAGTTTTAGACCTCGTTTGTTTTTCACAAATGAGATGAGATGAGTTGAGTTAAGAATTAAAAGTTAAATAAAATAATTGTTAAAATATATTTTTTTAATATTATTTTTGTTTTGAGATTTAAAAAAATTGATTTTATTTTGTATGAAAATTTGAAAAAGTTGTAATGATGAGATGAGATAAGTTGTAAAAAAAACTAGCGTTAACGATATTTAACATCTTTTAATATTATTTTATATCCATAATTCTATCAGGCGATGCAAGCTATAGATGTCATGGGCCAGGCCGAATACATGCGAAAATAGCAAAAGTCCAAGTAGATTAAAGCATAAGTCCTACTGTAAACAAACCAGGCCCCAAAGAACAAACACCCGGCCCACCAGAACTGACTCACTAAATCTAATAAAAGAAGACGGGGATGACGCCGAAGGTGGAGAAGCCCATAAGCCCACTCAGTTCTTCCTTGAACTGTGACAAGGACAAAAATCCTTTGGAATTAGCCTTGCAGCTAATGGTACTCCAAGATCATCTCTGCCTATAATCTCTATATCCATCTTCCTTTTATTTTGATCCAAACTATATCTCAATTTGCTATAACTGAGTTTTTCCTTGGAGCTTTCCATTTTTGTACCTGAGCTTGCTTGATTGTTTATGCAGATATGGGACTATAAGTCATTGATTCTTGAAAATTTTGCCATGATTGCCAATTGGTTGGGATGCTCTAATACACTAACCATAATGTAATCTATTCCTTCTCAAACCAGATTTACATTGCTGTTACCATACGTAGTTCAAAACAGTTAGACAATAGCTTGTAAAAGTTCAAATTATGTTGTAAATTCTCTAGTACGATATTATATATATAAAAACTGATAACTAGGACACTCTTCGAAATTATATATAATTAATTTAGCCACAATTAAGGTTGCGTTTGGGTAGTGAGGTATTATGTGAATAATAGTGAAAAAGTAATGATAGAATATTGAATAATAGTAAAAAGTAATAATAAAACAATAAATAATCGTGAGGTATTCTAAGACTACATTTACCAAAAAGTCGTAATCCTTCCTAGACATCAATTTTTTTAATCTTATAGAGAGACTTTATCATGGCTCATTATCTAAGGATACCTTCTACAACTTACTACAAGTAGGCCATTCCTTTAGTATCTCTCTATCAAAAAATTCTATGTTGTTTATAAAATAGAAAAATTATCGAAATGTTTCTACATATACGATGAGTAGATGTCCCCATTTTTCAAAGCGACTGCACGACACTTGCATACTCACGACTGCAAGTATCATTTCTCTTTTTCAAATCTCCATTTTCCCTAACGTTCCCAACTCAAGTTTCCCGGTATATCCTCCACAAGAGGTACCTTGACAGGCTCCACTGATACATCCGGCAATGGAAAGGTAAACATCACGAATTTAACATAGTAACTCGTCCGCTAGGGTCAGTTGTATAAATAGTGGTGGCCTGGACGGTGGCCCACCCAAATAGAAACTCATCAACCTGATGAAGAACCCAAGCCACCATCTGTGCTTAGGAAAGGATTGGAGGCCTAAGTTTAAACTAGAAAAAAAAAAATGAAAATACTAATTTATACAATTTATTTTATCTCTTTTTCAAAGTCGACACATGAAATACATCATGGATTCCTTGCATCTCAATTGGAGGCCTTAAGGTTGCCTTATCCCTCCCGCAGTGCAGAGTGAGATCAGTCTCACGGCAACCCGAATAACTTACCCTAGCCCCCGCTACGTCGAAGTGTGGGATCAGTGACAGCCTAACCCAAACTTACCATTTCCTATGATGTCAACGGGTGGGAACGGGTTTAGTAACAGACTGCCCGAACTACTTACCTCCTAGCAGGATACTATATGGAAATGGAAGGATAGGCCTTAAGGTTGCCTTATCCTTCCCACAATGGAGAGCGGGATCAGCCTCACGGCTACCTAAATAACTTACCCCAACCCCCGTCGTAGTGAAAGAGTTAACCAGTTACATCGCTGATCGAATTACCTCCCCAGGGGACAAAGAGGCAGAATGGCATGAGGCATTCCGACCTCTCCCTGACGGAGTGAGGGTCGAGTCTATAGACCGCCCGAATAATGAATAAAAAGAGACAGACATCATCAATGTAATTTATATCAATGGGATTGCCATCAGCAGCTTACTTCAACAACGGAGGAGTGCCTTATCCCTCTTACGGAGGAGTGCGGGTCTGCCCTTGGCCACCCAAAGACAAAATCTCCACCAACGGACTTTACTTCAACAAAAGACTCTCTGACAATAGAATCACCACCAAAGGAAACTCCACCAGCTCCAACCTACCTCCCCGCGAGTAGAAATGGACGAGTCACGCCAGAGGTGGCTCTATCCCTTTCGGGGAGGAGTGTGGGTCGGCCTTCGGCCACCCGAAAAATTTATCAATGGAACTTCATCTCCAATAACAGAACGCCAAATGGATAGCGCCTCAAACCTTCACCGCATCCAAGAAAAAACAACTCAGGTTTGCAAATTCATTAACAGGTATGACTTGTGCAACATCTCTTACTTACTTTCCTGTGAGGGTCAACAAGCGGGACCTGCCTTAAGGAGGCCCAGTGTCTTTCAACTACCCGACATTACTTCCGAGATGGCGTGGCACGGCCGGACATCTCTTACTTACCTTCCTGTGAGGGTCAACAGGCGAGACCAACCTAAGTGACCTGCCTCACGACCAAGTGCGGGTTCAGTCTTTCGACTGCACGACATTACTTATTGGGCCAACATCTCCTACTTACCTTCTCGTGGGGGTCAACAGGCGAGACCAGCCTTAGGTAGGGCGGCCGGCTTGACTCATGGTGAAGTGCAAGTTTAGTCTTTCGGCTGCCCGACATTACTTATATCGGCGAAAACTTTATTTACAAAATATTTATCAGCGGGATCTTCATTTGCAAAATATTTATCAGCAGGATCTTCATTTACAAAATATTTATTAGCGGGATCTCCACCCAACATATTTATCGGCGAAATCTCCACCTACAAAATGTTTATCGGTAGAATCTTCATCTACAAAATATTTATTAGTGGAATCTCCATCTACAAAAGATTTATCGGCATCTATAAAATATTTATCGGTAGAATCTCCACCAACAAAATCTTCATCAGTGGACTCTCCATCAAATGAATCTTCACAAACAGAAACTAACACTCTTATAATGCAGGAATGAGCAAATCAAAAGAAAAGTGGTGGGACAAAGTAAAAGGAAAGAAAAATAAAAAGAGAGGCTCGGCGGGGGACAAAATAGGAGCGACTAAAGAAAAATGGCGAAATGAATGCGGCTAAAGGAAATGGGAGCGAAAGGAAAGTCATAAGTAGATGGGAAAGGCGACCAAAGGAAAAGAAAAGGGAAAGAAGATTAAATGAAATCAGAATGACAAAGCGACGACATAAAGGCTCGGCGGGGTAGAACCCACCTAAAGACCAACCAACGGGAAAAACAAACAGCCCAGCAGAATGAAGTAGGGAAAATGGAAAGCATATTATAAAAATTCCATCAAACAAGTTCGATAGGAATTGGCAGGTTAATGTTAGGGGTTTTTTCCGGCCCATAGAATGTCCTAGGCCTAGCCACTGGGGGGATTCACTAGAAGATCAAACAATAAAGAAGAGTGAGAGACATTAAAGGAGAGGCATAAAGGTGTAAGCGAAGAATGAGGAAAGAGCAATGTCAGGAGAGAAAAATGGTGATTTGACATAAAGCAGAAAAAGATAAGGTGTAAGGTGTTAGGAGAGAAAAAGTACGGAAGTGACATAAAGCCAGTGGTGGGCAGGTAATAAAAGGCAGAGGAAACCTACAAATTACGGACGGACTCTTGATCTGATCTTTCGACTTCTTTGAACTTAGGGACTTCTTCTTCAACTAGAGAGTTCCAGGAAGAACTTATCCATAAATTAACTCTACAACTTTCATTGTATAATGAGAAATTAAAGGTCACGAGAGACTGTAAACAAGCTTATTATATTAGAATCTCCTATCCTCAAACCCCCATGAACGTAAGTCTAATGCCGAACCACGTAAAATTTGTATGTTCATCTATTCATTTCTTGCATTTAAATAATGTTTATTGTCAATGATGTACGAACCGACACCGTACAGCCTCATAAGACCATTGTCGGGGCTCCATACAACACCGATCGAGGCCCAACTCTGATGATCCAAGTTGACGGGATCTGACTCAAGAACGTGCGAAATATGACATCAACAAATATATGAGTGGTGGAAGGAACTTGGTGTAGTATATTTCTTGCACTAGTGATATATGTGATTCTGAACTTTGAAAGGTACTGCAGGAAGCAGGCATATTGGGTTTCATATTGGTACTGCTGCGGGGAAATAATGGATCTCCACCATATTTGGTGCCTTTTTATTCTTCCACCTTACTAAAAGATCAGTCCGGCCCACTCGTTTTATATTGATTGTATCTTGCCATGATACATCGAGATGGATAGAAAATTTTTGAAGACAGCAATAGAACACGTACAACACGTGAATACCTCGAAATCTTAGTTCATTTCCTTTATGACAACCACAGCACGGCACTACAATAAATGGATAAGAGCAATGACTAAGTATCTGGAAGCCACTCATTATTGCTTTGGAGGAATGCTATTTGCTCGCTTTATATCTATAGTTTTTTTGATAAGATTTAAGGATATTTTTTTTTATAAAATATAAAAATATTTTTTTGTAGGGTGAATTGTAATATAAAGTGACCCTCGTCAATAATGCAATGTAATTTTAGTTGTGTGATTGGTGGTCATGGCTGCTACAACCCTCAATTTCTTTTTAGAATTTTTTTTAAATAGTTAAAAAATATAATTGGTTCCTTCCTTAAAAACTGATGTAAATTTTCAGATATTTTTTTCAGTTTACTGCTTTTAGATTATAATATATTCTTTAATATATATATTTTTTTTCTATTTTAAAATTTAGGATTTTTCTTTTTCTTTTTCTTTTTTTTTTCAAATTATATTTACTTTAAGATTTTTCATTATTTTTTAATAGTTAAGGAAGTGACTATTAATTTATTGATATTTTTTATTTTTTAAAAATATTTAAAAAATATTTGAAATAAAAAATAAGAAGAAAAATATAATTTACACTAAGCGGCGGACATAATAGAGTCATAGACACATAAAAGCGACATAGTAGCACCACTGTGAAATTATACGCATCAAGCTGTCTTTGAAACCGATGTGGTGTTACCAATGCTTACCAACATTGGGACGAAGGGGCTAATGTGATCTTTCTTAAAAAGTGCCCCATAAAATAACGAGTCCAATTAAAAAGGAAATGAAATAACTTGAATTTTTTTTTTTTTTATAGAAGAAATAACTTGATTTTAATGCAAACTATATGATCTATTTTTTCCTATTAAATCCTTTTCCAATAGGATGGTGGGAACTTTACTTGAGATTGCCTCGGAACTTTATTGGTAATAAGCTATGCATTTTACAAATATAGATCATTTTGTATTAATTCTTGACTTTACTTCTATAAAAAAAAATATAATCCAAGGGTTACGACAATGCCACATCAACACTAAGAGTGAGATACAAGACTTGTATATAGCATTTTCTTATAAAAATTAGAACATCCTGATACAAACTAAGAGCAGTGGCATTAGACTAACCAAATGTCAGTGAAATTCAAGATATAGATCATTTTTGCCAAAATGAATTGCATTAGACTCATCAAAAACATCTAGCTTAAGTTTTGAGCTACAATAATTTTAAAGTCTTCTCTAAATTTGGAGAGGCACTGTTTATCCATCAATCCATATTTTATTCTCAAATAATTAACAATAAAAATTAAGAATTATGTATCTACTGTGTTCTAAATTTCTGAGGAATTATATTTTTCTTTTATACAGTAAAATATAATAAACATTAGGAAATGGAAACAAATTATTATTAAAATATATAATATTATATTATTATTTTAACTTTAAAATAACTAATCTAATATGGACTAGTTTATTTAATGGCTTTAGCTTTAGCTAAAACCTTAATTTTTAGGCAAATTTTAGACTTCGTTTTGGCTAGACCAAAATACTCTAATTAATGTATAATCGTTGAAAACCACTACCTTTAAAAAAAAAAAAAAAAATCGTTCCAAACAGGATCAATAGAGACAGATAAAGAATGAATAATGAAAAAGTATATAAATTCAGAGCACAGAGGAGGATAGATATAATTTGAAGGTGGAGAGTTTTTTTTTTTTTTTTTTTTTTATAACAACGGATCTCGTTCCATTCATTAAAGGAGGACATATAAAGTTGACTTCAAACAACGAGTCAATTACAAACGTTAATAGAATTTCAGTATACTATTGTGACTGACATAGTCTAATCCAGACAGCTTATCTCTAAAGATCGAAATCTAAGAGATAGTACAACTCTGTTCATGATAAAGTTTATAATAACCAAATATAAAACTCCATACCCAACTAAATGTAGTATTTGGAAAGCTTTCCATGAATTGAAATAAAAAGTAACCTCAATGATTCCCGGCCCCAAGATGTAGGCAAAACTAATTTAGAGCGGCGATGCCGATACTCCCAACAATATTAATTCCAAAAGCCACAAAAATTAATTAATTTTCAATAACTGAGCAATATTGTCCATCAAATGCAATCAAACACAGCCTTTATTCCAAGGTAGGAGCCAGCATCGATCGGCTAGGGCAAAAAAACTGGCTTCAGCTTCGTTTTCTCTCAATGGCCGGATCCCTGCATTTCCGTGGAAGCCATATCCCTTTCTGCAGCCTTTGCTTCCTCTCTGAACTTCTTGTAGATATCTCCTTTGTAAAATTTCCTCGTCCGAAGCACCAAAACAACAGAAACAAGGAACCCGAACAACGTTGCTGCCGTGATTATAATGAACGCCATTCTATAACATTGTTGGCCTGTGCATGTCAACTCCTGCCCAGCTTTCCTGCTCACACCCAAGGCGTCCATCTGCTTTGAAGCTTCTTTATCATATAAAAAACCGGCCACTCGGACATTGAGAATGTAAGACCCAACTGGGCTTGCAACAGTACCAAAATTATACAAGGTGGAGTAATATTTGAGGCCAAAGATCTCTGATATAATGGCGTATACTAATGGCCATTGCGCTCCAAAGCTGAATCCAATAATCACTGAGGCAACGTAAAGAGAGTTTGGGAGAGCAAATGCAATTAGTAGATGGCCGACACAAGACAAAAGGAGGACACAAGTGAGCAGTAGGGGACGAGGAAATTTGAATTTGACTAATAAGATTTCGGAAGCAAAGCCGGACGTGACTCGTCCGAGGTAATTCCAAATGCTCACGAGGGACACGAAGGTGCTGATGCTGCGAGTTGGATAGCCTAACGACTTTCCAATCTGACCCAAGTTGTCAATGGCTGTCAATGTTCCGCCGAAGCCGCACGTCGTGGCGATGAACAGAATTAGCATGTCGATGCTGAAAAGTGCTTGCAGTATGGTGTAGTCTTCACCTCTGTCTGGCGGCTTGAATATGTTGTTCATGCACGAATCCGCCTTCCGGTGACCGGGGGGAGCTTCGCCATGTGACAATGATGGTTCCTCCTGCTGCTCCGAAGCTGGTGGATTCTGAGTTGCTACTTTGACCTGGGTGGCATCATTTAGAGCGTTCCCCTTTCTCTTCCATAGGCTGAATTCTTCTCTTATAACTATTGCAAGGGGAAGAAATAGTAAGAACAGAACAACACAAGCACTTCCAATATATTCAAGCTCGGTAAACCTGAGCCTGTTTTGTATGATAATCAAAAACATGAGAAAACCGGCGAGGCCAAGGGACATATACAGGAGCTTGTAGAAAACTTGGAGCTCGTTTGATTGCCGAACAATCTTCATTATTCGAATTGTTCGAAGAAACACAAAAGAAACAGCTGATGGAAGCCAAGCAATTAGGAAAATCAGAGACTGTGATTTGTCCCCATAGAGAGCATGGTATATCTGAGTCGTAATAGCTCCGCTTAGACCAACAAGTCCCTTCAAAAGCCCTAGAACGCTGCCTCGGCTTTCTGGGAAGTTCTTGACAGCCGTGACTAGAGCTCCAGTATTGGAAAATGACTGCGAGTTTGCGCCGAGGCAAATATACAGACACATTTGCCATACCTTGGGTTTGGAAATACGGCCAGTAACAGCGAGCCATATCATGAAGTAGCCAAAGAAATTCATAATCGCCCCGATTAAGAGAACCACCCATGGCGGCGCGATCTCGTTGATAAGCCCGGATGGGACTCCGAGGTTGCCACCCATGTCCTTGAAGAAGCTGAGCAAATTTAGCGTTGTTTGGTCATAGCCCAAGGCTGATTTGATGCCGCTGGAGTATAGGCTGAAAATGTACGTCGAACCGGAGACGGCCATAATTAATAAAGACGCAAAGATCATGAACCATCGCCCTAGTAACACCTGCAACCCAAACCCCTTCATTTCTCTCCAGCCACCACCAGATTCGGTCACCCGCATCTTTCTGTATTTCTATCCTGATCAGTTAGTCTAAGACACACAGCATTATTCGGACCTAGACATGATATGGGTGTCTTAAGAGTTCGTGCAAGTTTAACATACATGCGGGGGAAAGAAAGAAACAATGTGTAAAACGGAACTTAGTCAAGAGTAACATACATAAGTTGAGTTGCAGCCCTTCAAGTAGATGTCGGGGATGACAGGTGGGGTTTCAGAGAAAGTGGGATTCGAATTTTTGAAAGCAGAGTTCCATTATGCCAGGTAAAATGACAGGCACTAGTAATCATATCCAGTAACTTCTATTTTCGTAATGATAGAAGTTCAAAAACGACAAACCAAAAAAAAAAAAACAAAGAAGAAGAAAGAGCGTAAAAAAAGGAACCACAGGTGTGTTTGGTCCACATCAATGATTCCAAACTAATCGTTTGCTCATGGCTGTGTGGTTGCTGTCCTAAAATATCAATTTGAAATTCACTGGCTACATTGTGAAAGTTCAAGAAATTCAACCCTATGAAGTATGCTAGATTAAAAAAAAAACTCGCCCAATATTTAAGCGGAAGCCTGGTTGTTTGGTAGGACAAAGTTAGATTTGAAGTAAAATAAAGCAATTCAATCTTTAACAATGTAATTGATTTAGGTAAAATAGATGGAAAAGTCTTAATAGTATTCTTAGGTTGGTTAATAATTTTTAATTCATCTTATTTGTTGAATACACAGCAATTCTATGGGAGAGGGTATGTCATATCATGTGTGGCACTTTGTTGTAAAGAGCCTAGCGAGAATTCGTGGTAACAGGGATGCCAACCAGTTGGCAACACCCCAAATGTTTTGTCTGGTCTAGGCACATAAGTAAGGGATTAGTTGGAGACTAATACTAATTGTACCAGAGGCTTATAGCATAAGAAAATTCATTCATTAATAATAATATATACATATGTCATTGTCACTTCTTCCCAAATAATATTATACACTGTTATCAATTCATCTCTTATATCATAATACAACAAACCGAACATGGTTTGTCGCCTAAACAAAATATACATCTTAACAAATATAAATAACTATTATCGAAGACAAACCTCCGTATCTACAACTTGGGAGGGGTCAGTTTTTCTTTCTCGGGAAACTCTGTTTGGGCTACATTTGCATCAAAATCTACGGTTTCGATAAACGAAACCGCAGGTGGGACCACCATAGTGAGACTCCTAAGAATCCCTATGGGTTAAAACCAATAAATGTACTATCAATGAGAGACAATGGAGATTAATATGCATGCACAATTTTGTGTAAGTAAATTAGTGAACATATATATTTATACACGGCGAGAAGTCACCCTCTGAATAAAACTCAAGTATTGTGAGGATCGCACCAACAAAAAATGACAGACCACCTTCCGAGGGTAAAGGGAAGGCAAAGAATAGAGCCTTTCCTTGGCAAGTGAAAGGCAATGATAATCTTCCCTCGTTGGTTTGGTGAAAAACAAGGAGGAGAGATCTGCAAAGTGCAATTAGTCCAACGGAAGGGCAAGCGGCACCATATAGAAAGCTTGGTAGAAATATCTCAGCACAGGGTATAATAAAGGACATTTCATCTTGTGTCGAGCAACCAAACATTAGCGAGAGAATGAGCTAAAGAAGTTTGTAACTCGGATGATGGGCGAGCTACGAGCCTAAGGCGAGCAATAGTCAAGAACAAGACCTAGGCGAACGTACGAGCTTTTCGAGATAACATGGAAACGCTCAAAGGGAAGCCTTTTCGTATGCCAAAGCCCAAATTCCATTTGAATTCACATTTGGAGCGGGTTTGCAGGTAAAGGCTACTACTTTGTAGACTGTATCTTCTAAACCCAAAAGTATGGCCCAATGCCACATATTGGAAGGCATGTACTTGGAAAGGACTGCGGATTAGACGCAAGGCAAGCTGCAGAGACGTTCGTGCCTTGTCCCATCAGAAGCATACCTGGCGATACTGCCCTATAAATTGCTTAAGGTAAAAGCCAAAATCTCACGTTTGAGATACTGCGTGTTCGAGTTTATTTGGAGTCAAAATCTTCGAAGGAAACAAGAAGCTTTAGAAGGAGCAGCGCTAGCTCCACCATAGCATTTCTATTACTATGAGGTAGGCTACCTTCTAAGACGGAGCTGGGTATGTGGGTAAATGTTGTAGGTGTGTCATGGGTTTTGCATTACATATTCTATAGCCTTTCCCATTTCTATTCATGAAATAATAAATACTTTTTTTCATTATATTTATGAATATTTTTACTTCGTGATTTTAAGATCTTGATGTTTGAATGGCTTAGATTGGTGATGTGGTGATTGTGGGCGTGAGCTTGTGTGCGTTTTACCATGTGTCAATCATCATGGACGAGTTGAGGATTCCCCGAGCCATTCCTACGATATGTTGCCACTAATGTCATATGGGAAGGAGAATGTCTCATGATGATTGGGGTGAAAAATTTTCATATTGGCTTCACTTAATAGACGGGAAGGAAAAGGCCACGGACGTATCATGTGAAGTGTCTTCGAGCTGGTTGGTCGGGTAGACGTTCCCCAGTGCAACATATATATCTCTATGTATTGTATTATTTGAAACTGTCGAATCAACTTGCACGTTAGTTGAGTGTGAGTGATTGCCCAAGCCAGACAGTGAAGTGATTTCCCCTACTTGGCATCTGTATCTTTGTGTGAGATTTTATGTAATGAGATTTAATGAGATGAGATTCTATATGATGTAATACGATATAAGTTTTACATGCTTGAGAATATGGTGATTCCTCGCCATGTTTATATACTTTTTCACTTGTGATTCCTCGCCATAACTATGAATGCATGTGTTTTGCTCAGAAGGTGATTTCTCGCCATGCACAATACACATGTTCACAATAGTTTTACACGAAACAATGCATTACATCCTCACATACATTGTCTCTTATTAGCAGTCTTGTCATTGTTGTTTAATTTACCTAAGGTTTCATTTATCGGAACTGTAGAATTAGATGTAGAGGTAGACCTAGGAAAAAAACTGAAGGAAGGACCAATCCCACCCGAGCAATAGATACAAAGGTATGTCTCCGTTGTTAGTAACTGTATTGTTTTATGGAGTTGTATTATTTTGTTCAGCGACCATTTATGTTCGGTCCTCCGTATTTGGATATAAGGTACAAATGAATGGTTTTATATATTTTTTGGGAAATAAAGTGACATATAAATATTTGGGTGAATAATAAATGAACCTATTTACATTTTAAACTCTTGTACAAATAGCACTTGACCTAAGCTTATTTCGTTGTCATTTTAACATCCATTTACTTACACGTGTACTTCCTTATGAACATTGCACACCTGATCCCGATCTAAATCCTGGGTGTTGCCAACCGACTGGCACCCCTAGCACAATCGATTCTCACCAGGTCCTTTACCAAGTAAAGGGGTGCCATAAGTATATAAGCATGACAAAAAATCACTCTCAGCAAAACTAATAAGAAATTCCTTACCAAGGCAAGGAGGAATCACCGTCTTATCAAATCTCATAAAGTCAACAATATCTCATCATATAAATCTCAGCGTGACCTCGCTCCAGCTGTTTGATTTGGACAGAAGTGTAGGTCGCTGACACTATAAGGATAGAAGTGTAGGTTGCCTATATGTTAGGATGAAGTAGGAGAGGCCTAGTTATTCGTGTTACGGAGATAATTTAGGATATTATGGGATTTGATTATAATTTACAGAGATGTGATTTGGAAAATATTTTTTGTATTTTTTGTGATAATCTCCTCTCTAGCTAGATTAGATATAGCTGTAAATTATGTTGTAAATACTTACCTTGTATAACATAGAATCTGGGCAATAATATTGTGTATTATCTTCTATATAATGAAAGCAAACCCTCAGTAAAGGGTATTCAGACCAACTTTGATATGGTACCAGAGCCCCTACTCTGTTTTTAGTCTCTGTGGTCTTAATCTCTGGTGTGCTTCCATCGCTCTTCGTGAGAGTTTGTGAGTTGTTAGCGGGAAAACATTTTTTCCTATTTTCGCAAGTTTTTTTTCTAGTTCTTGGTCGAGAGTCGGAGCTCCATATGGTGTTCATCCTTTTGAGTTTGCCATTTCACTAGTTGTCAGAGCTCTGTCGGCGTTGTGAGTCCTACTTCTTATTGCGGGCTCCCTATTTTGGTGTATATGTGGTTGTCGGTGCTCTCTGTGGCAAACATCAGGTTCTGTGGTGGTGGTGAGGTGATCGGCGACTTCTGTTGTTGTCTATGCTTGGTGTTGGGCAGGTATCCGATTATTTTGTGCTGAGCATTTGTCAATTATTTTTCTATGTCTGTGGGCTTCTCTTCTTTGTATTGCGTGTTTGGGCCTCTATTTCACTTGGAGTTGGAACTGATTTGATTTGGGCTTGTTGTTATTTCTTTTGACTGCTTGGGCTGGTTTTTTTTTAGTAGGCTTTCATCATATCTATTGAAAATACTATTGTACGATTTACTGGAAAGAATTTTTCTACGTAAGAATTTCAATTTAAAATGTTCTTGAAAGTGAAAGAATTATCAAATCATATTGATAGTTCTGTTCGAGTTCCCACTGATGAAAAAGAACTTGTCCAATGGGAGGTCAAGGATGCTAAGGTGATCTCCTATCTATTGGGGACGATTGAGCCCCATCTTGTCACAAATCTTCAATGTTTTACTACAGCTCAGGCTATGTGGGACTACCTGCATCGTATTTATTACAAAGACCACAGCGCTCGAAAATTCCAATTGGAGTTGGAAATTAGCAATTACAATCAAGGTAATTTGACTATTGAGCAATTTTATTATGGTTTTCTTAGTCTTTGGAGCAAGTATTCTGCTATTGTTCTTGCTAAGGTTCCCCCTGCGGCACTCGCAGCTCTTCAAGCGGTTCATGCTGAGAGTCAACGCTATCAGTTTTTTATGAAACTTAGATCTGAATTTGAGCCTGTTCGAGCCGGTTTATTAAACATGTTCCTTATTTGGATATTTGTTTGTGAGATTTATTGCATGAAGAACAACGGTTATCCACTCATATGGGTATGACTTTTGAGAATGTCTTTTCTGAGACTGTGAATGTAGCCTATGCAGCACAAGGGAGAGGGAGGAACAAGTTGCAATGTTTCAGTTGTAAGGAGTTTGGTCATATTACTCACAACTGTCCTAAGAAAGTTTGTAACTACTTCAAGAAAGAGAGTCATATCATCAAAGACTATCAAGTGCGGTCTCAGAATCACCAATCCCAAGCTTTCAAGCTATTGTTCAGTCTTTGACTTCTTCTACGGCCCCCACTGTAAGCTCTAATTCATCTATTCTCACACCAGGAATAGTCCAACAGATGATTGTTTCTGCTTTTACGGCCTTAGGCATGCAAGGTATGGGTACTAACACAACTTCTTGGATTGTTGATTCGGATGCTTCTAATCATACGACTGATAATACGACAGGTCTCCATGGTGTTCGTAAGTATAAAGGCAAGCAAAATATTCTGATTGTTGATATTAGTACTCTTCTTATTACTGATGTTGGTAATTTGAGCTCTTCATTTCACGATGTTTTTGTCTCTCCTGGCTTATTTACCAATTTGATTTATGTTGGACAATTGGTAGATAATAAATGTGATGTTTATTTTTCTCGTGGTGGTTGTCTTGTGTAGGATCAGGTGTTAGGGACAGTGATCGTGAAGGGGCCTAAAGTGGGACGTTTATTTCCTTTACAGTTTTCTATTCCTATTATTGTTTCTCTTGCTTGTACGGCTACGGCCAATAATAATGAAGTCTGGTATAAGAAATTGGGTCATCCTAATTCTGTTGTCTTGGCTCATCTTATGAAACATGGTTTTTTGGGCAATAAAGATTCATTTTTCTCTTCTCCTGCATCTTTTGATTGTGCTACTTGTTGTCTTGATAAAAGTAAAACTTTACCTTTTCCTACGCATGGTAGTCATGCTTCTAATTGCTTTGAGATTGTGCATACTGATGTTTGGGGTGTGAGTCATGTTATTTCTCATGGTCAGTATCGTTATTTTGTGACATTTATCGATGATTATAGTCGATTCACTTATATATATTTTTTCTTCGTTCAAAAGCTAACATGTTTTTTGTCTTTCAAAAATTTGTAGCGCTTGTCGAGACACAGTTCAGTACTTGTATCAAAACTTTACGTTCCAACTCAGGGGGGAGTACATGTCTCATTGTTTTTAGGCTTTTCTTCAGCAAAAGGGGATCACTTCCCAACGTTCTTGTCCCTATACCCCTCAACAAAATGGAGTTGCTGAGTGTAAGAATTGTCATCTCTTAGATGTTGTTCGTATTTTGTTGATTAATTCTTCTGTACCTTCTAAGTTCTGGGTAGAAGTTGTATCTACCACTATCTATTTGATCAATCGTTTGCCTACTACCACTCTAAATTATGATTCTCCCTATTTTCGATTATTTGGTATATCTCCTGTGTATCAATCCTTTCATACTTTTGGGCATGTTTGTTTTGTTCATCTGCCACCTATTGAGCGTCACAATCTTGCTGCCCAGTCTGTCACTTTTGCCTTTATGGGCTATAGTCCTACTCAGAAATGATTTTTTTGTTATTATGCTCATGCCAACATATTTTGTATCTCCCAGAATGTGATTTTCTTCAAAAATCAATATTTCTTTCAATCTCAGGTCATTTCTAAATCAGTTTTGGTGTATCATAGACGTCTTCCTTCAATGCCCATTCCAGACACTGATCCGTCATCTGATTATGCGGTTCCTATACCTCAGCGCTCCACCAGGGTTACACATCCACTAGATAGGTATGGTTTTCCTCATACCTCACTTACTGTCACTCTCGACACAGTTTTTGTTCCTCGCTCTTATACCCAGACAGCCACCCAAGCATGTTGCCAGCAGGCCATGCAAGAAGAAATCCAAGTTCTTCAAGACAATCACACTAGGGATCTTGTGACTTGTCCCTTTGGTGTCAAACCTATTGGCTATAAATGGGTGTACTCAGTCAAGTTTCAGTCCGATGGCTCACTGGACAGATATTATGCCCGTCTCGTGGCTCTTGGGAACTGACAGGAGTATGGTATTGATTATGAAGAAACATTTGCACCTGTTGCCAAAATGACTACTGTACAGATTCTCTTGGCACTTGCTGCGTCGCAGGGGTGGTCTCTCCAGCAGAAGGATGTGAAGAATGTTTTTCTACATGGAGATTTGAAGGAAGAAATCTATATGTCTCCACCTCCCAGCATGTTTGCTACACCTTCCTCAGAGGTTTTTCGGCTACGCTGATCCTTGTATGGACTGAAATAGGCTCCGCGTGCAAGGTTCGTTAAATTTGGCTCTACCTTGCTTGCTTTTCATTTTACTCAAAGTCAGTTTGATTCCTCTCTTTTTCTTCGCAAGACTTCTGTAGGAATTATATTGCTTTTGGTATATGTTGATGGCATTGTGATTACTGGCTCTGATACTGAGTTAATTAAGCAATTACAACAGCATCTCAAGGTTCGTTGTTACATGAAAGATCTTGGCCCCCTGCAGTACTTTCTTAGCCGAGGTGTAGATTACTCGATTGGTACATTGTTACACCAGCACAAATACACACATGAAGTGATTTCATTGGCTGGTCTCCAATCGAGTAACTCTATTCTTACTCCCTTGGAGGTAAATCTTAAGGTTCGTCAGGAAGAAGGCAAACTTCTATCAGATCCATCCTTGTATCGGCAGCTCATTGGGAGTTTGAACTACTTGACGATTACTCGTCCTGACATTTCTTTTGATGTGCAGCAAGTCAGTCAATTTATGTAGGCCCCCTGACATCTTCACTTAGCTGTTGTCCGCCGCATTATCCGATATCTGAAGGGCACCTCTACACGCTAGTTATTCTTTCCTACAGAATATTCCTTACAGTTGATGGGGTATAGTGATGCTGATTGAGCCGGATGTGCGGATACTCGTCGCTCTATTACTGGATGGTGCATGTTTTTAAGCAATGCACTCATTTCTTGGAAAAGTAAGAAGTAAGACAAAGTTTCCAAGTCCTCCACTGAGTCTGAGTATCGTGCTATGTCTTCCGCATGCTCTGACATCACATGGCTTCGTGGGTTATTGGTTGAACTTGGTTTTCCTCAGCTTCATTCCACTCCTCTTCATGCTGATAATACCAATGCTATTCAGATCGCTGCTAATCCTGTCTTCCATGAGCATACAAAATATATTGAAGTCGATCGCCATTCCATACATGAGTCCTTTGACACACATGTAATTACTCTTCCTCACATTTCCACTGAACATCAAACTGCCAACATATTCACTAAAGCTCTTCTCGGTACTGGCATCAACTCTTGGTTGACAAATTGATGCTTCTTGATCTAGCAACATCAATTTGAGGGGGGATGTTACGAAGATAATTTACGATATTATGGGATTTGATTATAATTTACGGAGATATGATTTGGGAAATATTTTTTGTATTTTTTGTGATAATTTCTTTTCTAGCTAGATTAGATATTGTTGAAAATTAGGCTGTAAATACTTACCTTGTATAGCATAGAATCTGGCAACAATATTGTAAATTCTCTTCTATATAATGAAAGCAAACCCTCAGTAAAGGGTATTCAGACCAACTTGGACAACTCGGACCAGAGATTATTCAGAAAATGACAAAACAAGTCAAACTCATTCGGGCATGGATAGCTATGGCCCAAAGTAGGCAAAAGAATTATGCCGACAATAGAAAGAGAGTTAGGGTACGTTTGGGTGTTGAAAAGTGTTGAGAAGTATTGAAAATGTTTGTGAATAGTTATAAGTAGAGATTGGAGTGAGTTTGTGGGTCTCATTGAGAGTATTTTGAGTTGTTTGGATGTGTGAAGTATGTTGAGTTGTTGACTTTTAAGTATGTAGTTGAAAAATGTGTGGGTCCCATAAATATTATAGTTATTTGATTTTTAATAATAAATATTATAATGATTTTATTTTATTTATATATTATAGCGATTTTATTTTTTATTTATATATAATAGTAACAAATATTTTTTATTTATATATTATAGTGATTTTATTTTTTATTCATATATTATATTGATTTTATTTTTTATTTATATATTATAGTGATTTTATTTTTTATTTATATATAATAGTGATAAATATTTTTTATTTATATATTATAGTTATTTTATTTTTTATTTATATATTATAGTGATTTTATTTTTTATTTATATATTATAGATATTTTATTTTTTATTTATATATTTTAGTGATTTTATTTTTTATTTATATATAATAGTGATAAATATTTTTTATTTATATATTATAGTTATTTTATTATAGTGATTTTATTTTTTATTTATATATTATAGTGATTTTATTTTTTATTTATATATTATAGTGATTTTATTTTTTATTTATATGTTATAGTGATTTTATTTTTTATTCATATATTATAATGATTTTATTTTTTATTTATATTTAATAGTTATAAATATTATAGTGATTTTATTTTTTATTTATATATTATAGTGATTTTATTTTTTATTTATATATTATAGTGATGTTATTTTATTTATATTTAATAGTGATAAATATTATAGTGATTTTATTTTTTATTTATATGTAATAGTGATAAGTATTATAGAATGTTTGTGAATAGTTATGAGTAGAGATTGAAGTGAGTTTGTAGATCCCATTGAGAGTATTTTAAATTGTTTGGCATGTGAAGCATTTTCAAAAGTACGAGAATACTTGGAAAGTGTTGAGGAATGTTTGGTACCCAAACATAGCTTTAACCTTCGAAGAGGGCGATTGAATGTACTTTAAGGTGTCCCCAATGAAGGGTGTTAAGAAATTTGGGCTAAAAGGAAAGCTGAGTCCAAGGTATGTTGGACCTTACCAAGTAATGGAGAAAGTCGGCCCAGTGGCATATCAAATTTCATTGCCCGTGGAATACAAAGGTATTCACAATGTGTTCAGTGTTTCCTCACTTAGGAAAAGCTTCGGGAACTAGCAGCCATGGGCAATTGAACTAGATCTTGTCCAGTTACAATTGAATTTTATGTGCAAAAAAAGGTCAGTACGTATCGTAGATAGAAAGGAGTAGAGATTGAGATCTAAGGTCTCGTATCATTGGTAAAAGTGCAGTGGGGAGATGCGGGAAACAAGGAGTTTACTTTGGAAAGCAAGCAGATCATGTGGGAGCAGTTCCCAAATTTATTTGAGCCACAGCCATGAGCTATAAAGCATAGAGTTGTAATGAATGAAGTAGGGGTAAGATGGACAATACATGAGGAAGGACGCGGCCATAAATAGGTAATCGTTTCCCCTAATCTTCAACTCAATATCAACAAGCCTTGGGAGACAAAACGGTGCGAAAGAATAAGACCGCTAGGAAGGCAGCCATGCCCCCTGAAATCATGCGCCAATTCTGAGAAGAATGACGTGAGAAGGAGATAAAAGAGACCGAATGATGATGAATAGAGGACGCCACTGAGAAGAAGAGCGTGCTTGGAGGGCTAGGGATCTAATATCTGAAATGATGGATCAAGCCGGCACAAGTGTGGCACAACAAGAAGGGAAGAGGACAATGTCAAAATGTAACTAGTAAGATGAGGGAAAGGGTGAAGATTTTCCAACATTCTGTGAAGCCGAACCTAACCTGGATAGTAGGATACAAGAGGCCACAACCGGCGAACAGCGTTGAAGAAGAAGGCGGAGGAGAGATCAGGAGCCATCCCATGTCTTGACCTACAATGAAGAAGGTTAGCACACTAATGCAATCGAGAAAAAGCCTAATTTGCAGTCGAAGGCGACCATAGGCACCAACGGGTCCCCTATTTGAACTCTCCTCCCTAGAGAGGACAAGGCAAGGGAGAGCTCTAGATCAAATTTTGAGGACGAAATCCATTAAGGTGGGAAGGATTTGAGGAACCGCCTAGAGCAAAAGGGGACAAACTATTTTTGGAGTTGAGTGGAAGGAAAAGATGAGAAATACTCCTATGGTCTAAGGAATTAGCAGCAAGCACTGCAAACTGCAACCAATCCAACACATGGGCGAGCAAGCTCCTTGCAAACGCTCGGTTGACGCATCCCAGAGTGAAGTGGTGCTCAGAAAAGTGGCAGAACAGCACACAGACGCCTCACTCCATCTGAAGAGTCACATCCATAGTGGTTCTGCAATGAAAGGTGAAGGTTTGACGTGTCATTTCTTTTGAACATAGCAATACGACTCAAGCCATGACCAAGACCCAATTTCGAGAAAGGTTAGAGGACCAAGCGTGAGGATCATACTTGGCAATCTGTCTCTATCATTCTGCAGTATGATAGAGAAGGATTAAAAAAAAATCTTACCACATATTCGGAGTTAGAAAAGACATGACAATCCCACCCTATTTTTAGGACCTAGATGTGGGGTGGGATCTCTCACTTTTCAAGCTTTATTCACCAAAGAGCTTGTGAAGTCAACGGCTTCAAAAAACAAGGAGCAGAGAGACAACAAAAGAACTTCCAACGTAGCAATGTAGGTTAGCTTTTAAGACATTTTTGGGTAATGTGAGGTGAACGATTTGAGTAAGAGGCATTAAATTACCTCTGTAACTTCTCTCCCCCATTCTACAAGCATGAATAAATATTTCAATCAATGTGTATGCATAGATATTTAAGCACTGATTTCGAATGTTTGAATATGTTAACTATTTTCAATACTTGATTCTAGATCCCTGTGTGAGAACCCAATATCTCTATGTGAGAAGTCGATAGTGTAAATCTTTAATCGTGGGATGGGACAAAGAATTTCCTAAACCATTCTTGAGAAATGTCGCCATGTACTTCACACGAGAAGGAGAATGCCTCATGGCGGTGGGGTGGAACGATGTCGTATTTGGCCTCACCTGATAGTCGGGATATAGGATCCCCCGGCATATCACGTGTTGGTGTCCTCGAGTTGATTGGCCAGGTAAAAGCATCCCTAGTACAACAAGTATCTCTGTGCGATGAACATTTTTCTGTGTGACGAATATCTATGTGATAAGCACATGTGTGGTGGAAGAATGTTACTAGGGCTAAAAAAGGTAGAATATTAGTTTTTACGGATTTTATACTTATATTGGAGATGGATTATTCCTCGTCATACTAATACTAATGTGTTTATGTATTTTGCATAAGAGTAAAGGGCAACGTTCTCAGAGGGTCATTCCTCACCATGCATATGTATGTACATGTGTTAACTAAGAGGGTGATTTCTCACCTTGTTTGAGGATGCACGTAGCTGTAAATGAGAGGGTTGATAAGTGTTATTTTTATGTATTTTTTATCACTATTTTATTTATAAAAAGTGTCATTTTCCCTTCAATGCTATTTATTTTATTTTATTTCTACATATTTTTATTTATTTTCTTTGATTTGAACGAATGAGAAGATTTAGTGCAAAATAAGAGCATTTTGGCATAAAAGAAAAGACTACGGATTCAAACTGATGAGAGGCAGCGAGATCTGAAGAGAGCCGATTAGATTTGGGTGAGGAGCCTTGTTTCGTGGGCAGCAAAAAGATTTATCTCGCTCAAAGGCGCGACCAGAAGGCACGAAAATTTGACAACAAGGCTCTAGGCAGTTAGATTGGACGACTAGTTTAAACGACCAACTTAAAAGACTAACCTAAACAACATAGTGGGCAACAACTAGAAAAAGCGAGAAGAGTATTTCATCCCGGTCGGGAGTCTTTCCACTCAGTAGGCGAGGAGAGGGCTGTGTGGTCTTTGTGACCTCCACGCCCGTTCACTTGTGACCTTCCTACCAGTTATATTCAGCGCACGTGACATCTACCCGATGGGACCCTTCCAAGTTCCGCAATCAATCTATTGACAACCAAATCCTCCCGAACTCCACAATTCAAGCTACATATCACTGAATCTTCCATTTTAGATAATTCTGATATTCTTGTAATAATTTCCTTTTATGTTAACATCTATTTTTAGAAAATATTTTCCAGATTTTTAAGCTAGATTGTAGCCGCATTTATTTTGTTTCCAGATTTGAGTTTTGACATCTATTTAATCCCGCCTCGTTGGATGAATAGGAGATTTTTTGTTCTTAATCTTAATTTTAGTTTGAGTCTTTGGTTTTTGAGTTTCTAGTTTTATGTTTCAAAGAGTCTGACTTTAGGTTTCGATAGTTCAGAGTTTATTATTTGAGTTTCTTTCAAGTAGGTAGATTTGGGGGAGCAGAGGCGAGAGCCGCATGCTTCATCAATTGACTCCAACGAAGAACACCAGTTTTATTCCTTTTCTTTTTAATTTCATCATGAACTAATTTTATTTTCTAGAGCTTTGATGTAGTCTAGCATTGAACACACAATTTATATTCCAAGTTATTTTATTTTCAATATTTCCATAATTGAGTTTTTATTCATTGTTCTTAATGCTTACAATTTTCTAGCTAACTATTGTTCGATCTTTTGGATTGCAATGAGATTGAGAGGTGATTTGTGATTAAAACTCTATGATTAAATACCATTATTTGAGCGAAAGCAAAGATGCTTTACCGTGACTAGTGTGATTTTCAAGAAAAATTCAAAAAACTTAATGAGTCTCTAATTAGTTAAATTCACATAGAGATATAGAGTTATTAGTTGGAGATATTTTTGGTATTGTTCGAGAGAAAATATTGAATAGTTAAGGGATTTTTATTATCAACTTGGGATAATTGGGATTCTATAACAAGGAAGAATAAATTGTGTGGGATTTGCTAGGTGAAGTCAAATGCTCTAGATCTATTCTTATTATTTTTAAAATCTTAATTTTAATGTTCTTTTCTTCAGTTTAATTTAGATAAATCATTCTTCAAATTTCAGTTTTTCAAATAGTAATTAATTTAGTCAATTTCAATACTCAATAGTATAATTATTCCTTGTGGGCTCAATATTAATTGCCAGGGAATAATTATTTGTTATTGATATTGATATCAGCTAGATTTTTACTACTTTAGATTTTATTTTATTTTATTTTATTTAAAAAGAAAAGAACAATGCATACAATAAAGAGAAGAAGAAATAGGTCGCCGAGATTGAAAGAACCTTACGTCGGATCAATAAAGAGAAGAAGAAAGAGGTCGCCACCTCCAAATTTAATATGGTCGACCAGGAGTACAAAGCGTTCAAAGATTATGCTATTACCACATTGGCGATGCAGATGGAAAATGTATCACAACAAATAGGTAAGATGAACGTTAATGTTGTTCAAACTAATGTTGTTTGTGATCATTGCGTAGGAAATCATTCAAGTGTAAATTGCCAAGTGAGGAATCCTTTTGCCCAACCAAGTTAGGAACAAGCCCATTATGTGTCCAATTTCCAAAATAATCCTTATTCAAATACGTTCAATCTCGGATGGAGAAATCACCCTAACTTTTTATGGAACAATAACCAAGTGCCGGCTAGACCACCTAAACAGTTTCCACAACAAGAAAATAAGCCAACACTTAAGGATATGATCATGCAGTACATGCAAAAGACTAATATGGCAATGCAAAAGGCTGATATGGTGATCCAAAATAACTCAGCTTCAATCTGAGATCTTGTGGTACAAATTAGTCATCTCTCAATCATGCTTACCGAGAGGGCAGCATAAACTTTACCGAACAACACTATGACCAATCCTAAGGAACATGTCAAAGCCATAACGTTGAGAAGTGGGCGGACAAATGACTAGTCATAGTCGGTAAATATTGAGGGAGATGAAGAAGCTGCTGAAAGTGTGGAGTCTGAGAAGAAGGAAACCAAGTACGAAGTGAAAGAAACCGATCGGGAGGCGACCGACCAGCAAGCTGAGAAGACTAGAGAGAATAAAGGGGCTGCAAAGCCCAAGAAATCGAGAGAGTTTATTTCTAAAACTTATTCTCCTTCAATTTATAATCCATCAATTCCTTTTCCGCAGAGATTAAGAAAAAATAAGATTGATAATCAGTTCTCTCTACAGTTGGCGACTGAGGAGAGAAGTACAATTGTACAAAAGAAGCTGCCGCCTAAGGGACTAGGTCTTGGAGATGCAAAGTCGACCCCATCTCTCTACTGTTGGCAACCGAGGAGAGCAATGCAATTGTACAAAAGAAGCTACCGCCTAAGGAACTAAGTCTTGGAGAAGCAAAGTCGACCACCATCTCTCTACAGTTGGCGGACAGATCCATTAAATACCCGAGAGGACTCATTGAGAACGTACTGATAAAATTTAATAAGTTCATCTTCTCGACCGGCTTCATTGTACCCTATATGGAGGAGGACGAGGAGATCCCTTTGATACTGGGCCGACCTTTCCTTGCGACGGGAAGAACTTCAATTGATGTCTAAAAAGAGAAACTCATTTTGAGGGTCGGTGAGGAGCAGGTCACTTATGACGTATTTAAATCTATAGAATTCCCTTCCAATGTACATTCTTGTTTTCAAATAAGTGACCGAGACTTATGGAGCTGAATTCCCAAAACTACCACTCAAGCATGAACTCAAACCGCTTCCATCAAATTTAAGGAACGAAGAGGCCGGAGAGATTTCCAAGGAGTACACGGCTGCACCTTCATGGAAAATATTCAATTGGAATACTAGAAAAAAAAAAAAAGAATAATAATAATAATCAGGAGAGCATCTCTTACATTTTCTCATTCTTTGCTTTAATTTTTCTTCCTTTTTCTCATTGAGGACAATTTGATATTTAAGTTTGGGAGAAAATGATATTATTTTATTCAAAATAATAATAATAATAATAATAATAATAATAATAATAATAACAATATAGTTTGATGAATAAAAAGCCTATGATAAGAATATGATTGAAATTGATTATAATTTTTAGGAAACATTATCATTGCTTAAATCTAGTTATTAATTCTTTACTTGATCTTACTTAATTTGATATTTCCTATGTTCAATAAATACCTTTTATGATCATTAATTGTTTTGAGTACTTGAGAAATTTTATATGAATTTTGTGAATTTATATAGTCTCAACTTACTGTAGAACTTGTTTGATTACAGTCGATGCGAAATCCTAAACAAAATATTACTAGGGAAATGATTAAGGCATTCTTTGGACCGATTGAGCCTTTCAAGTTTACCTGTTTATTATCTTTATCTTTAGTCGCCCCTTTAAGCTTTATTGAAATATATTTTGGCCTTATATTTTTCTTTCTTGCGAACCTCATATTCTCTACCATATTTGAGCTTAAGCACCAATATCCTTACCTTGCAAAAGAACTAAGTTTACACAAAGTCACAAACTCACAAGAGCATGAAACACAAAAGAAGTAAAAGGTCTACAAGTAAAGTTAAGTATAGCAATATTATCAAAATCATAAGTTTGAGGGTGTGAAGAGTCAACTCGTCTACTATGTGGGCAACAAGAAAAGACCGACGAGAGTCATCCACAAAGGCAGTCAAAAAAGTATGGAATATTTCCAAAAAAAAAAAAAAAAGTCTGACCTATCGAATAGAGAGGTAAAGAGAGAGATACTTGAAAGTGCAATAAAGAGAGGTTTGTTGAGAGATTTACAAAGATTGAGAAGATATGTTTGTGTTAGAAGTGAGAATGCTCGATTTATTCTGTTGATGTTCAAACTTAAGTTCTCTTGCTTTATTTGAATCCTACCTTTTCTTTGTAGCCCTCACCCTAGCCTTACATTCCAAGTTTAATAAAGACCTATTGATCCATGGTGATAGTTTATATTCTACATTAGTGGAGAGTGATTTGAAAAGCAAACATATGGAGTTTTTAGAGATCCATTATTGATTTACTTGTTCGCATAAAACTATCCGATGAGCTAACAATGAAGTGAGAATGATGGGTATGCATGAATGTGGGGATGGATAATGCAGCGGAATTGAGTTTTGATTTAACTTTTGGACTTGATTGATCTTGAATGATTCCTTTGAATTATACACTTTAGACAAACTTTGAGACAATATATTTTATGAATCAAACCAATACTTGTTTTAATTGTCTTTTCTTTTCTTCTTTGCTCGAGGGCAAGCAAAGCTTAAATTTGGGGGTATTTGATAAGTATTATTTTTATGTGATTTTTTATCACTATTTTATTTATGAAAAGTGTCATTTTCCCTTCAATACTATTGATTTTATTTTATTTCTACATATTTTTATTCATTTTCTTAGATTTGAAGGAATGAGAAGATTTAGTGCAAAAGGAGAGCATTTTAGAACAAAAGAAGAGACTACGGATCCAGACCGATGAGAGGCAGCGAGATCTAAAGAGAGCCGATGAGATTTGGGCGAGGAGCCTCGTTCCAAAAGCGAGAAGACTTACCTCTCAGTAGATGAGGAGACTCGAGACTAGAAGGCATGACCAAAAGGCGCAAAGATTTGGTGACAAGGCTCTAGGCAGTTAGATTGGGCAACTAGTAACGACCAACTTAAAAGACCAACCTAAACGGCATGTGGTCAACAACTAGAAAAGGCGAGAGGAGTCTTTCATCCTGGTCGGGAGTCTTTACACTCGATAGGCGAGGAGAGGGCCGTGTGGTCTTTGTGACCTCCATGCCCGTTCATTTGTGACCTTCCAACCAATTATATTCAGCGCACACGGCATCTACCCAGTGGGACCCTTCCGAGTTCTGCAATCAATCTATTGACGATCAAATCTTCATAAACTCCTCAATTCAAGCCGTATATCACTGATTCTTCCATTTTAGATAATTTTGATATTCTTGGGATAATTTCTTTTTATGTTAACATCTATCTTTAGAAACTATTTTCCATATTTTTAAGCTAGATTGTAGCCACGTTTATTTTGTTTCCGAATTTGAGTTTTGACATCTAGTTAATCCCGTTTTGTGAGATGAATAGGAGTTTTTTGGTTCTTAATCTTAGTTTTAGTTTGAGTCTTTGGTTTTTGAGTATTTTGTTTTGAGTTTTAGAGAGTCTAAGTTTAGGTTTCGATAGTTCAGAGTTTATTATTTGAGTTTCTTTCAAGGAGGCGAATCTGGGGGAGCAGAGGCGAAAGCTGCATGCTTCATCAACTGACTCTAACGAAGAACACCAGTTTTATTCGTTTTCTTTTTAATTTCATCATGAACTAATTTTATTTTCTAAAGTTTTGATGTAGCCTAACATTGAACACATAGTTTATATTCCGAGTTATTTTATTTTCAATATTTCCATGATTGAGTGTTTATTCTTTGTTCTTAATGCTTATAATTTTTTAGCTAACTATTGTTCGATCTTTTAGATTGCAATGAGACTGAGAGGTGATTGGTGATTAAAGATCTAGGATTAAACACCACTAGTTGAGCAAAAGTAGAGATGCTTTACCGTGACTAGTGTGATTTTCAAGAAAAATTCAAAAAATTTAATGAGTCTCTAATTAGTTAAATTCACATAGAGATATGGAGTTATTAGTTGAAAATAATTTTGGTATTATTCAAGAGAAAATATTGAATAATTTAACTTGGGATAATTGGGATTCTATAACAAAAAATAAATAAATTATGTGGGATTTGCTATGTGAATTCAAATGCTCTAGATATATTCTTATTATTTTTAAAATCTTAATTTTAATATTCTTTTTTCAGTTTAATTTAAATAAATCATTCTTCAAATTTCGGTTCTCCAAATAGTAACTAATTTATTCAATTTCAATACTCAATAGCATAATTATTTCATGTGGGTTCGATATCTATTTTCTTTAAACACTTTACTACTTATTACGATTATGTGCACTTGTAGAAATATTTTTATTCAAACATGGGTGATTCCTCGCCAGGCATATATTTGTTCATCTAGTATTTTCATGAAAGTGTTCATAGCATTTTCAATAGTATTCTCTCTCATTAGCAATCTTTTTATAGCCGTATTAGCTACCTATGGTTTCATTCTTCGGAGCATAAATTTTGATGCAGATCCATATTTCAGCATGACGCCCGAGGTGGATGATTCAAACATGCTTAAGTCCTGAGTATGGAGACTAGTACTTGCCTTAGCACTAGTACCCGTCATAGTTACCTTATGCCTTCCATTAGTATGTAAAATATTAAGTCAGTGACTACTTGTAATCAGTCCGTCACTTTATGGCGACTAATTTTATGTACATTTGGATGATGTAATATTTTGAAATTTAATGAAGGGTGAGAAGCCCCTTTTGTTATAATGTTTAGTATTCTAATACTTAATAGCTAACGTTGTTACTACAATGTATCCTACTTTAAATTTCATTGGAATTTCTTAAACATATCTTTCACGTGTACTTGCCTCTAAAAACTTACACTCCTATTTTAATTCCCTCTTGTGTGTTGACTATTGGTCAACATCCTTGGCAACAGGAATCCTCACCTAGACCTTCATGAGGATCAAAGCGCCACACCAAGCATAATGGCACAGTTATGCACACTGCACACTGCACAGTTATGTAATACTCGATGGATTAATTACTAAGAATAATAAATATAATTCCAAAATAAGTGCCCATTAACCAATTTGATTAAAATCTAGATTTTCATCTTAAATATTATTTTGAAGCTTATAATATATATTGATATATAATAATATATCCAGTTACTAGTACTCTATGGTTTTAATTGCTAAAATTATTATCTTTATTTTTATAAAACACATATCGGAGGGCAGGCTCAATCCTCAAAAACTCCAAGCATAATGGTACGGGAAAAGGCAAGCATATTTGCTCAGCATAAGTGCTTGGAATGGCGGGGCATACTTGCTAAGAATATGCCAAGAACGAAAAGACTAAGTATTTTGGTGCAGAAAATTTTGAGCATACTTAGCATACTTGCTCGGAAGCGTCGAGCATACTCTCCAGAAATTTCAAAAAATCTTGCTCAAAAATACCAAGCAACGTGCTTGGAAACTAAAGATTTTTAACAACACTTAAAACGGTGTAGAAGGATTTTAGGTATATTACTAATGATGGAGCACGTGAAGAGATAAGGAGTCTGGAGGGAATAATGGAAATGCAACGCTGAGATTCTACCTAAGCCTAGGGTATCAAAATAGACACTAGAAATAACATGGGATAAGCCAACCAACTTTAACCTTACTTTAGCAGTAAGAACCCGAGTTCTATAAGTAGGGGGGCCAGTGGTAACTTACCGGTAGTGGAAAAGTGAACAGTGAGAGTAAAAGAAAATAAGTGGGCAAGGAAAAAAAGGAAAGCATCAGGCAAGGAAGGAAAGAGAATGCAAGTAAAAAGGTGCGAAATGGGTGAGCATAAATGAAATTGAGCAGGGCACCACTTAGAGAGGATTAAAAGGGAGAAAGGCAAGGGTGGGTCCACCCCGCCCCGCACCATGCGGATAGCACCCCTACTAATGCTAGTGGTCCAGTGGATGCATATGTTATGATGATAATAAATTTAATATCAATGCATGGAAAGATATATCTGCGTAGCTCTGATAACGTAGTATGTGATGATACCTTATGTATGTGATGATGGATCTAATAACAAGAAATATGTTTTAAAAATATGTTATCTAAAAGAAAATGTGCATCAAAGTTTTCTGAAAGATGTTGAGAGATCTAGATGAAAGGCAAATACAATTTTCTGAATATCATGTATACATCTCATGTTTATCATCTATCATGCATATCTTATTTTTGTGCAAATTGATTGTTTAACTTAATGAGATTTCAATAAATCTCACTATGGTAGTCTCAACTACCATTCCCTTCGGAATGGTAGAAGTTGTAGTAGGACCAAACTTCAACAATCAAGATAGTGATGAACTCCAACCCCTTACTACAGATCAGTGTTTTAAATTTCGTACCGTACCGGCTAGTACGGTTGAAATTTTTCATTTCGGCCATTCGGCCGGTACAGGTACTATATCTGTTCCGTACCGGCTAAAATACCGACTGTACCGGCCATACCGGACTAAATTTCGGCCTGTACCGGCCTATATTTCGGCCGGTACCAGTGTGTTTTTTTTTTTTCATTTTTTCAAACTACAAACTTATTTTTTAACCCCTAATTCAGACTAGACTATTTTTAATTTTTATATATATATATTTATATATAGACTATTATTTTGGAATATAATTTTTATATATATTTATTTATATATCGACTATCCCGAAACGTTATCCCAAAATGCTATCCCGAAACAGTACAGGTACCGAAATATTTCGTTCCAGTGCCTTGACCAGTACGACGTCCGGTACGGTATTCAAAACATTGCTACAGATGATTGAGGATGAGTCTGACCCTAACTACAACTTAGAATTGATTGTGATGTTTTTAGAGATGGTCCTGATCACCATGCAACGCCTTAAAGAAATTATTTAAGCAATCTTAAAGTTATCTATACTAAGGAGATTCTATCTCCCGGTTTGTGTTTGAACTTATGCCTTATGGATTTGACCTCTTTAAGTAAGGCACTACTTTTGTCTAATTTGAATGTTGGGATGTTTAGTTTGTTTTGGCGCAAAAATCTTATATAAGTCACCATTTTTTCACTGCGATTATTGCATACTAAAATGCATTACATATTAACCATCATGAACAAGGGTACGTAACTATGTCCCAACGCTCCAAGTTTTCGTTCCATCCCAAGCGGAGGTTGGGGGGATGGAACGGAGACTTGGGGGTGCCACAATTGGCATGCCTAGTTACCAAGTTCAACAATACGATGAGACCGCAAACAACGAAGGCTTGGAGGGAAGCCTCAACCTGTTAGAAGAAAGAAGGGAGGAAGCAGACATAAGAGCAACATCTTACAAGGGAAGGATGGAATGATACTTCAACAAGAGAGTCCGACATAGGTCGTTCAGGGTGGGCGAACTCGTACTGAAGAGAGCAGGGACAGCGTCCAAACGACAAGGGGAGAGCAAGCTCAAGCCCAATTAGGAGGGTCGGTATCTGGTGACTGATTACGAAAGGCTAGGCTCATATCATTAAGAAGATATGAGTGGAAAAAGCTCCCACAAACATGGAATGCAGAGCACTTAAAAAGGTACTACGTGTAAGATTCCCCAGACCAGGTAATGAAATAATGTATTTGCAAAACTCACGGTACTCTTTCTTGGTGCTAATATGGCGCATGCAACTTTCCGGACCAAACCAGCAGTTGAGAATGCTCTTGTTGAAGCCGAGCAAGTGCTTATTGCTGACACTCACCCTATGCAGCCTACGGGCCAAGCTAACAGTCGAGAATGCTCCCGCCTAAGCCAACCGAGTGCTTGTTACTGACACTCACCAATTGCAACCTCTAGGCCAAGCCAATAGTCGAGAATGCTCCCGCTAAAGCCAACCAAGTGCTTGTTGCCGGCACTCATCCGACGCAGCTTTGGGCCAAGCAAGTGGTCAAGAACACTCTCACTATAGCCGGCACAGTGCTTGAAGCTGATACACACCCAATGCGGCCTCTAGACCAAGCTAGCAGTCGAGAATGCTCTCCCTGAAGGCAGCCAAGTACTCGTTGAAACCCACCCAATACGGCCTCCAGGCCAAGCAAACTATTGAGAACACTCCTGCTGAAGCCAGCTGAGTGCTCGTTGTTGACACTCTCCCAATGCGGACTCTGAGCCAAGCCAACAATTGAGAATGCTCCCGTTAAAGCCAACCAAGTGCTCGTTATTGACAAGTGCTCGACACGAACTCTGGGCCAAGCCGGCTGTTGAGAACACTCCCACTAGAGCCAACCAACGCCCCCACAGGCAAGCTGGCTGAAGAACAAGCCAAAAGCAAAGACAAACACTATGGCAAAATGGAAAACAGAACGAATCCAAAGAAAAGGAAAGCGAAACAAATCAGGTCCAAAGAAGCGTTCATTGCCTTCAAGATATGTTACAAGTTTTCGAAAAGAAGAAGAAGATAGTAATTACACAAACAAAATCTAGGGGCTGAGACTTGGGCAGGGGCGAGGTGGTTGGTTAAGAAAGGCATTCAGTATTAGTTCTGCTCCAATGGAGTCCAAATACGGGATTGTCAACTTTGTAAAGCGGTGAGCCAGCAACAACCTCCTCAGCATCTGCAACACGAGGAGAAAGTCGGCCCCAAATGCTTGATCTCGCATTGTTAGTGCTGCGAAGATTTAAGGAGAGAGCCAAACAATCTCTTCCCGAGTGGAGTTAAGTTCGGCCTCCAACCCAGTGACAAGCTGCTAGGACTCGGACGGTCACTCGGCTGAGTTGGAGGAACTCCCTGTCATGCACACCCAAGGCATCTCAGACGAACCCATACTCGGCTTCTGCCCATGCTCGCTCTCCGCAAGCAACATCGAGGTCATCCTAAAGGCGAGAACGAGACCGCTTGCTCTCTGCAAGTCTCCTCGCATACTCAAGGCTGCTCTCCCTCACCACTACTAGTTCATCCTCTACTCAGTTGGCATGGTCACACTCTGTGGAAACCTTTTCCTCCGATAGCGTGAGGGCATGATTTACCTCCATTTGCTCGCGCTCCTAAGACAGCCAATTCATCCAAGACCTCCTTGAGGGAGGAACTTTCCAAGGCTAAGTCGTGTCGCAGGGTGGAAAGCTCTACCCTTAGAGCAGGGACCTCGGCATCCGAAGCTCAGCTACGAATACACACCCTCCCACTTTCTCCTCTCCTCAAAGACGGCCCAACGAGTCTCCACCACGGACAAGCGAGAGCATCATGCCTGCTTCTCCAAGGAGGAATGACGACTCGTAGTCCAACTAGACAAAGAACAAAGCCCCTACACACGAAAGACAACCAGCTAAACGAGAGCGGATAGGGGAAGGAAGGGGTGACGATTATCTAAAGAGGAAACGGCAATATATGCAAAGGACAATGAATGAAGGCAGGAACACTATGTGTCACCCAGAAAGGGAACACTAAATGTCACCCAAATAGGGCACGCTACATGTCACCCAAAAAGGGCACGCCAAGGCAAATCCCGCCTCCCACGCAGACACAAAACGACGTGTGGGCAGATTAAGTAAAGCGCAATTAACCGTTGTCAAAAGAAAGGACGTGCCCATTGCCAACATTCCAAGAAGAAACCCGAGGCAAAAAAGAGAAAGGGAAGGAGCAGCCAAAGTAACGAGTAGGAAAATGAATTAAATTCCCACCGACACGTGTGGTAAGAATTTGTGAGATAACTGTTAGGGAAAATATGCGTAGAAGGCAACAACTGGAGGGCCCAAAAGACCATCCCCCCGTTCCCATGATTGGGAACGGTCCACCAAGGAGAACCCTACGAAACGATGGGGCCTAACAGTCACATCCAACAGAGTACAACCCATGGGAATCAGCACCATCGGAATAGGCCAAGGGTGCCCTACTAATTACTTGATTGGTGATCGAGTTAGGTCGAGACGGCCACCCCATGCCCAGCAAGGGTCACCGCATTCAATGCATCAAAGTGCCCTCACAAGAAATATGTCGTCGTGATGGTCAGAGGCCCAAGAAGGGGTTACCGCATTCAATGTGGTGATGTGCCTCCTCAACAGACGTGCTGCTGTTAGGTTACTAAAAGGAGGGAAGGCCACGCCAACCCCCGGGAAGTATATAGGAAGAGGATGGAAGAACCCAAAGAGGTATCTCCTTATTTCTAAAGAATGTACATACCCACAAAATAGAAAAGATATCAATTGACTTAGACAACGGAGGCCCCCCCACTTCAGGCCACCAAGATTCATTCTATCCATAGGTAGCATAAAGGAAGCAGGCATACTCATTTTGACATCAACAACCTACATATTCTATAACCTTACTTCGTTGGTCATGATGGCAAGGCATACAGATAGAAATTACCTTCTCGTCAATGCAAAATGTAATTTATATTTAGAATGAGATAAATCTATAGAGAATTACTCTCTAGGTCTGTGTTCTTTTCACTTTTTCAAAATTGATACCTATGGTTTAAGACGTTTAAGCGCCTATAATTATGGTCAAGTTTTAAATTAGTCTTTTGGTTAGGAAACTCGCGAAAAATACTAAACAATCAAAAGACAACATGTAGCATACTATGCCCGGCATGCCACATCAACATGAACAGTAAAATAATTATTAAAGAAATTTGAAAAATCAGAAAAATAGAAAAATAAAATAAAATAAAAAGCTTTTAAAAATAAAATAAAGTTATGAATTAGATAAAATTAAAAAATTAAAATTAAAGGGAATCTTTTAACATTGTCAACTTCAAAAATCCTTTCGTGTTCAAGCTTAGGCTCTGGAGTAATTTCTGCAAACTCGCAGAAGATAGTTTGTCTCGACCTCCAAGTTCAGAGGCCATCTGTGCAAACTCTTTCAACTCAAGAGTTTTCCTCTAGAGAAAATTGTATGCTTAATTTGTTGAACTGGTAGCTATGCATCTCTCAATTTTGAGGAATAATCTTACATTACATGTTGACAAAGTCTTGGACATCTTTATAAGGAATAACAATTTCTAGTAGAATCGGTTTTATGATATAAGTTAGGCCCATGAATTTTTTCATGGTATCAAAGACTGCCACAGGACGAATGAGAGCTCACACTACTTACTCCGTGACAATGACCAAAGAAAATGCTGGCCAGCATGTGAGGGAGGGTGTTGAGGAATAATCTCATATTAATTGTTGACAAAGTCTTAGATATATTTATGAAAAAATAACAATCATTTCTAGTAGAACCAATTTTATAAGAATAGTTAGGCTTACGGGTTTCTTCACCCAAGCATTGCTAACGTAGCTCTAAAGCTTGCCCGGGTTGCACTTGCCCCCTTCAAGCAACCTTCTCCCACAGTGGAGAGTCAGACAAAAGAGCAATGTCACAAAAAATATTCCAGCACTGAGGCAGCCAACTAATGTGACAAGCATGTATCATGTGATTGTTACGTTGAAGATTTGACAAATAACATTATAAATGTCACTACCAATAACATTCTGGGCAATTGCCTCATTCAATTGCCTATTTTCAAGGGCTTGAGATTGTGATTTATGCAAAAAGTGGGCATTTATTGGCTCTCTCTTCTATATTTTCAAGATTGAACCCACTCTTCTCGGAGTTTTGGACGCCAAGTTTCGTCTGTAAATTCACGTAAAAGGGAACACAAATGTACATGGCAAGAGAATATAGTTGGACTGCAAGCTTGATCATATTAACCCACCCATTAAGGAGACACTTGCACTTTAATCAGAACATGAATGAGTAATAGCACCATATCTCTACCACTTTACAATCATATTGAGAAGTATACAATGCCACGAGAACTTTTCTCTTGTTTATCTCCTCAGTACTGACTCTCTCATATTTCTACTTTTAACAGTAGTAATAAAACAGGATGTAGAAAGACTCGCAGTTTACTAATATATACCCTATGATCTGATGGACATGATAACAGGGGAGAAGTGAACTGTACAGGAAGCCCGTGGCAATTTTGAAAGGAGATGGGTATCTGCATCTGTTAATATTACTCCCAACCCATCAACATCTTCCAAACCCCTTCCTCAATCTTGTTCCGAGGAACAGGCAAGACATCCCCTTCATCAAGCAAGACTCTGTAAACTTCATATTCCCGATCTCCAATCATGTGCCTCCCAACTTCAGCCTGGAAAAATAATCAAGTCATATTTATTTCCACCATTGAGAAGGAAAAAAAAAACTTCAAACAAGTTTCCAGGAATACAAATAGTGGAGAATATATCATATTGCCTTAAGATCATAGTCACCTTTGTCACATGAGAGAGGTGACTGGACAAGGGGAAGCATTTTTTTAGTAAAAACCATAAGCACCCATGATTTCATAAATTGTGACCAGAGAGCAAGTCTCTAAACTCAGAATTAGGAATTTCGGTTAGATAATGAAGATTGGATTCCAGGTTATTGTTCAGGAAGGATTTGTTGTAGTTTTATACGTATAACTGGAAGATGGAGTCAAAAATTGAAATAAGTCACTATAATTCAAGATCAAATCAGCTATGTGTGATTATTGGAATAATTGTTGGAGACTCAAATGGCGGAAATACAAGCATGATAACTTGTATGCTGTTCTATCCGCTAACAGTGTTAAGACATCCCTAATGCCTTCTGGGGAGAACTAACATATGCAAGCAAAGATGCAACTTTATAGTAAGCAGAGGAGGAATTACCGAAAAGATGCAAGTATTTAGCATCTTGAGAGCAAGGGTGATGTCATAGAAAACAAGAGGGCGACCCTTGCCAGATATTTCTACTGGATTGGCAACTAGCAGCTCCACATCAGGACCCCGGCTGACAACGGCTACTTTAAGAGGACGAAGGAGTTCCATCCTAAGACGAGAAGACAATGCATTCTTCTTGCTAGGGTCAACTATCTTCTTCCCATCCGCTTGCATGATGAATAAGTCAATCTCACAATTTCTTCTCTGTTTTATAGAGAAGCGTCCATAAGAAATCTGCATACAGAATAAGATAGTCTATTATTACTATCACAGAACTTGATACTGTGGTATGGTCCATGACTGCTACCATTTTTTTGTAGCATCCAAGTAGATGCCAACCAAATCAACCAAATATAGAAAAGAAAAATAATAAAACTCCATCAGCTATTATGGGGCTTCATATAGTGAAACATGCAAATCACTCCAATTAAACAGAAAGAAAGAGTTAAAATTGATGTACATATAATCGTAAATGTTTCGAGTAACATCAATGACACATGCAATCTTCTTTCTCTTCTTTTTTTTTGATAGGTAAATAACATATGCAATCTTTCTCGAAAGGGAATGAGATATTAGCCAAGGATGTGTGGACTGCACGACAAGGTTGCACCAACATACTGTTAATTTACCTGAATATTGTAATCCTTCAGAGTTCTCATTATGTCATAAAGAAGACCTTTGTGATCTTGGCAAACGATTTGGACTAGAGTGTGAGCAGGACTCAGTGAGTTGTCCATTGTGACAGAAACACTGCGGGAGGTTAGAATTCCAGTAGGGAGTTTGGTGGGAACTTCCAAGTCAAACATATCTTCTGTGATTGCAGATGGAAGAAATGAAGATGTCTGTGAACATGCAGTAATTCCAGGGCCGACAATTTCAATATCACAACTTATAATGACATCCCCAAGAACATCATTTAAGCGGACACGAGTTTCATCCTGCCTCTTCTCCGTATGTAGAAGCTCCCTAATAAAGAACAAACAGTACAGTCACTTTTGGAACAATAACAAAATTAACATTCACAACATCAAGACAAATCTTTTTTATACGTGTTCCAAAGCAGACTTGTAATATTCCTCCCAAATTCCCACATATCTTATAATGCATGCCATAGCACACTGGTCCAAAAAGTAGCACTAAAATTATGACTTTGGGAGACGATTCTTTTTTCTTTTTTTCTTTTTTTCTTTTTTTTTTGTGATTGATCAAGTTCTGCACTCTCTTCCTCCTCTTTTCCACCAGAAAGGAGATACAGCAGATAATTAAATAAAATTAACAATAGGAGGTATGCAGAACACCACATATCATTCTTTTATTTTATCTTTTTATATTCTAACCTGATTTAAATGTCAACTCCTCATTTCCAACAATTCAATTTTGGTATCATAATAGTGGAGCTATTTAAATGACTCTAATGTTTAAATATTTAGGATAAAATATAATTTGAAATTTAAATGCTACCCAACTATTTGGACTGCATAAGTTTCTTTTTCATATTATTTCTAAAGGAGATGGTATCAAGTTTGTACCGAAATATTAGCCCAATTTCAAATGAGATGTGAAATCAATTTTTAGTATCCAATAACTATCACTTGGTAACTGCAACAATAAACTTGCAATAGATTAAATAGAAGAAATGCTAGAAAAAAAAAAAAAGACAAGATGTGAGTTTCTGAGGAGATTGTACAAGAACACAGAACCTTGTATCTGTGATGAAAAAAAGGTCCATTACTTTTCCATCTGGAGTGGTGGACACCTTCACTTTCTTTATAATTAGCTCGAGCTCGCATAGAACCCCAGTAACATCTGCCAAAAAAACATTAATATCCAAATTAGTCACACAATGACAAGGATACGTTTTTCAATTCCAAGACATAAAATTATAAATTTCAAACTTGGGAGTCTCAAGACAAATATCCAGTGTAAGAGTGAAAATTCTCTTTTCTTTCCCCAAGACTCTCAACAATTTCTATTCTACTCATAGAAGGATGCAAACCAACCATAGAAACCATATGATGAGACTTATACAAACGATCGAAAGAATCAAAGTAAATGTTGAATACAATGACCAAGAATTAGAAATTGACGAGGGAAGGAACAATTGAATTCCCGGAATGTCACAGAAACATTAATATTTATGCATTTCTCATTCCATGAATTTCAAATCTTGCTCCTTCAGAAAAAGTCTTGTACCAGTTTATTATGAAATCCGTACCAGCTAGTCAAAACAGGACAAACATGAAGAGGGCAAATCAAGTATTGAATGAATTCTTTGAAGGAGATTTGAAAAAAAAAAAATACCATGTAAAAGCCCTCTTCTATCATAACAACAGAACTTCAAGAGGAACACATCGGGAGGTTTCGGCGGCTGCGACTCGGAGCAGTAGTAGGAAATCCCAGAAGCTGAAGAAAAAGAAGGGCAGGCCGCCACAAGCCTATTCTTCAACAAACTCCATCTCGTCGTCGAGTTTCCTACCACCCAGAACACTAAGTAGCACCACTTCCCGTCCGTGGATACATCTTCATCCGGACAATGAACGAACAAATTGATTAAGATTTCAACAAACCGTTATTTCACAAGATTAGAGAAAAATCTCAGACACCCACTACTTGTTTCACCAAAAATAAAAAAATTAAAAAAAAAAAAGACCCTCAAATACTCATTACTTGTTACAGAAAACTAGAATTTTTCGCCCAAGTAAATGCAAAATCTTAAGCTAATTTTCGCAGTTACCTCCTCTGACAATGCTCAAACCAAAGAAGAGAATGATACGGCACAAGTCGCAACCCAGTCCAGTCTTGTCAGGGCAATTCACTGTAATCACCCTTGGCTCCCCTTCTCTCCCTGCAGGGCCGATTACGACTACGTCGTCGTGCAGTATACCCATATTATGTTCTTCTTGATTTTCAATCTTTAAATAGCGCTGAGCTCTTCTTTATTTCCACTTTATTTTTGTTGTGGGACTGATATTCTTTGTTTTCCAAGTAGCTCTCAGAAGAGAGAAACCTTGAAACAGCAGGGTTGAGATGTAGAAATATCAGAGAAGCTAGAGCCTGAGAGACAAGTCTTCTCTCACTTCTCGTTGTTGCTTTCCCTTCACTGGTTCCTGTTGTTTGCTAGTCCAAGTCTCTCCCACCCTCTCTCTCTCTCTCTCTCCACTTTTCCGTATGAGGATTGTATGGAGTATGGACTATGGATGGTTAAGGGTTGCTAGATTTCTCGGATACGAGATATTCGTGCGATAAAGAGAACATGAGAAATTAAACTTTTGATAGGTTCAAATAAAAGTTAAAATTTAAATAAAATATTATTATATTATTATTTTTTAATATTATTATTATTTTAAAATTTTTTAAAAAAAATAAATTATTTATTATATTTTATATAAAAATTTAATAAAATTATAATAATAAAATAAAATAAGATGAAACATTTTTATTATCTAAACAAAATCTTAATATGATGGTCCCATTTCTATATATTATTATACCAGAAAATCTACTTAAAGTTCTTATTTTCTTATACACTCTATTTTATTGATGTAGCAATTTTCTCGATCAATTATGCTAAAAAGTTATTGATATTTTATTTTTTTAAGATTATAATGAGTCTCGCTATAAGTGATGTGCCAAGTTTATGTGTAGCAAAATTCTAAAACACATTTTTATTAAATAACTCAATATTTGTTAAAAAATGAGTTCCAATGGATCTTCTGTTTTATCTTAATTTTTCGATTTGCTATAGTAATCCCGCTAGATTTGGCTTGCATTGTTTATATATATATAAACTTTGAATATTGCTACTATGTCGTCCCAATTATACAACTCGCTTTGCCCCACTGACGTGGCACCAACACTTCGTGTCATGTGGTTTATTAAAAAATAATTAAAAACATAAACATAAAAAGAATAAAGGAAACCTAAGGTTTAGTTTTCTACTTTTTGTATTTTTAGGTGTCATTTTGTTTGGTGCCACCCCAATAGGGCAAAGTGAGCTACTTATCTGGGACACAAAGTAGCATTTCTCAAAAACTTTTGAGCAATGCATCATGTACGTACAACTTTACACATAATATTATGTGTAAAGAATATCTATCTCATTTTATCAGTTTTTTCTTTTTATATTGAATTTCGAATCTCAAATTTTAAAATCTTCACCATTTCAATATTTGACTGACGTGTGCATAAAATTTAAGTATAAATAACATTTTCCATAACTTTTTTATTTGTTTCTCTCTCCAATGCACATACTAGATACTAGATGAATATGTTAAAGTAGCTGCCCTCATTGATACGGAAACAAAGCAAAGGAATCTTAGACGGCTTAAAGAAGTGTTCTCGATTGATGAAGCGAAGATTATTAGTGAAAATCCCATATGTCACTGTAATGGATCTGATAAACTGATATGGAGATGCACTACTAATTGGGTTTTTTCACGAAGAAGTGTGTTGATGCTCTAAAAATAGCACAACAGGTCGAAATGGGAGAAAAAGCCATTCCCGGCCCACTGAGGTGATTTGGGCTTTGATCAGTATGGTCTGGTGTCCCCGGCAGTGATCCGGTGCGGCTATACGGTATTTGTGTGTACATCCATGGCTATGAAAGGAAAACAAGTGCAAAGAAATCGAAAAAGATGAACACATGAGTTTGCGTGGTTCGGTATAATGTTTACGTCCACGAGCATTTGGGAAGAAGAAATCCACTATAATATTCTTATTTATAGTCTTTCATTCCTCACTGTACAATAGTAGCTTCGGATACATTTACTAGAGAAAAATCAGCTTCTTGTCCGAAGGTTGAAGGAGAAGTCAAAGAAGGAAAGCTAAAGAAAAAGAAGATCCATGGATGTCGTCTAGACCTCCCTATTTATCTTATTGCTTTTCATGCGTGTCCTCTGCAGTGGTGGGACAGGGCCTGCTTTGCATGCCGGACAGACTTCCCTTTTTCCCATTTCCTCTGACAGTCCTCCCTACTTCCTGACCCCTGACAATCCTCCCTACTTCCTGACCCCTGACAACCCACCCTGCTCCTTGACCCCTGATAGCCCAACCTACTCCCTGACACGATGCCTACTGCGTTTCCTAACTCCCCCTAGCTCCTAATCCGGTGGGCTAGGCTTGGTTTTGGGCCTTGAAGTTTTACCCCTGACAAAGTGCATACCACCTTCAAGGAGAATTACAAGAAAGACTACAAGGACAATCATCCAGCAGCAATACAAAGAGTGAAAGCTAGACTTACGATATGGAAGCTAGCAGCTCCAAGTGAAGGAAAGATTTTCTTATGGAGAGTTTGTCTTAATGCACTTCCCACCAAGTTAAATCTATTCAAGAATAAGGTAGTTGATAATTTAAATTTTCCTTTTTGCTTACAGTTGAGCATACTTTTATGGGAATGTATTTCAACAAGAGATGTCTGTGGGCAATGTTCAAGAAAGATTCGGAAGAGCAAGATAATGAATTAGACTTTAAGGATACTATGGAAACAATAGTAGAGAAGCTTGACAAAGAGGAGTTGGAAGAGATGGCAGCGGTGTTATGGAGGATATGGAAGATGAGGAATGATTTTGTTTGTAAGGTTGTTTTCACACACCCTAGTACCTTGGTGAAGCAATCAACACAGCTTTTACAAGATCTCAAAAAGCTGGATTATAAGGTTACAAATAAGGCTAAAACATCCATAAAATAAAATGGTTGTTGGGAGGCTCCTCCAATAGATGTTTTTAAAATCAATTAGGATGTTGCAATTGATAGAGTTCATTGCAAGCTAGGAGTTGGGGTCATTGTGCGTGATTGGGGAGGGTAATGTCATGGCTACACTGAGGATGAAAATAGACTTGTTTCTAGATCCTTTCTTAGCAGAGACTTATACAACACTACAAGCTACTATTTTTGGCATTGATTTGGGGTTGAGGAATGTTTTCTTATAGGGAGACGCTCTCAAAGTTGTCAAGGTCATCCAAGGTTCTATCTACTGGACCAGCACATGAATGCTCCTCTCAGACAAAAAAAAAAAAATGCTCAACGTATTTGCTCAGTGGCCTGTAAAACGCATCAAAAGGGAAGTGAATGTAGTTGCTCATGTTTTAGAAAAAAAATGCTCTGGGCATTACTGATTTGCTTATTGATTTGGAGGAAATTTCTCATTGTATTCAATCTCTGTTGTAGAGGTTCTTATCAATAAAACTTTATTTGTTTCTTAAAAAAAAACCTATTTGTGCCCAAGACAAATCTATTTTTTGGTTGTGTTCATTTTACTCAACAATCAAAATAAATTAAATCTTTCTTGACTTTATACGTTAGCTATATGCTTATCTATTACTAGAGGTGGAGAGGATCTATTTCCCATGGTAATTGGAGAGAGAGAGAGAATTTACAAATGTAGTAGTAGTAAGCATAGTTTTCAATTCTGTTCCATTCCAGCCATTTTGGTTAGAATTTTTTGTTCCGGTGTAGTATCTAGTATACCATACCTCTCATTCCATTTCATTCCAAATTTCGGGCTGTTCAGGTCCATTTCAACTATTCTGGAACATATTTCATTTTGGACTGTTTTAATTGAAGTTTTGTAATTTTCTTGAGTTTTGAAAGCATTTTTTTAAATTTAAATTTATATGGCATTTAATTAATTCTATAATACAAAATGTATTTATATCATTTTAATTTTTTTATAACTTTAAATATGTTCCATTATTTTCTATCTTTTTAAAATATCGTTATTCTTAATAGTTTCTCTTTTTTTTTTCTACATAGTATTTAATTAATTCTAGAATATAAATGGTATTTATATCATTTTAAATTTTTTTGTAACTTTAAATTATGTCTCTTTATTCTCTCTCTTTATAAAATATCACTATTTTTAATAATTTCTCTATTAATTGAGCAATCAAAGTCAGCTAATAATGGTAGAAACTACTTGAGAACAATTTTAATATGAACAGCGAAGTTAAAGGGGACAGACCAAGAAAGATCAAGTAGGTCAAGAATTGTCTAGCACAAATGAATTATGCTACTCCTAGCACCACAAACATAATAAATTGTTTTCACCACTTGCTAATATTGCATGTAATATCCTTCACGTTATAGACATCACATCAATCATAAAAGAAAAGTATTTTATCTTAATTATCTAATATCTATTACATCTCTTGAGAATGTTATAAATAAAAAAAATATATTCTTAAATAACTTAAAAAGGAGAAATGTTATAAAGAAATCTTACACTACATACATTACGTAATTAATATATAATTTGTTATTTTTATCATCTTATTTAAACACACATATTTAAGCATAAGATAAAAGGAAAATAATGACATATCACATGTTGATTAAGTACAGGCGTGTGATGTAAAGTTGGATCTGGTGCTCTAGAGTCCTATAGGATTTCAAACTCTAAAACTTTCGACATTTTTGTATTCATATTCGGACTTCAATGTTCATAATTATAATTTTAATAAAAATAAAGTCAGAATAAATTTCGAAATGGAATGAGAATATCCATTTTTACTTTTTATTGTTCTTTTATTTCTTTTGTTTTTGTTTTCCATACTCAATAGTTTTTTCCTCATTTTATTTTGTCTTTCATCCTTACATAGAATAGAAGTCACGTGCATCACTCCAGCAAATTCATATTTGTTTGTTGTCGATGTTCGTGACCTGCATCACCTCCCATCTCTCTCTCTCATCGCGCTACCCTTCTCTCTCTCATCGCACACCCAAAACCAACTAGAAACCGCCAAACCGATTGGAGACTGGCAGAATCCAAAATCACGACTCCCACATTTGCTCTTTCTTAGTGACGACTTTCCTACAATTTGGATAATTGCAAGAAATTCCAATTTGGTGCTTATTAAAGCTAATGTGTCAAAAATGTATGAGCCTTTTATTCTTTCTCAAATAGAAGCTCTCACAATGAATAATATTATAGGCAGTTTTAAAGTGTGCAAGCATCACGTATTTTCTTTGGAAAAAAAAAATGGGGTCTATCATGAAAAAAATAATTTTTTATGAGAATCTCATATTTATCCACTTTTTTCAAAAGGAGTACGCAGGACTTAGATACTCTAAAACTGAAAATCGTCTCACAATATATTGTGCCTCTCCCCAAAATCAGATCCATGGCCTGGGAGAGGAGGAGTATTAAATCACAGTAACACGGAGAGAGTAGAAGGTGCTTGACAAAAGTTCTAAATGAAGAAATATTATATTAAAACCTCATTTCAGCTTTACTGATTTTCCATATACAATTTGGAGAGTATCTACACATATTTATAGCACAATGACTCTACAATAGATACAAGATGATTGGTCCACATCAGCATTTAGTTATGCATTTTTATTCTCTGTGATTCTTGCTACAGCTGGAGCAGTTGTGTGAGTGAGTGCAACTACTACAGATTCTTTGCGCTCGGGGTTACAGGAGGTAGGTCCCTTGTGTACTATCTTAACATCCCCCCGCAATTCAAGCGGCACTAGAGTAAGAGTGAGGCTTGAGCGTAACTGTGAAAAACGACTTAAGGACAAAGGCTTGATAAAAATATCAGCAAGCTGATCTTTACTAGAAATAAAAGAGACTTGTAGAGTTTTGGCAGCCACTCTATCTCATACAAAATGATAATAAAAGCTCGATATGTTTAGTACGAGCATGTAACATCGGATTAACCGAGAGATAAGTAGCGCCTAAGTTATCACACCACAATGTTGGAGATTCAATAAGAAAAATACCAAGCTCTTGTAACAAGTATTGTAACCATAAAATTTCACAAGTGGCATTTGCCACAGCCTTATACTCGACTTCAATAGATGACCGAGCTATAGTGGGCTGTTTTTTTTAGCCCAAAGAAATAAGGTGAGAGCCAAAATAAATGCAGTGGCCTCCAGTAGACTTACGATCATCCTGGCATCCTGCCCAGTCAGCATCGAAAAAGGCAGACAGCTTAATAAGAGAAGAAACACAGAAATGAAGACCAAAATGTTTGGTGTTATTAAGATATCGAAGGATGCGTTTGACGGCTTGCCAGTGGGGCTGCCGTGGATAACACATGTATTGACAGACTTTGTTTACTGCAAATGAGATGTCAGGCCTAGTAAAAGCTAAATATTGGAGACTTCCAATAATACTCCTATAGAGAGGAGGGTCCTCAAAAGCAGACCCGTCAAGAGCATTTAGTTTAACAGATGCAGATAAAGGAGTTGAAACTGATTTTGACTCATGCATATTTGTTCGAACAAGTAGGCCAGACACATATTTAGACTGGGAAAGATAGAGACCAGATGGTTTCGAAACACTTCTATGCCTAGAAAATAACTGAGTAGGCCTAGATCTTTAACAGGAAAATATGAGTTCAAGGCAGTAATGAATTCAGATACCAAGACAGATGTAGATCCAGTAACAATAATATCATCTACGTAAATTAAGACATAGATAAAATCAGAGTTATTTCTAAAAATAAACAACGAATTGTCAGATTTTGAACTAGAGAAACCAAGAGAAAGAAGCCGATCTGTGAGCTTGGAAAACCAAGCCCGTGGGGCTTGCTTCAAGCCATAAATTGACTTCCTTAACTTACAGACATGGTTGGGAAGATCTGGATTCACAAACCCCGGAGGCTGCTGCATGTACACATCTTCTTCAAGATCCCCGTGTAGAAAAGCATTCTGAATGTCCAACTGATGCAAGGGCTAGTTATGAGTGACTGCAGGGGAAAGAATAAGCCGTATAGTTACTGGTTTGACAACCGGACTAAAAGTCTCGGAGTAGTCGAGGCCGGGTTGTTGATGGAAGCCCTTGGCCACAAGACTCACCTTGCGGCGTTCCAGACTACCATCAGCCCGACGTTTTGACTTCAAGACCCATTTAGCACCCAGAAGGTTAAACGAGGTGGAGATGGGAACTAAGTCCCATGTGTGATTTTGTAAAAGAGCAGCAAATTCAGTGGCCATAGGAGCCCTCCACTCAGAAAAACGGGATGCCTCAGTGAAAGAGGAAGGTTCTTGGGGAACACTTTGTGCAAAGGAAGTGAGAAAGGACGATGGTTTGGGGGGAGGCCAAGGAATTGTTCCATCGGTTCGAATAAGAGGACAAAGGGACTGAGATTTGGTCCGTGTGACCATCGGGTGAGAAGAAGAATTATGGGGTTCAGTTGGTGATGGGTGAGAGCGCAGGTGATGACCATTCGGTGAGTTAGGCTGTAAGTCTGTGTGAGTTAATGGCGGCTCAGAGAGAGTAGCGATATTAGGGTTGATATTTTGAGAGGATGAAAGCAAAGGTGGACTGGTAGGTGTATCGAGCTGAGGTATGGTTTGATTGGGTTGGTGGGCCAGGATGTTTATATGAGTTGGAGTGGTTGGGCGTGAAGGCAACGGAGTGAGATGGGGTGGACTGGGCCACGGGTTGACTAAAGCCGATGGAGTACTGGGCCGTGTGAGAGAATGAAGAAGTGGAATATTTAGTTGTGAAGGAGAGGGCGGGGACGTATTCAAACTAGGCTGTGTGGAGAATGGAAAGATAGTTTCATAAAAAATAACATCACGAGATATATATGTTCGACCCATAGGCAGATGAAGACAACAATAACCCTTGTGATCAATACTATATCCCATAAAAACACAAAGATGAGAACGAAGGTCCATTTTGTGTCGATTATAGGGACGAAGATTTGGCCAACACGCCACACTAAAAACTCGTAAAAATTTATAATCGGAATGATGTGAAACAATTTTTCAAAAGGCGATTTATTATTAAGAATGGGAGTTGGCATTCGATTAATTAAGAAAACAGCGGTTTGAAAGGCTTCAGACCAATATTTAGAGGGGGCTGAGGCATGTGCAAGAAGAGACAAACTAGTCTCTACAATGTGACGATGGCGGTGCTCAATAGTGCCATTTTGAGCATGCGCATATGGACAAGTGAGACGATGTGAAATACCACAAGCTTGTAGTATTTTGTGAAGGGGATGAAATTCTCCCCCGCCCCCCCCCCCAGTCGGATTGAACAGATAACATATTTGTAAAGAACATATTTTGAACATAACATGCAAACTCAACAAATATTTTAGAGACATCAGAATTTGACTGAAGAGGAAACAACCAAATATATTTAGAGAAGTCATCTACAATGGAAAAGTAAAAACGACAAGCATTAGAGGAAAGCATTGGAGCGGGACCCCAAACATCAAGAAAAAGAAGCTGAAATGGTTTGTCCGATGTGGATGGAGATGGTGGATGAGGTAGAGCATGAGCTTTGGCTTGGGAGCAAGTTGGACAAACTTGAGGAGTGGACTTATTTGTGACCGGTAGTTGAAACTGACGTAGAGTAAGTGAAGTAATCCGAGGGGAGGGATGACCAAGGCGAGCATGCCATATTTGTGTGGAAGTGCGTTGACCAATAAAAGCTTGAGGGGTGGAAGTGTTTGTTTGCAGCGGAAGGAGATAGAGACCATCTCTAACGGGACCCTGAAGAAGCACCTCCTTGGTTTGTAAATCCTTCACAAAGAAACAAGAGGAATTAAATTCAAAGAAAACAGTATTATCCATGCAAAATTGACGAACAGACAAGAGATTTTTTATAATGGAAGGAACATGTAAAAGTTTGTGAAGAATGTAATTTCCAGAACCAGTATTGAGTTGACCCGAGCCAGTGTTTTGTATTGGAAGTGTCGAGCCATCGCCGATGCTAACATGGTCAGGGCCAAGATAAGGCATAGAGTCTAAATTTAAATTTGCAAAATCAGAGGTAAAATGATTAGTCGCAACAATGTCGGGAAACCAATAATTTGAAGGAGGGCCACTAGGGGGAAGAGAAGTAAAGTTAGCTCTGAAAGAAGATGGAGGTGGGGACTGATATGTTTGATTAAAACGATTGTAACATTGAAGGGCTGTGTGACCCACCTTCTGACAGACCTGGCAAGTGGGCCTAGAGTCTGAGCGGGAGGAAAAAGGATTACTGGACTGGGCCATGTGTGACCCATGCCCAGATCCTCTACCACGTCTCCCCCCACGAAAGGGAGTTCGACCTCTACTAGATTGACCAGCGGCCATGGGAGAACGAAAAGATAGCCCAGCGGCGTTAGCAGATATGGGTGATGCCGAGAGAAGAGATTGGTGTTGATGAGCTAAGCGGGATTCATGATTTAACAGGTAACTGTAAATCTGAGGAGCTGAGAGAGGTTCGGGACGAGTGGTAATAGAAGAGATTACTGACTCATAATCCGAACCCAGTCTCGCAAGTAAATACACCGTAAACTGTGATTGAGAAAGAGGATTTCCTGCTGCCGACAAGGAGGCAGACAAGGATTTGGCCTTATGGTAATACGCATTGATTGATTCAGCTCCTTTCTTTAACGTAGCAAGCTGAAACTGGGTTTGAATAACATGAGTCATCGATTGAGCAGCATACAAGCTATGTAACGTCGTCCAAATCTCATGAGATGTATTGCACTCAAGCACTTGTGCAAGAACAGCCTCTGATAAGGATGAGTTAAGTGCAGAAATAATCAACTGATCTTGTAGAACCCATAACTTATGAGTCGGGTTTACAGCATCATTGATTTTAGCTGGAGGAGAAGTAAAGGAACCATCAACATAGGTGAGAATTTGATTTCTTTTAAGAAATGGAAGAATTTGAGCCTTTCAGAGAAGGTAGTTGTCGATGGAGAGTTTGACAGTGACTGAATGGTTGGCAATGGCGATAATGGAGGAGGTAAACGGGGGAGGAGGAGTTACGGATGTCATGGAGGAGTCTAGAGATAAGAAGACACAGGTCAGGGGAGAAAAAAAAATAGAAACAGGAGAAAGAACAGGCATTGGCCTTAGTAGCTCTTTGATACCATATTAAATCACGGTAACACAAAGAGAGTAGAAGGTGTTTGTCAAAAGTTCTGAATGAAGAAATATTATATTAAAACCTCATTTCAGCTTTACTGATTTCCCATATACAATTCGGAGAGTATCTACACATATTTATAGCACAATGGCTCTACAATAGATACAAGATTATTGGTCCACATCAGCATTCAGTTATGCATTTTTATTCTCTGTGATTCTTGCTACAGCTGGAGTAGTTGTGTGAGTGAGTGCAGCCACTACAGATTCTTTGTGCTCGGGGTTACAGGAGGTAGGTCCCTTGTGTACCGTCTTAATAAGGAGAAACTCTCATCCTCCTTCATCCCCTTTTGTTCATCTTCTCCTCATTTTCTCCGCATCTCCTCATTTTTCTTCCTCTCAAATCCATCCTTCAAGTCCCAATGCTGCCTAGTACGCCTACACTTCCACCCCAAAGCATCATCCCCGTCATGTGCAACCACCTTCGATTGTCAGACTCGTATTTTGGCCATTGAATGTGGGTCATGGCTGCAACCAGCACGCATGCTACCCATGCACCGCTTTACTCTAAGTAGTTTTGTTGCCTTGTTGTGGCTTACTTTTTCAAGAGTTTTATGTTCTTCCTTCCAACAATGTGAATTTGGTGTTCTACATTTACTTTGATGAGACCTTATGGAGCATGTTTCACGTCAATCCAATATCTAAATGCGTTAAAACAATCAGTGGTGACACTTTCTTAGTTGTGAAATTACCACTTATTTCAAAATTTAAACTAATAGAAAAATATATATTTTATTATTAATTTTATATCTTAGCTCTCATATTCACGTGTGGGTTATATTCCCTTTAAATAGATAACCCAATACGTAAAATATTTAATTAAATAAAATAAAGTATAGAGTCAAAGTCTGAAGTCAAGACTTATGTTCTGATAATATGTGAAATCATTATTTATCTAAAAAACTTAAATTACTAAAAAGAGATAGATTTTATTATCAATTTTATATCTTACCATTAGCTTCATCTGGAGAAACATGTAACAAACTTATATTTCGGTTCATTTGTTTTTGTATTTTTGTATTTCTCTCTTTATTTTAACTTCTTGTTATGGGTATTGGTTTGAGTTTGTATCTCCTCAATTATTTGGACTGTGATATAGTTTTAGGCTTAGTTTGGATAAATACATTACTATTATTTATTATTTACTTTTTATTATTATTTATTATTATTTATTATTATTTAATATTTTTTTATTACTATTTACAAAATAATTAAAAATATCTCACTATTCAATTGTAATCGTAATATAATTTTTATCTTACAAAAAAAAATATATATATATTTAAAGTTAACGCGTCGGCGTCGGCAACGTGACAAAGTTCCACGATATAGGGAGAACTGGGAAATGCTTCCGATTCCTGATAAATTGGAGAGATATATTCCATCCCACAGATCGAGTTCAACTTTAACCCCGTGACTCAGCCAAACCAAACCAGGATCAGCCGCCATCACGTGTCTTATTTTCTGGATGGCCCCTCACGTGTCTGTCTATCTTAACGGAGGGTTCAAGAAAAGTTTTCCTTGTCAATTCTCACTCTCCCCACTACCTCCCTTTTTGTTTTTTTACTTTTTTCCCTGCCATCTCTGCTCTCTCACCTAATTCCGTAACCTTTCTATTTTCAATACAATATTTTCTTATTGAGATCGAAATACGGATTTGTTTGGAGAAATATTTTATTCATAAAGTAATTATATAAAAAAAAATACTACATGTCCTGCTAGAGGCTCCTCTAGTTGGGTCTATAGTATTTATTTATACATATATTTTTAATAATTTTAAATATTTTAAAAATAAAATAAATATTATAATATTATTAAAAAATATTTCTTTAATTACAAAATAGAATAAATATTATTTTTTATTCTATTTCGTGATTAAAAAATATTTTTTAATGATTTTTTTTACTTTTTTATTAAGGAAATATTTTTTAATGATATTTTAAATTTATTTTATTTTTTAAAAATATTTAAAAGTGTAAAAAAACCTATATAAAAAATAAATTAAAAAAAACACATAATAAAGTACATGTTAAGTCCAACGGGAGCCCCCAACGGAGCTGTAGTATGTCTATTTTAAATATTTAAAAAAATCATAATATTATTAAAAAATATTTTCTTAATCATGTTGTAAAATAAAAAATTATAAAAAATAATTTTTATAATTTTTTATTTTACTTCGTGATTAAGAAAGTATTTTTTAATATATATATTTTTTACTTTCTAATTAAGAAAATATTTTTTTAATAATATTTTAAATTTATTTTATTTTTTTTAAATATTAAAATATTTATATAAAAAATTATTTAAACAAAACACATTAAATAATACTACAGCCACCAGCGAGAGCCTCCAGCGAGGCTGTAGCATCACCCTTATATAAAAATAATTTTATAAATTAACATAATTTGATATAATTTATCAAATTATAATATTATTTTTATAATAAAATAAATATAACGACAGATCAGATAAACCTATATCAATTTATAAAATTATTTTTATATAATTCATTTATAAATATACTATTTTGTTATGCTTGGTAAAAGGAATGAATACATGCCGATCCATGTCATCAGTTTTAGCAGATTCTAATAATTTCATTCTTTAATCAAAATGAAAAAAGCAGACTAGAATCTTAACCGGATATATGGGCTACTTTGTGCATATGGGAATAGAATATACAATACGTACGTACAATCGCCAGGCTGAGAGTGTTTATAAATTGTGTTTGGCCAGTATCATTTTAAAGTAGTACGTACAAGATTATTAAATAATACTTTTTTAATTATTAAATTAAAAAAAATTTGAAACGGGAGCTCTCAGCAATATCCCAATTCTTAACATTTTCTTTCATAAATATCTAAAGATATTTATTTATATATTTTTAAATGAATTAACAATAACGCTCAACGATAAGAACTAGTAGACAGCCAATTAGTATGATCCGAGAGGCTATAAAAGGAGAAAGACAATCTACATAACTATTAGGAGTGACAGCGTTTGAGAGCCACGCACATCTAAAGCGAGCTTGGGCCCACAAGACAACAAATGAGACAAAATTAGGAAAGCGAGTAAATTAGTTCGGGTTGGAAGATGATATTAAATAAATTGAATAAAATATTATTAAAATATTATTTTTAATATTATTATTATTTAAAAATTTAAAAAAATTATAATAATGATATAAAATAAGATGAGATGAGATGAGATGAATTTTAAATCTAAATAAGATCTTAATAAAAAAGTATTACTACACATTAGTATAATTTTGGGTATAATATAATATTATTTGTATTGAGTAACAATTTTATTTTATCAATATTATTTTTAATTTAAATTTCAAATTTTAAAATCTTTATTATTTTCAATAACATCTCGTATGAATCGTGTAAATAAAATTATAAATTTATATAGCATTTCCCTCGATTAAAATCATTGACAAAAAAAGGCTATTAGAGCATTTTTAATAGATTATGTAAAATTCATATTTCTGTAAAATTTGAAAAAATTACCACTACATTTAGTTTGCACTGTTTACTCTTGTATATCATTTTAAAATCTTCTCTCTCTTGTATGTGTACTTTCTTCTACCCTACCGAAATTCGCTTTATTTCATTCTAGCCCATTCCAATCCATATGTGTACTTTGATTATATTTTTATTATATAATTTTTTATTTTATTTTTTGAATTAATTTATATTTTAGTTTAGCTTATAATTTTAGATTAATTTAAAATAGAACATAATTATAAGATATTGTATATGAGGAGATATTGTAAATATCAAAAGATATAAAAATATCATTGGTAGTTAAAGAAAATATTTAAAATAAATAAAAAATATATGAGTAATATTATGTATAAGTTTAAAGTGTTCAAATCTTGCATATATCTTTATAAATAAAATAATTTTTTTATATATGGATTCTATAGTTTCAAAAAAGTCAACGTAAACTTGAATATTTGAAGCCAACAAATCATTACTAAAAATATGTGTAAAATTAATATCTCTGCCGTTAAATCGGAGCAAACGAGACTTCGGAATTCACGAACCATACTGAAGAGACAAATAATACTACTTTTATCACTGAATGTGGTCGCTTTCGGTGATGGATTCATGTCCATTTTGCACAAAAAAGATGGAGACGACCCCCGACCAGTGGATCTGAGGAAGGTTGCTTTCTACACTACAGACCCAAAAAAAAAAAAAAAAAACAAAAAGAGGAAAATATAAATGCTTTCTCTCAGCAGACGCCATTTTAATATGTTTGCACACACACACATTATATATATGCGTGACGCAACACCATGACGGCATGCTTCCACTCTAAACGGCTATAAATGGCTACGAGTGCTGTTAATTGGATATGCCTTCCTTGAGGGACCAAACCAAACCAATTTGTACCAATTATTGCAACTTTGTCGGAGATAGACTTAAACGGCTTGTGAGCACGTGTATAATTTGTGTGTGTGTGTGTTTTTTTTAAAGGTAGAACAAATTTCATTAATTTATAATGAGATATTACAACTTTTACTTGAGACATATAGAATACAAGCTAACTAATTATCTTTTAAGGCTTCCTTATATACAAATTTTTTTTGTAATTGACATAGTCTAATTCATTGTTGTAACTCTCTACAGACAAACTGTCTAAGAGACAGCATTATGTCCTAAGTCAGATTTAACAAAACTCACCCTTTGTCTTAATATATAATTAAGCAACCCTACATTCTGCCTAAAAAGGAATAAAGGACACATTTCATGAATAAAAATTCAAGAGACTATGTGTTTTTTTTAAACCTAAAACAAATGAAATAACAGAAAACGTAAAAGATACATGAAAAAATAGCGAATTATAGTTTGAAAAGCTGTAGAATTGCATTTTCAATCTTAGAGGAAATAAAAAATGCAAACACTGAGACTGTGGTGGCGCGTGCTGTAAGTACGGCACCCTCACGTGCTACCCTGGAAGTATGGCGGAACGTTAGGTATGAAGAAACTGATGATCTTAGTCCCAAAAAAGTCACGTATGGCCGTGATAGACCTCCCCTTGCAGTAGCGCATGAATGTCACATGTGTACTTTGGACCACACGTGTGGTTCACACGCCTCTCCGTTCGATGAGATTCTTCGTCTATTTGAAGAATCGACGCATTGGGAATCTTGTGGAGGGGAATGTGGGGGGTTGTCTAGCTCCGAAAAATAACATATTTGTATTTTATCCTACTATAAATGAAAAAGTAATAAAATCAAAAAAATAAAAATAAAACTAGAGAGAAGAGAGAAGGAAGGAGGAGGGAGGAAGGGAGAAGCCAAAACTTCAACACTCCTTCTCTAGTCTGAGTTTTTTGAGGGAGGCTGTGTAGAGAGAGAAAGGAGAGAGCGAGAATAGAATTGTTTTCCTATGCAGGATGTAAAGAACGTCATCCAGGGTATAATGTGTTGTGTCATAATATACTTTCCCACTAATAAGTGATGTTTTTATAACTCTTTTATAATTTTATATTAGACTGAGAGTAATTTTATAAAATTTAATTTAATTTTTAGTAAAGTGACATGTTTCTATTGATTGATTATAAATTAGGTTGTAAATTAATTGTAAAATAGTTGGAGGGATATCATTACTAATATAAACTTGCAATTCTTATATAATTGTTTTCTCTAATTTTATATTAATCGTGGGCTAGATATTTAAATTTTGAAATTAAAAAAAAATCTTAATATTTTCAATTAAACAAAAGGAAAAAAGAAAGGTTACAGAAAATTATAAAACAAAAGGAGAAAAGGGTAGTTTACAATATTTTAAAAAATAATAAAAAAATAATCGATGGTCATGATCTGATGTTGGATGACAACGATATGAAACATGTTCCGCCACTTAGGGAGGTGAAACTGGTCCACATCTTTTCATTATGGCAGCTTTATGTTTTAATAATAATAGAGTAATATTATATACAGTCGTAAAATAAGTAAATGTTATATAATAATTTTTTTAAAAAAAATAAAATTTATTATTAAAAAATTAATTTTTTTTCATATAAATTTTATATTTATTCATTTTTTTATACGATATTACATACTCACGATTATAAATATTATTTTTCATAATAAGAATAATATTATTATTCATTCAATATTTTTTCTTAAATACTTCTTTGAAAATTCAATGGGCGGTGGATTTGTGTGTTGGCAATTAGCGTGGGTCCTAGTTAGCGGACTGAGACACAACAAGTGGCACGTAGATACTGACTTATATGTGTTCAACCTCATGGTTTATGCATTTGTGTCTATCCTTACCATTTAATATTAGGAATATCTATATTATAATAATGTTCTTGGAACTATTTTACACTTTCATATTTGCTATTTCCTACTTGTTTCTTACTACCCTAAGAAACACTAGGGTCAAAAATCAGTACCAACAATAATATTTTGAAAAATGCTTGTATACTGTCTGAGTTTATCTTTTCATTTTGATCATTTATATATTTAAATTTTTTTAAATTTTTTTACTTAATAATTAAGAAAATAATTTTTAGTATATTAGTATATATTTTTTATTTTTTTAAAAATATTTAAATATATTAAAAATAACTTTATGCTAACTGGCACACATAACGGTCAAAACTAGACGGCACGCTAACATTTTATTCCTAAGCAGTGTACAATAAACATATTTTGGAACACTTTTTCGCTATTGTATATGATGTAATTATTATTTTCTCCAACTTGTTACAAAATTATCTGTTTCACTTTGAACAATGTCGTGCATTTTTTTTTTCCCATGATAGTCCATGTGTTTGAAAATAGAACGAAGGCTGAAGGTCAGATATATCAAGTCTAATATCAGAAAGTAGTGACGGGTATATAAAGTATCGGTATAATGTTGTTCGAATAAAAGTCAAGAAACGTGTGCTTGGAAATATTTAATTGAATTAGTGGACAGAGAAGGGGATTAGAAAATGATCCACCAACTTGAAAGGGGGAGTTAGGCCCATGAATTTCATCATGGTATCAGAGCCTGCCACAGGACGAATGTGGGCCTACACTACTTACCCCGTGACAAGGACCAGAAAAAATACCGGCCTGCACGTGAGGGAGGGTGTTGAGGAATAATCCCACATTGACTGTGGACAAGGTCTTGGACATGTTTATAAGCAATGAGCAATCCTCTCTTATACAACCGGTTTTATGAGATGAGTTAGGCCCATGAATTTCATCTGTTAGCTTGACTGAGTATACAAAGGATGACTGAGTATACAAAGCAATCACAAGATCCCGAGTCTACAGCACTGAGAAAACAGATTTGTACATAACAGAGTATTTGAATTTTGAACTAGTTTGTTAGGATAAGTTTATTTGCTTATCCTTGTATATTTTGAATTCCATCTGTAACTGCAGCACGAGTACTCTATAAATATACATGTCTTCAAGTGAGTAAGGTATTAAAACCTACTCCATCATAATATTTGTTTTATCTTACATGGTATCAGCCAGTAGCACGGCTCACGCCTGATCCTTTCTTTTCTCAACACTTCCGCAAATTTTTTTTTTCCTTCCTCATAATGTCTTCCAGTTCAAGCAATACTTCAAATATGCCTCACTCCAATGTAAACATTCATGCCACTTCTCAACCTGTTATTGAAAAGTTAACTGGTACCAATTTTATGGCATGGAGTATGCAGTTCATGGCTTTCCTCAATAGTCATGATCTTATTGGCCATGTTGATAGCACCATCACGGCTCCTGCAGAAATAATACAGGATGCCCCCAATCCAGCTTATACAATATGGTTCCGGAAGGACAATTGTGTCAAAAGCTGGATTCTTGCTTCTATTTCAGAGAAATTAGTTGCTTCTCTGTATGGAACTAAGACTGCTAAGCAAGCTTGGGATTCTCTCCAAACCCGCTTTGCTTCAGCTTCCAGGTCACGAGTTGCTTTACTCAAGCGACAGCTTCAAACACTCTCTCAAGGTAATAAAACCTGCACTGCCTATATTGATGAAGCAAAAGCTCTAGCTGATCAATTAGCAGCAGCTGGCAAACCCATGGATGATCAAGACCTTATTGCTCACTTACTGGGAGGACTCAAGGTAAATTACACTCCATTCATTACCTCATACACTCTTGCTACTCGAGATAATGATCTTACCTTGGAAGACTTTCAAGCTGAACTACTCAGCTTTGAGGCTCTCTTAGACAGTCAACAGCAAACTTCTCAAGATACTCACTACGCCTTTGCTGCAAACAAATCAAAAGTCCCAACCTTTCATAAAAAGTTTCAAAAGCCAAGTCTGTCCAATAATTCAAGACAGCCTCGACCTCCAACCACATTCAACAATCATGGTTCCAGTTCTGTTCCTCAGCAATATTCTCGATCACAAAATACTTCATTCCAAAGGCCTACTTGCCAAATTTGTGGTAAAATAAATCATATAGCACTTGATTGCTATGAAAGGTTCAATTATGCATTTCAAGGTCGAATACCTCCTGCTGAACTTGCTGCCATGGCCAATGAAACCAACACCACACTTGACAATCAAATATGGTATGCTGACAGTGGGGCTAATGCACACATCACCAGTAATGCAGCAAATCTTACTACTCAGCATCCCTTCGAAGGCACAGACATGATCACAGTTGGCAATGGCACAGGTTTATCTATTCAAAATACTGGACAAACTTCTCTTCTCCTTGACAAACATTCTTTTCAATTAAATAACATTTTGCATTGTCCAGATGCATCTGTTAATCTCTTATCAATCAACAAATTTTGTGTGGACAATGATTGTTATTTTGTTCTTACTGGTTGTCATTTCTTTGTCAAACATAATCAAACCAACAAGATCCTATTTCACGGTCAAGCTGAGAATGGTCTATATCCTCTACCTGGCAACAAGAGTTTCTCCAATAAGATGCATTGCTTTGCAACTAGGCTAGGCACAAAAACAAATAAAGATGGTTGGCATAGTCGACTAGGCCACCCCTCTGATCTTGTCTTAAATAATTTATTTAAATCTGGACATCTACCTAGTCATGATGACTCCTTTAACAAGTCTACCTTTTGTAAATCGTGTCCTCTTGGAAAAGCAAAACAAGTTCCTTATGACAAGTCTACACGACAAACAAATGGTCCCTTAATTCTTGTACACTCTGATGTTTGGGTTTCTCCCATAACCTCAGCAGGTGGTAGTCGTTATTATGTCCTGTTTATTGATGATTTTTCCCGTTTCACATGGTTATATCCCATGGCTAATAAATCTGATGTACTTCATTTTTTCAAACAATATAAAGCTCTTGTTGAAAATTACTTTTCTTGCAAGATCAAACAATTCCAAACAGATAATGGTGGAGAATATCTCTCCAATGAATTTAAACTCTTCTTAAGCACAAATGGTATTTTACACCGCCTCACTTGCCCATATTCTTCTCCCCAAAATGGTATAGCCGAAAGAAAACATCGCCACATCAGAGAAATGGGATTAACTCTTCTTGCTCAATCATGTTTACCCAACACATATTGGCCTGATTCTTTCCTAGCAGCAGTTTATTTGATTAACAGACTACCAACAAAAGTTCTCAACAATCTATCTCCCTTTTACATACTTCATAAATCTGTTCCAAGATACAGTGACATGCGTGTCTTTGGATGCAGTTGTTACCCATTACTTACACCATATGAAAAACACAAACTTTGTTTCAAAAGTAAAAGATGTGTTTTCCTCGGGTATTCAGGTCAACAAAAAGGGTATAGATGTTTAGACTTATCTAGTGGTAGAGTTTACATCTCTCGCAATGTCATCTTTGATGAGGCCTCTTTTCCAGCAGCTGATATGGTGCCAGACTCAACCACCCGTGAATTTGATACTGCTGGTAAGGTTCTCACTTTTCCAACTTCTATTCCATTATCAATTCTTCCAGATATTTCACAGCAATCTGAATCATTTTCTTCATGTCATGGTAGCCCCTTGCCTCTTCCAAACACAGAACCCACTACTCATCTTACAATCAATCCCACTTCCTCATCTCCAAACTTGCCTCCTGCTCCTGCTCCTCCTCCAAGTATTCAACCAGAATCCACTCCACCAAATTTCTCTCCATCTCAACCAACTGAACCACCTCTCAACTTGCCTCCACCTCCAACAATTCCACAAATTATTACCCGTTCGAAAACTGGAAACCTTAAGCCCAAACAGTTTCCAGGATTTCAAACTTTTTACTCCACTAGACATCCTCTTCGTGTACTGTCCACCTTTTATCATGAAAATGAACCAAGCTGCTACACGCAAGCTGTGTCTGTTCCTGCATGGAGGGATGCTATGGGTCGTGAGTTTGATGCCTTAATGGCCAATGGTACTTGGTCCCTCTGTCCACGACCAGCTCATCAACCTGTAGTTCGAAATAAATGGGTATACAAGATTAAAAGAAAACAAGATGGCAGCATAGAGAGGTACAAGGCACGTTTGGTGGCCAAAGGGTTTGATCAACGTGATGGAGTAGATTATCATGAGACTTTTTCGCCAGTAATTAAACCCTCTACAATTCGTTTAATTCTGGCAATTGCTGTTAATTTTCATTGGCCCATTCATCAGCTTGATGTATCTAATGCTTTCTTACATGGCATATTGGAAGAGGAGGTATTCATGGAGCAACCAAAGGGATTTATTGATCAAACTCAACCTGATTTTGTTTGCAGGTTACATAAATCTTTATATGGGTTAAAACAAGCTCCCCGAGCTTGGTTTCGAAGACTCTCTCAACAACTGACTGACTATGGTTTTCTAGAGTCATCAGTTGATACCTCTCTTTTTATTTATACCAAGCATGGATTACAAATATTTATTCTTGTCTACGTAGATGACATTATTGTCACAGGATCAGATCAATAGGCCATTCATCACTTCATTGCTCAGCTTGGCACCTGCTTTCAACTCAAAGATCTTGGTAATTTGAATTACTTCTTAGGTGTGCAAGCATGTCGTGATTCCAATGGTCTTCACTTAAGACAAAGTAAATATATCACTGATCTCTTGCATAAGACAAACATGGCTGGAGCAAAACCATTGTCCTCTCCTACAGTTTCTGGAAAGAAATTGACAGCTCACGATGGATTACTACTCAAGGATCCAAGTCAATACAGAATGGCAGTTGGAGCACTTCAGTATTGCACCATTTCCAGACCTGACATTTCTTATATTGTTAATCAATTATGTCAGTTCATGCATTGCCCACGAGAAGGTCACTGGACAGCACTCAAACGTGTTCTAAGATACCTCAAGGGGACAGTTGATTATGGCCTTTACTACTCACCATCAAGCATTGAATTAAATGCTTATTGTGATTCGGATTGGGCAGGCAATCCAGATGATAGACGGAGCAGCAGTGGCTATGGAATTTTCCTGGGCAACAACCTAGTTTCTTGGAGTGCTAAGAAGCAAAGTGTAGTCTCCCGTTCCAGCACAGAAGCGGAATACAGGTCTCTTGCACTAGTTACTGCTGAACTATATTGGATGAGAATGTTATTCAAAGAGCTAAACATTGTTCTAGCCAAATGTCCACTGATTCGATGTGATAACATAGGAGCAATTGCACTAGCTTCCAATCCAGTATTCCATGCTAGAACAAAACATATTGAAGTGGACTATCACTTTGTAAGGGAAAAAGTGGTAAATAAGGATATTCAAGTCTGTCACGTTTCAACAGAAGATCAAATAGCAGATATATTTACTAAGGGACACACTGCTCTAAGGTTTAAATTTCTTCGGTCCAAACTAATGATCTGCTTGCTGCCCATCAGTTTGCAGGGGGGTGTTAGCTTGACTGAGTATACAAAGGAATCACAAGATCCCGAGTCTACAGCACTGAGAAAACAGATTTGTACATAACAGAGTATTTGAATTTTGAACTAGTTTGTTAGGATAAGTTTATTTGCTTATCCTTGTATATTTTGAATTCCATCTGTAACTGCAGCACGAGTACTCTATAAATATACATGTCTTCAAGTGAGTAAGGTATTAAAACCTACTCCATCATAATATTTGTTTTATCTTACAAAAAGTATGAATAATGTGGCTTTCAGTTAAAGAATATTAATAGCTAGGTGTAGACAAGGATTCCACGTGATGAAGATGCATTCAAAAATGCTTTGCTTTTTTTTTATTTTGCAACAGTCTCTTTCATCTCTCTATACTCTCCCATATTTTCAGAATCAACCTCTAGATCTCTTCCAGCCTCCCTCTTCTTCTTCTTACCCCAGAAGGCCCAGTGGCCCAGGTTTATGAATTACTTTTTTTTTTTTAGGTCGGTTTGGATCCGATCCAGTCTTTTGGTAGATTGAAAGAATCAATCTAGTCCAGATTACTAATCCAAAACCGAATCAAACCAGACCAATTACGCCTTCATGTAGAAATTTAGAATAGAATTTTTGTGTCTTTTTAATGCATAATTTCAATTTGGTAAATTTTCTTAATTGCTTTTAAAATTTGAAACTTTTTTAAAATTTGTAAGTTTGTAACAAGTTGCTAAAATCTTCCAAAGTTGTAACATCATGCCTAATATGTGTACATAACTATTTTTAATGTTAACAATATGATGTATTGAGTTATCAATCAAGACACAAAATTAGGGGTGAGGAAAACGGTGTAGGGCAGACATAGAAGCCAAAAGAAAACCAAAGAGAAAAGCTGGAAAATGCAAAAATGAAGGGAAATGGCACTGAATGAGTGGTTCTAGTCTGGAGATTATTTGGCTTTGGACTGCCTTTATTGTCAAGAAAAATACTGAAATGAGCCCACTTCAGTAATGACTAATTCGAGACAGTCACCCTCCAAGAATTTAAGAATGGAAGAATAGAAGACGATGATGAGAGGTAGAAGAAGAGAAGAAAGATAGAAGAATGAGCAACAATTCATAGTTGACCTCAATCCCAACTCACGGAGCTATTTATCATAATACAACGTTTTGCTCTTTACAAAATGAGTAATGTTATATATAGTCATTGAATGCGTAAATACTGTGCAGTCGTTTTGAAAAAGAATGAGGTCTACTATTAAAAAATTAATTTATTTTCATGTGAATTCTATATTTATTTACTTTTTTCAAAGCGACTGCACGGTACTTGCACATTCACGACTGCAAATATCATTTATCTTACAAAATATACGCTACAAACTTGTAAAAACGACATCGTTGCTTCTGCCACTACTAATTCAAACGACTACGTTTTATCTACTCAATATACAAACATATGGATGTACAATCATCCATTTGTAACATTCTATACATCCGTTTGTATACATCCACTTTTCTACAATATTATACATCCATTTGACTTCTGATTACTTTGCAGGCCAATCATATTCGGGAATTATGCTCAAAACCACTGCAAAAAGATGTGATCCAATGCAAATGGGTGTACAAACTGAAACTTAAAGCATATGGTGCTCTTGATTGCGATATGGCTAAAGCCTAAATTGGTAGCCAAAGGTTTGTAGTGACAACAACCATGAGACTACTTTTGGCCTTAGTTGTAAACTTCAATCGCCAATCGGTCATTTAGATGTTTAGAATACTTTTCCTATATAGCCAATCCACCTAATTGAGGAGGTATTTATGGAACAACCACCTATCTTCAAAGATCCAACTCATTCAACCTCTTGAACTCGGTTTAATATACTTTCACAAGCTTTAGTTTTGAGGAGTCCTTTGTTGATTACTTTCGTTTTACTTATTGTTGATGTGTTTTTTCATAATGACCGGAGCCCAAACTTCTAAATAAAACACAAAAAATAATAGTAGTTTTTAAAATTTTAAAATAAAATTATATTCAAACAACTTTTTTTTTTGTAACTTTATAATTTTTTCCAACTTTTTTTTTCTACTTTTTCAAAATTTAATAAAAATATCTTAATTCAAACAATTTCACTACTATTTATAAATATATTAAAATATTCTAAAAATCTAAACGAGCTCTCAAACAAATTATTGATGGGACCCACTACTTTATTAACTTTTTATAAAAAGTTAAATTCATCTCAACTTATTTAATACATTTCAATCTAAAAAGTTAAACCATCTCAACTTAAAAAAGTTAAATCCGTTTTAAGAGAATTCACAAAATATTACTATTCACAACTCAATTCAACTTATCTCAAAATAGTTTTCTAGGTACAATTGCGATGTGCAAACGGGGTGTAGTCGGGTTGTATGTGACAGTTTATGTGTAATAAAAAAAAAGGACAAAAGAAAAAAGAAAAAAACAAAGAAAGAAAGAAGGATCATTATAAAACAGACATCTATCTTTCTTTTTCTTCTTCCGTTTCTTCTTTTCTCATCTCTCTCTTTCTTCCTTTTTTTTTCCTGGCATATAGTTTTCCTGTATAATTTTTTTTTTCTTCTTCGTACACTAACTTGTGCTTTTATCGCTAACAACTCTCTCTCTCTCTCTCTCTCTCTCTCTCTCTCTATTTTTTCTCTCTGAGCCGTTACACCATAGGAGCAAAAGATGGGTGCGGCTGTTGCAGCTGCTAGCTTTGTTGGTGCCTCTTGATCAGTTGCCTTAAAAGCCTTGTTCTTCAGATCCTTTTCACCGTGCTCGTCATCGTGGCCTCTGCGGGCTTTATCTTCTGGCTCATCTTCTACCCCAACGAGATCAAGTTCCGTGTCATCGATGCCTGACTCATCCAGTTCAACTTCACGGCCAACAACAACGCTCTCCACTACAACCTGGCTCTCAATGTCTCTATCAGGAAACCCAACATCACCCAGTTGCAGCAGATCTTCTCTCGTCCAGACATTGATTTTTGTTTTTCTCATGTAATTTTATTGTTTAATTATTTTTTTTTGTTAAGCATCATTAATGATGTCTAACCACTGGTGACTTTTTTTTAAGATGTTTTAAACTAGCCGTTCAACCCATGCTTGTATATAAATAAATACTTGAACTTGATTAGAAAAAGAGAGGAGGATTATAATAGATAAAATTGATAGAGTGAGAAGAAATGAAAAGAGTGAAGGAAAATGAAATGGAAAATTTTAGTAAATGAGTCCTGGTTGCGCGCCGATAGCAATTGCAATGAATATTTTTCTAAAGGGTCATACTACAATCCCCGCTGGATGCTCCTGTTGGGAGCTCCCGCTAGGGTATTGTATTGTTTTACATATGTTTTTTTCAAGTTATTTTTTATATAGATTTTTTAATATTTTAAAAAAATAAAATAAATTTAGAACATTATTAAGAAAACACTTTCTTAATTATAAAGTAAAAAAAATATTAAAAAATACTTAATCATGAAGGAAAAAAAAAATTATAAAAACTTCGTTATTAAGAAATTTTTTTTAATAATATTATAATTTTTTTAAAATATTTAAAATTATTAAAAAAATTAAAAAAATACGTAAAAATACACTTAATATACTCCACGGGAACTCCCAGTAGGAGCCTAAGAGCATTGGCAATGGACTAGCCAAATGCCAATGTAAGTCCAAACTTTAGCTAGATGTGAGAAAAGGCCTCCACATTGGACTAGCCAATGGTCCAAAGCTTAAGACTTGATGAATAGTAAATCTTAAGTCCTCTCCAAATATGGCTAGCTACTATTCACAATGGAAAGCAATATTTAATTATTTCATCACTTCCCTCTCTCTTTGAATGGTAAAACATGCATGACATGCACATTATTTCTAATAATTGATAGAGTAGACACATTATTTCTATAAAGCATGAAGATTTAAAAAATATATAAATTGTATTTACAAATAAAAAAATAAAAAAAAGTAAAAAATATAATATTATATTATTATTTTAACTTTATAATGGCTAGTCCAATGTGGACTCACCTAGGCAAAAATTGTTATTATAGCTAAAACTTAAGATTCTAGCCAAACTTTAGACTTGGCAATGGCTAGACCATTGCCAATGCTCTAACGAGATATCTAACATTTTCATTTTCTAAAACAAGTACATATTGTTAGGTGGCCAGCCGCGGCGGACCTACACAAGGGCGGGGATGGCTCTCAAAATTTGAAAAAAAAAATATGTATTAATCTTTTTATGAATTAATAAGATTATATTATTATTTATTGTATTGATTTTTTCTCTAAAAAATTATCTTAACTTTATTTATAAAATTATTTTAATTTTATAAATTATTTTGATTAAAAAATAAAATAAAATAAATTTTATTATAATTTTAATTTTGTTCAGCCTTCTCTACTATAAATTCCTGGTTCCGCCATCGGTGGCCAGTCAATTTGTCAAAGACAGTAAATGGAGCAGCAGAATTGTCTTTCTTTTCATACTTAGAAGGTCGTGTCAAGGTTAGGTTCGGTCGGTCCGGTGAGTGGGTGGGTGGATTCAAATAAGAGCACTGCTACATCTCTCGAGAGATGTAGTCTGAAAGTGTCCTGAATAGGTAAAATTTTTTTTTATTTTTTATTTTTTTTATTTTATATATTTTTTAATCATCATAAATATTTTTAAAAAAATTAAAAAATTTATAATATTATTAAAAATATTTTTTTAATCATTCTAAAAAAAAAAAAAACTATTTCATGTCCCTTTCAATGAAATGGTTGTCCGATGCGGGAGAGCAGTGCCACGTCAAATCAAAACGATGTCCCCACAGAATCGTTGCCAGAGATCCGCCATTTAATCGAAAGCGAAAGCACGCTGACACTTTGGACGCAAGTCCAAGCATTTCTAGCCCGCGGACCCAACCATCATTATTGATTGAGTGGTGATGCTTTGGGAGCTCTTGTTGTGGTTTCGAGACGTGTCTTTTTTAATAAAAAAATTTATAATATTATTAAAAAAATTTATTTAATTATTAAATAAAAATAAAAAAATAAAAAAATAAAAAATTCACAATTGTAAAAATTAACAGTAAAAATAAATAATAAGAGTAATATTTGGAGTTATCATCATATATGAGAAGGAACAAAACAAAGGCCTTTCACTCAATACTTGATAGGGTCAAAGCCAAGATGGCTAATTGGAAGAGCAACCTGTTGTCTCAAGCTGGGAAGGAGACCCTTCTTAAATCTATGCTGCAATTAATCTCAACATATAGTATGTGAATCTTCAAACTTCCTAAAACAATTCTTAGAAGACTCAACCAGCTTCTACAATCCTTCTGGTGGGGTCAAAGCAACCATAGTTCTAAAATACATTGGTTGAGCTGGTAGAAACTAGGGAAATCCAAACAGAAGGGGGGGTTTGGGATTTAGGGACTTTGAACATTTTAATTTAGCTTTACTGGGTAAACAAGGTTGGAGGATCATTCAGAACCCTCAATCTCTTGCAGCTCAAGTTCTCAAAGCTAAATATTTCCCTACCTCGGAATTTCTATCAGCCAAATCAAGACCTCAAGATTCCTATGTGTGGAAGAGCTTCCTTCTAGCCAGACCAGTAATTAAGGCAGGTTTGATTTGGAAAGTTGGTGATGGAAGAAAAATCAAAATTTGGCAGGATCAATGGCTGCCATGCCCATCTACTTTTAAAGTGCAATCTCCTGTCCATATTCTAGAGGCTGAAGCCCAAGTTGCTGAGCTCATTAATCCAGTTACCATGCAGTGGGATCTGTCTCTCATTTATAACATATTCTCTATCTCTGAAGCAAAACTAATTAGCCAGATCCCTATTAGCCCTTGCAGGAGTCAAGATATGCTGACATGGAGGTGCTCGAGCAATGGGAAATTTTCTGTAAGGAGTGCTTATCACCTTCAAGGCTCTTTGATAGAAGATAAAGTGGGGCAATCTTCAACTCAAAGTTCCCGCTCGAGATTTTGGAACAAAGTTTGGGGTATCCAAGCACCTCAAGCAATAAAATCTTTCCTCTGGAGAGCTGCTTGTGAGTCCCTTCCCACTAAGCTGAATTTGCATAAAAGAAAGATAGTAGATTCACCTCTCTGTCCAATCTGCTCTTTGAACCCAGAATCAGTCTCTCATGCTATTTGGTCATGTGGCGCTTCAATGGATGTATGGTCTATGAGCTCAAAAAGAATTCAGAAATCAAGCCTGCATGAAGGATCCTTTAAAGATATTCTAACATCTTTAATGGATCACTTTTCTCCATTGGAAATCATAAAATTTGTTGTTACTGCAAAAGCCATTTGGTGTAGGAGGAATAATTGGCTCTTTGAACAGCAATTCCAATCCCCTTCTCAGGTGTCAAAGCTTATCCAAACAGAGCTGAGTTCTATTAAGTTGTGTATTGAGAATGGAACAAAACAGAAAGGAACCTAAGCTGCTAAAGTTAACAGATGGATTGCTCCCCCATTAGATATGTTCAAAGCCAACTAGGATGCTGCCATTGATAAAGTCAATTCAAGGGTGGGGATTGGTGTAATTGTTAGGAATTCAGAAGGAGCTGTTATGGCATCCTTATGTTCTTCGATGGACCTGGTCCCGGATCCACTTCTTGGTGAGGCCATAGCAGCTCGAAGAGCCTCTTCCTTCTGTGCAGATCTGGGTCTTCTGCATATAATACTCGAAGGTGATTCCCTTTTGGTGGTGAAGGCAATCCAAAACAAAGAAGATAGTTGGAGTGATTCTGGCCTTGTTATTAGAGATATTAAGATTTTGCTTTCTAAGTTCCTCTCTTAGTCTGTCTTACATGTCCATAGGGAAGTTAATGTAATTGCACATCACTTGGCAAAGTTTGCTCTTAGCTGCCAAGAGGATTTCATAATGATTGAGGACTGTCCCCCTTGTATCAAGCAACTACTTTGATGAATGAAATAGTTTATTTTCAAAAAAAAAAAAAAAGAGTAATATTTTCCTTATTAATTAAGCATTACGAAAGAAAGTGCTAACTTGTTCACACGACTAAGATCTATGTTTTTTTCTTTTGTTTTTGTTTTAGAAGAGTTATGATCACCTGTTTAATAGTGATTACTCTTTAATTTTATTAATAATTCTCACTTATGATAAAGAAAAATCGTAGTTACAAATCAAGAATTTGAAGTACAAACTAAACTCAACATGCCAAAAGAAAACCAAACCAAGAGAAATAAAATTAAAAACAACAAAATCTCAAGCAAAGACAAACAAGATTATATAATACGAAGCGAAGACATCCAAGAGTAGTCTATGCGAATAAGGCCACGCAACGCTCGAAAAGTCTCCATCAAGTAGGAAAAAACTGAATCACTATCAGAAGCCCTATGTTTGGCTAAGATCTATGCTTTTTTTATTTTTTGTTTATTGTTTTCAGATTTTAAGTGCTAAAATAGTATCGATTCCAACCTTAAAATAAATAAAAGAAGTTTCAGTTTATGAATGGAAGAATCTATTTAGATTAAGAAAAATAAAAATAAAAATATGTGATGTGTAAAAATGATGAGAAGTAAATCTCTTTTTAAAATTGATATTTTAGTTTCAAAAGTTTAGAATTGTCATATATGATTTAGTTTAAAATTTAAACTGATCATGGAAGGGATAAAAATCTCTGGCCCATATATGGAGCCCAAATCTAGCCCATGAGATGTCATTAGGAAGGAACAAGAAAAGGACAAGGATGAGATAAAAGTTGAGGAAGGGAAAATGTATCAAAGTTAAAAGAGAGGAAGTGATTGAAAAATGAGGGAAAATGAAGAAAAAGGTTAAACGTGCAATAAAGAGAGCAATGAGAGGAAAATATGAAGCGACATAAGGTTGGCTTTTTCACCAACCATTGACAAGGGCTTAACAAAAGGGATTTGAGATCAAAGACTTTCGGGGGCTTCTTCTTCTTCTTCCACCCTTGTGGGCGACTAGAGAGAGATTCTTCAACCTTTAGACATGAAACTTCAGCGTTATAATTTGTACAGTGAGCCATAAGAGCCTATGAGAGACTGTAAAATACTCCAATTTATAATAGATTTGCATCCCAAACGATCTGTGGATATAGGTTTTGTACTGAACCACGTAAATCCGTGTGTCATGTTTACCATTTATATTTGTTGCATTTATCTTCTATTTATTGCAATAGATGTACGTACGACACCATACCTCCGCTTCATACCACTATCGTGGGCCCCAAACCACACCCATCAAGACTTGAACCAAACGACATGGTTAGGGGATGATTCATTCTCCCTCTTCAACATGTTCTTACAAAATAGATTTCAACAGTTGGTGTCATCTGTAGGATGAGATTATTCTCTAAACTGGGAGTGGGAGAAAAAGGATTTTCAAGCGTATGCAATCATCTCTAAATGAGCATACGGAATTCCCCTAAAATAAGTACTCTAAACTCTACATCTCTTATTTTTACAAATATTTCCACTGAAAAATCAAAGGCAAGAACCCAAAGCCCAGGCATGCACTGTGCACTTAAACGCACTGTTCACCTTAAAGTGCATAGCTCACGTTGTGTGGGTAGAGGCTAGGCGTGCATTGTGCATTTGAGTGCACTATGCACGTAAGTTACGTGCACAGTGCACATGAGAGTCTACCCACCTTGTCCACGTTGTCGTGCGCCAACAAACCCATCACCCACCACCGTGGGACCGGCAAGGATGCCGGTGGCCACCACCTAGATCTTCGACACCTTCTGACTCTGCCGAGGTGGTTCCCACTTGTAGGGGTCATGCACGATGCCCACTGTCGTGCATCGAGGGGGCCATCGCCCACCCACTGTGGACTAGTGTTGGCGCTGACGCCGACAACCACAACATGGGCCGCTGGAGACGTCTACCACCGGCGAAGTGGTCCTCGTCAATGGAGGAGGCGTTCACCACAACAACCACGCGCATGTAATGTTCGCACAGCCAGAGCTTCCTCACCCACTCATCAGGGGATCGACAAAGGTGTCGGCGGCCACCACGTGGACTATTGGCATCTTCTGTCTCCGCTGCAACTATCCCCGACCACGAAGGCCATGCACGTAACGTGCATCCATAAGGCCCACGGGGGCCAGTCGGGAGCCAGGTGAAGGTCCCGACGGCCACTACCGAGATCATTGGAAGCCTATGTCGCAAGAAGTGGTCAACCACGGAGGCGACGCCTGTCTCACAAACCGTGTACACGGGGCATGCACACGGTTGAGTCCCACGTAGCCCACACTGTCCATGTTGATTCTCCAATACATGATTTTTAAGAAAGTTGACATTCTCAAAACTGAGATCCTTTCCATATTGGTCTCTTGGGCAGTCCATGTCCTCTTGTACTACCTACTATTCAGAAGGATGGCTAGTTCTGCCTCCCTTATCCAAGTTAACAATGGATTTTAAATTGTCTTTTGATCGCATAGGGGAAGCACACAGCCATGCCCCATATTGGGGAGTTTTACCACCTTGTAATAAATTACCAGATGAAGATTCCAGATAGCCATTAGTGCCATGTTTTATAGTTCCACAATTGAAGCAGAAGATAGGCAGCCTTTCATAAGCAAAGGTGAGCCTAATTCTAATGCCTTTTAACAACACTATGATGCGTCTCATTAATGGCTTTGTTATATTGATGGATACCTTGACTCTTTGGTAAGGACCCCATCCCACTCCCTCTTCATCCACATCTATCTCTTCAACATCTCCCATCACACCACACATTCTTTCTCCGATAATCTATGTCATCTCTCCTAGAGGGAGGCCATGCACTTGGATCCATATTGGTTCAAAAACAAAAGGGTACATACTTGGAGTAGAGAGGCCATTATAAGTTTCTAGACCAACGAGATTCCTGTCAAAAGTCCAAGGCCTACCAGCTTACACCCTTTCCATATCATGGGTAGACTGGAATTCCATCAAGAATAGGTTATCACCTACAACTTTGATTTGCAATTGCTTTGTTGGCCTCCAGATTTTTATCATCGTGCTCTTAAAAGCATCTCTGTTTATTGGTTTATCTGCCTCCACCAATCCAAGAAGACAGAGTTTTCCCCTACGTGATATTGCCTCATCATCCTTCAACATCATCCTTCAACTCAAAGCTAGGAGACTTAAAACCTGTCAGGGCAGGCAATTCCTCCTCAGCAAGAGCTAGTAGACCTCACCAGCAAGGAAACTTAATAACAAAGTATTTCACCTAGCTGCTTCCTTCCAACACCTGCTTCCGTCTTTTTCGCCCTTTCAAAAAGTCACTTATCAACAAAAAAACTTTTTTGTAATCGTCTTCTTGGATCTTTAAATTTTTTTTGTATGACCAACAAGGTTTGATAATTTTGAGACTCTCTTGGGAACTTCGGATATGGTTTCTTTACGCCCGATGCTTATAGAACCTTTGCCAACGCGCTACTTTAAATTACACAGTGCCCGATGGATTCGTGGAAGGACAAAATCGTCATTCCATACATGGAGTTTGTTCGTTTTGACGTAAAGGGCAAGTTAAACGACTATCTCCCGAGGACCCCAATTCTTGATTCTTTCTAAGAAGCGCCTCATTTTGTCATTTCATTTTGACTGTTCATTATTTAATTTTTTTCTTTTACTTACTGATTAAGGAATTGACTATTAGTATATTTTTATATTTTTTTAAAATATTTAAATATGTTAAAAAATATAAAAAAAAAGAAGAAAAAAACAAAAAGTAAAATTTGTACTAATGGGCATGCCTAACTATCAAAGTTGGACGGTACACTAGCACTACTCTTATAAGAAATGGCTGGCTGACATTATTAAATGGCCCATGCAAAGACCTTGGGACCTTCGCGTTATTAGCATGACGCTCCAACCAGCTGAGCTAATAGGCCACTTATTATAGTTAATTTAAAAGTTTAAAATAATTTTAAAATAATAGAATTTAAGATGATTATATTCTAAACTAAAAGTAACTTTACTGGTCCTCCTCTCCTCTTAAGAGTGAGGTGTGAGTCTCTTTGCATTGGCAAAGATCTCGTCTTTTGGACCTAGTGTCAATAGAGGTTCCTTATAGTATGGTAGAAAATGACCTTCCCACTCTTTGGGAAGGCCTAAAATTTATAGAGGATGAAAATATAGTAATACAGCTCCCAAAGGAAGCTATTTCTGAGGCAGTCTCAAGAGGAAATAATTGCATTTTGGTCAAGATACTAGCAAACAGAGGAGTGAACTGTGAAGCATTTCAATCAACTATGTTTCAAGTATGGAAACCGGAAGGATGGATGAATTATAAAGCGGCAGGCGATAACCAATTCATCATTTGAATTCCAGGAGGTAACTGATAAGGAGAGGATCATGGTAGGTAGACCCTGGTTTTTCTTACAAATCTTTGGTGGTCATACAGTATTTTGAAGACACTACTTATCCTAATGAATTCACTTTCTCTCAAGAACTGTATTGCTTATCCTTGTGGTGTGACTTTAAAAAATAGATTTTGAAAAAGAGATGGGAATTACTGACTATTTGAAAACTTTTTTCCTTTCCTTTCCAGGATATGAAAGATTTTAAATTTAAAACTAAAATCTACTTTATAAATCTAAGAGAGAGTTTTGCATTAGAAATCATTAAGTTAAAATTAAAAGTCATTTTACAAAAAAATACTATTTCCTACGTTACATAAAACTTGCCTAGGCTTTTGTCACCTCTCTCTTGGGCCATATCTATTATGACGCTTTTTCCTCATTTTGTCCTTAAGAGGGGGAGGGACATACATAAAAATTAAAGTGAGTCAAATACTCAGTAAGTATTACTTCATAATGTAAAAATATACTAACATAGGTTTTCATTCATGTATTCGTCATTCATCTACATACTGCACATACAACATTCATTTCATTTGAAAACATTACAAGGTGGTGTTTTTTTTTTTTTAAAATGTTTTCATTTCTCATTTCCCACACCTTGTACATTCATTCATAAGGAAACTAAAAACTATTCATACATTCATTTACTCTTTTCACTTTCCTCTGGTCTATACATACTATTACGCATCTTGTGTTTGGGGTTTGCGATCTTTTGGACCCGGATTCCTCCCATGGTCACAAGTTGGGAATTCCTTTTAGTTAGGAGGCAGCATTGGATACACTACCAGTACTACTTACCTGATATTGCAATATGCCCAATCCTTTGGTACTATCATTCAGTCATGGCCGTTAAGTATTTTCATACATTTAAATATTCATTCATTTCCTTTCCTTTCCTTTCATTTAGTCCTTTTAGTCCTTTCATTTTCATTTCTTTTCATTCATCAGTCTATTTCATTTCATAAATATCATTTAAAAGCATAAACGTAAACATCATCAGTAAACATCATTTCATAGCATTCTTTAAATCTCCTTTCACTTCATCGTTTAAAACTCATTTCATAGTCTCATTTAAATACACTTTCATAGCCTCATTTAAATATACTTTCATCGCATAATTTAAACATGATTTAAAAGCATGAAGCATAAATCTCAACATTTCATTCCATGTAAAATAAAGACAATAACTACTACATATATCATCCATTTATATGTATACAACTATTACTTTGGGTGCATAAATAGGGGCTGCCAAAGAAGGCTTTTACATACATATACCTTTTTGTGACATACCAGTTTTGGTTTTAGGGTATATAAGTAATTTTTCCTAGTAAACTTTTATTTTAGAATTTATATTATTATGATTATAGTTTATATTTACTTTATCTTTATATTTTCTATTATAGTTGCTATTTAAGATTTGTTAGAGTTTTGTTTTAATAAGGATTTCTAAAGTGTATCAGATTATGTTTACTACGGTTTTGTTTTGAAATTTAAAGTTTAATTTTTGCTCTAGTCACCGAACCTCATCTCATTGTTAGCCTCTGTGTAAACACTTAAATCTCCAAAACCCGTAAGTTTCCTTGTTCAAATTTGAAACCCTAACCTCAAACCTGTATATTTCTCAGTGATTTTCGCTAACATCCTAGTGGAAAATCCAACTCTGTTGCCGAGTATCTTCTATACATGCACGTCTCCACTCTCTTGCATGTGCACGTCTATGCTCCTCTAGGGTTTCTCTTATTTTTCTCTATCATTCTACCATTATAAAACGTACTTACCCGTCCATGAGAGGAGAAACTTGTGAGCTGCGTGAATCCCCTGTTTCTGAAAATCCCCTTTTGCCCGAGTCAGTGCCGCCGCCCTTCTCCTCGGTAGTCACCTCAAGAGGTGCCGAACCCCTCTCCGACGACTCAGAAGCCGCCAACCTGCAGCCCCCGTCGAGCCACTCTTTTTCCGGTAAGGCCTCGGTCGCCACCAGCCTTTTCTCTCTCTTTTGTTTCGGTCTAGTAGTTCCTCTCTCTAACTCTCTATTTTTCTCTCTCACTCGGTGCCGCACCACCATAGGGACACCCCCAGTCGCGTTGCCGGTCACTCCCAGCCATCAGTGCCGCCATCGCCTCAGCCTTTCCTCGGTGAGCCACCATCGCAGACCCTCTCCCTCTCTCTCAGCTCTCTGTTTTTCCTTTGTTGCCGTGTCTTCGGATTCTTGAATGAATCCGTAAGTTTGATGGGCTTTGGGCCCTGGGCCTTATGTGTGTACGTGTGATGAGCTTGTTCTTTTGATTAGGCTCTTGTAGTATTATTATTATTATGGGCCAGAGTTTTTGACCTTTTTACAGATTATAATGATATTTAATTGAACTTATATTTTAAGTTAGACTTGATCTTATTTTATTTCAATAATTGTTTTAGTGATTTTTATTGAGTTTAATATTACTAGTTGAGTTTATTAAATAAATATATTTAGTTAAAGGTTCATTTTTTTAATAAAAATGTTTAAAGAATTGGAAATATGTTTTAAAGTATAATTTTAAGTCTAATATTTGAGTTAAATTCCTTTGTCAATTTAGTAAGATTTTAATAAAATTTCTATGTTAAGAATTTAATGGAATTTATTAAATTTCTTGTAAGATTTAATAATTATGTTGAGAAATGAAACTTAGTTTAAGAATTTAAGTTTTGTGAATTATTTTAAAATAGCTCGAGTATTTCTACTAAATTATAAATTAGTATTTTAAGTAATCTAAATACTAGGAATTATTGATTTTAGTGTTAAACAAAATATTTGTTTGACTATCTTTTAGAATTCCAAATTTAGTTAAGTAACATATTAGTATTTATTTATGTATTTCCAAACAATTTAGTGATAGTTATTTATTGTATATAGGTCTCAAGTTACGAAGTATTATTCAAGAAGAAACGCATCGAGGTAAGTAAATTTGATCATAAATTAGGATCATCACAGTTAGCTTATATGTATGTATTATTCAAGCCAGTTCTTTGATAACCATTATTTATGAACCGCTCATGTCATATGCAAGCATGTCATCCAGCATAGCATACGATCATGTCATTCTGCATCACATTTAAATTCAGAAATTATGATTTATGTATGTAATATGTCATGCATCTCATGTGTATAAGACACGTAAGCCATCTTAATTTCAAGTGTAAGATAAGTTCAGATCAGTTAATAAGATGGCCATTTAGATGCATGGTATCAATGCAGTTCAGTTTCAGGGTGGTGTGCAAGCCACGAACTCAGTCGTGGTCCACCATAGTATGCTATAATACTATCAGCAGTTCCCCTTGCTGCAGCGGGATGTGGGGCTGGTGCACAACCTTGCACACAAGGTTAACTATGTTGGCCAGTCAGATAAGTCAGATAAATCAATCAGTTAGTTCAGATAAACCAGTCATACATAGCATAAGCATCAGCATGAACAGTCATAATTTTAAGCTCAGCATGAAAGTTCTTATGAAAATCTTATGTTTATTACGTTTTAGTTGTGATAGATTTCTTACTGAGTCATCGACTCATTTTAGTTTATTTTCATGTTTTTAACCACCCAGGTGAAGACGATGATTACGAGCAGGCAGGCCAGGAGTAGAAAGAGCATTTTAGTTTTAGTTCAGACTTTCTAAAATAAAACGTGTCTTTTATGACATGAATTTATTCAGTTTATTCCTTTAATGTTTTTGGAAGACAATTTTATTAGACCTTTTATTTCATAATAAATTACTTCAGTTTATTTTTCAATTATGAAATTAGAGAATCTCTTGCCGGGTTTATTTTCATGAAAAATACGTGACACACCTAGCGTACGGGAAGGGGGTGTTACACTTTTAAATATTAATACTTAGCATACTTTCATTAAACATCATTTCATTTCATAAAGCATCATAAAGAGAAACTTTTTATTTTCATTTCATTTCATTTAAAACACTCTATAAAAGTAAGAGCATAATACTTATTTGGACTCCATGCTATTTACATTTCATGCAATCCATTCATGTGCATCTCAAATGGCAACCTATATGCATACATAACTTTAACATCATTTCATTTTCAAGTGCATAAGTAACTAAACTTAGAAAATACATAAACTTATTTTCACTAGGACTTTCCTTCACTTATATATACTCTACTATCCAATTCCATTTTCTATGCTTTCCTTGATCACTTTTCTAAATTTTCAAACCCATAGCTTAAGACTCGCTTGAGGCCACCTTTCCAAACACAACATTCTACTCCATGTTCTTATCCTTTAAAGTGAATCCGATTCACTTTAAGGGTTAAGACACGCTATTATTTTCATCACACTTTTCCTATCAAACCATCACTTCATCACTTCCGATGTATAACTCGGACCAACCAAGTTATACAACTCAACCCTAGTCAATATATACATCTCTTCCTCCATTCATGCATAATCTCATCAACACTTCCTGCAATCTTAACTAAGCATAATACACAACTTTAAACCAACCTTGAGGCTTAAACATTGTGTACTCATGCTTAAGATAGATTATCCATTACATATGGTAAATTAGTCTGGCACATGTGTCCAATCAATTTACACATGTACCCTACCTCTTTTATCACCTAAGACCAACATATAATCCACTAAAATGCCTGCTTGTATAAATAAGCTTCATACACCCGACACTAACATCCAAGTCAAACCCATACAATTATCACGCTTCACAGTCTTCCCCAACCTTCACAATCCCAATACTTCACTTAACATCATGCCACTTCACAGACTACACAACTTTCCCAACATTTTACACAATTTCCAACCACTTCCAAACTGCACCATGATCTCATCACTTCACATGGCATCCGGCCACTGCACAACTACTTAATCACCCCATTCTTCTCACATCACAACTCTACATTTAACACCAACACTTCACAACATCATGCCATGCCACCACTATGTCACAACTGCACAATTCCGTCACTTCACACTACTTACAGCCACAACATGATTACAAAATAACACCCGTCACTTCACACTACGCACATCCACAATACAACTACTCCACATAGCACCGTTCACAACTCCCGACACTTCACATCACCATCCACAGAACACTCCACAACTATGCAACCATCCCACACTTCATAACACGTCACACAACACATCATAAAAACAACACATAGTTCACAATTCATAACACCACACACTTCACAACAACAACACAGTCTACAATACCAATCAAGCTTCACAATAAAATAATTATCGAGGGAAAGGAATAAGAATTATACTATGCATCAGGGCTGACTCGTTGTGTCGCTTGCTGCCTGACATAGTCTCGTGGCGTCAAAAGCCGCTGGTTTGGGCGGTGACTGCCCCTTGGTGGTCACTGTCGTGACCCAAAACAAGGGCTATTTTGGAGGGGCTAGATCTAGGGTTTCTCCTACAGGGGTAGTGGGGCATGGTGGTGGAGCTTGGGGCGGCGTGAGGTGGTCATGGCAGTGGCTGGAGGCGGCGCCCGACGGCAGGGGAGGCTGCAGTAGTGAGAAACGAAGGAGAGGGAGAGAGGCGTGGATCTATAGAGGGGAAGGGGTTGGGTTGTAGTGGTGGGTGTGGGGTGACAACACGGTGACTCCTGGTGGTGTTGGGAGGTTGTAGCGGCAATGGGAAGATGGGTTGAGGCTGTGGGTTGTGGAACAGAGAGAGAGAGAGAGAGAGAGAGAGAGAGAGAGAGAGAGAGAGAGAGACGAAGGGGCTACTGGGCTAGGCATGGAGGAGCAGGGGGCTCTGGCGGTGGGGCTGGCAGCCTTGACGAGGCATGGTGGTGGCGGCACAGCTAGGAACCGAGATTGAGAGGAGAGAAACTTGAGGAGGAAGAGAGGTTTGGGGGGAGAGGAAGGGAGGTGGCCGGCAACAAGGTGGTGATGGTGTGGCGCGGCGGGGCTGCGACGGCTGCGGTGGCAGTGCTGAGGAGAAGAGGGATCAGAGAGAGAGAGAGGGGTGCGACTGGAGGGAGGGGAGGAAAATTGGATCTTTCGGATTTAATCCCAACCTTTCATCTAGGGGTCCCTAAATTGATCTAACGGTGAAAATTAAACACATATAACAAGCTAACTAAAACTAGAAAAATAAAATAGAAATACAATGGGACTAATTTAAAACTCAACTTAAATTCTAAAAATATAATCTTTCATCATAAAATAAAATGATGATTTTTATAAATATTTCTAAGAGAAGTAAATCCATCTAGATAATATAGTTTTTAACATAAAATGAAATAATGAACATTACATAATACTCTTAAAGAACTAAAATCATTTAAATAAAATGATTTTCTAAAACTATATTATTTTCGAGTGTGGTGCCCCCAGCCCCCGCTTGGGATTTGACGGTGACTAAGACGCCGGGACATGTAACGCAAGGCTACACACCTCTCGTATATGATAGATAATATGCTATGCACCTAAGTACACTAGCAGTATGTAATAACATAGCAGCGAAAAGATAACAAAAGTCGGATAAACTAAGCAACGCGATAAGCAATTGCAAAGCACATGGCACCGTACTAATATCATATCCCAAACATTGTCCAAAACATAGACATGTATCATAAACATATAGCATCCCAAATCATAGAGCATAGTTTTAAACTCCCAAAACACGGGGCCTCAAAACATAATTACACAAAAGTTGAGGTCTAAAACCATAAGTACTATTTTCCTTCTCTCTCTCTCTCTCTCTCTCTTCCACAAAATAACTTAAGTTTCCGTACTCTTCATAACCATTGTCCCATCGAGGGATAGACACCAAAAGATCCCATGGGATTGCTGAGGCTCGGGTGGTGTTAAACCTAAATCCTTTGCTATTGCCTTTGCGTTAGTCGAGGCCTTTGAGGCTTGCTCCAGATAGGTAGATAACTAGTCCATATTCCACCAAAACTTCAGATTCTTAGATGGTTGACAGATCATAGCATCGATCCTCGGTCTCACTAATACTATTTAGGATCTCCTTGAGAAGTTTAGCTGTATGTTTTAATGCATTAGCAGTATAGTCATGACAAGCCTGAACAATGTACTCGTCCTTTATCAAGGAACCATCTGGGTTTATGTTTCTTGGGTATCCAGGGTACCTGTAACAACTTTTACCATTCCTGTTGGGGAATGGTAGTAGAAACTACCACAATGAGATTTCAAGAAATCTCAGAAAGTAATCACACAACATACCACAGTTAACATAAGCATACAAAAGGTATATCATGAAATGCGTGCATGAACATGTACTTGACTTATGCCTTTGATTAGAACTTAACTTGTACACTTGACCATTTTCAAAAGACTTATAATAGTGACTTTAGCTTTTTAGAAAAACTTCTTAACCCTTTTCTTAATTACATGAACTTAATCAAAACTTGCCTTATCAAAATATATCACAAGATTTGCATCGAGTGATCCTTAACACATAGGCTCATTTTCTTATTCAGATGGTGGATACAACACAGTTCCCCTTAGCACCACATGTTCCTGCTAGTTACCACACCATCAACGGTCCGTACACCATGAAAAATACGTCATAAACAGATATTCATATTAACTCGACCTTGTCAGGTTGCATGCCTTATGCACCCACTAGCGTTAGGTGCTTCCTCGCTCCAGTATCCTTTGAAAAGAATCCATTCTAGACTCATTGATGGTATTTTGTTGACCCAGGGGTTACCACTTCATTCTTAAACACTCCAGAGTGGACAAATGAGTTCTACTAGGATATTCTCCCACCCTAGCAGTTGGGGTGGTGATAAAACTTATAAACTCTTTTCTTTGAAAGCATTTTCTTTTGAAAACACTTTTTGAAAACACTTTATTTGAAAACACTTTTCTCCCAAATGCATGTGACATGAGATTTATAACATGCTTACTTACACTTGACATATGACATGCGAAATGCCGTGCATGAAATAACCAAGCATAACATGTTCATTTCATAGCATGATAACATAAATCATATAAAATATCAAAACACATACATGAAACCATGGGAACTTGCTTAGGCCAAAACTCATAGGCACAAAAACATGAAGATTCATCACTTAGTCATGTTTCAAACTTCAAACATATAATATAGAAATCAAGACATAGTGAAACAAAGCATGGAATCATAGGTTTTTGACCAAGGTCCGAAACTTTCAAGACATGTTCAAACAGAAACATCATGTCGCATAAACCATCAACCTTAATCAAATTAAAACCGAAACTTATATAAGTATTTCATGGCATTTTCATAACAAATCTAAAGCATATAATTCCTTCCATGGATTTACTTAAGATCATATTAGCATATTCAAACAAACAATCAAGAGATAGCAAACAAGCAATCAAAATAGTGAAAGGATTAACACAAATATATACAAGCAGTAACCAAGAGTAAGTTGAGTGTATACTTACAAAAAATCCGCCTAAAGAAATACTAGAAAGCTGTAAATCTGAACATACTATATTAGAAAGAGTAACTATAAACCCTATCTCATGTTCTTGAGTGTGTGTGTGGATTTCTAGGGCATTACTTGATCTTAAAATACTCGACTTCTAGGGTTTTTGGGTCAAAATTTCATTCATGAAGTAAAACAAAACTTAAGGTAAGCAAAGAAACATGTGGTGGTCGAAAACAAGGAGGATGAACTCCCCCTTACTAATTGGCTTCAAGGGTTTTCTTAAAAACCCTAAGTCATTTTCCAAGAAAATGGTTGAAAGTGTGGTTCTTTTATCATTCTCAATGTCCAATGAGATTTGAATCTCATTTTCGGATTGAGAAATTGACATATGTGTGAAAAACTAGAGGAAACCGATCCTTACCTTGTCTATCCTTGATGGTGCCGAAATTTCCTTTCTTGAAAGGATCCTCCTTGTTTGGTTGGAAATAAAATACGAGAAAGTGAGGGAACCTTCAAGTGAACATGTGAGAATTGTGCGGAGAGAGTGAGGGTTCATGCGATTTTCGAAAAACTAGCAAGGCGTGTACCCCTTCCTTTTTATAGAAGACCCTTCACTTCCCTCCTTGGTTACTTCCAAAATCCTTACATGGATGACAAGTGGTATAGGTTTCTTCTTCCCCTTTCTCTTTTGTCAAACTGCCTTTTAGAATTCCCCACTTGGATTGCATTGGGAAGGGACAACTTAGGGGTGGCGTGTAGGGTTTCTCTTCTGTGATGGCCCAAGTTTTTGTCTAGGCTTGGCCCTTAGAATTTGTTCTAGGTTGCAATGGCATTTTAGGAGCCTTAGTTACTTTGAAAAGCCTTATAAACCTTTGATGTAGTAACTTAAGCCCAAGAGGAGAATGCCCTAGTTTACTTTGGAATTTCGGCCTTATTGGGAAACTTAGATCCAATGGTTTAGGCCCATGACCCAATTCTAAGTTGCTAGTGTTATGTGTCCTGAGAATGTTATACCTTGAACCTAGCCTTGAAAGTGGGTTAAGGGGAGAGAGAGGTGTAGGAAAGCACCAAGATGGACTTACACGCCTAGCCCATTGTTCTTTTGCCCATAATTCAAGTTCCAAGGTAGGTTTATTGGAAATGGGAGCCTAGGGAAGTGATATGGGGTAGAAGTTTTGCATAAGAAACTGAAGGGAGACCTTTGGGATTTCGAATTTTGCTAGCTTTTGCCATGTGTCAAGCATGCACCAAGTTTTTAAAAGATTTTTGTGATAAGACTTTTGTATCAAGGATAAGTTTGCCCTTAGGGTTTCGGCTAGCATACTCCCAAGCATTCCATTACTTGCCACTTGTCACTTAGTGCATTTTGAACTAATGGTATGTGAAAGGTCACCTAGGGAATGAATATTGGGAAGATGAAGCAACACTTTGGGAATGGAAAAGTGGAGAGGACGGTTAGGGCTATGGCACACTTCCAATGCCACTTGTCTTCCATGCCAAGAGTTTCTTGTTGGGAATAGGAAAAGACATGCATGGTTTTACCAAGTTACCCCTTGAAAAGATATTTACTTGTTTAAGGAAAGGAAGGGCATAAGAGGGAAAAATGGATTTTTGGCCAATGAGAGAAGTCCAACGCACCACATCCCAAGAATGCCCCTTCCCAATGCAATCCAAGTGGGGAACTCCAAGAGGCTTTTCGGTTTTTGAGAAAGGGAGAAGAAGAAACCTTGCCAATTGTCTTTCATGCAAGGGTTTTGATACAAACAAGGAGGGAAGTGAGGGGTCTCATATATAAAGAGAAGGGTTCATGCCTAAGAGGCTTTTCCCTTGCCATTTTTCGGATTTTGCATGAGTTTCCACTCTCTCCACACAATTCTCCCATGTTCCTTTTAAAGCTCTCTCATTTTCTTGTGTTTTCTCTCCAACCAAACAAGGAGGAACCTTGTAAGAGAAGGATTTCGGCACTACCCAAGGATTAGCAAGGTAAGGTTTAGTTTCTCCTAAGTCTTGCTCATACATATGTCTTTTCTCAATCCGAAAATGAGATTTCAAATCTCGTTAGACTTTGAGAAATGATAGAACACACAAACTGTCTACTATTTTCTTGGAAACAACCTAGGGTTTCCAAGAGAAACCCTTGAGGTCAAATAGTGAAGGCGGAGTTCATCATCCATGTTTCGACTATCACATGTATTCTTGCCTACCTTAGGTTTTTTTTTACCTTATGAGTAAAATGAAGAGGGTTTTAACCTAAAGACCCTAGAAGCCGAATGGTTTAAGACCAAGTCATGCCCTAGAAACACACACACACACTCAAGAACATGAGATAGGGTTTTAGATGCTCTTTCTAATATAATATGTTCGGATTTACAGCTTGCTAGTATTCGTATATGAGGATTTTGTAAGTATATACTCAACTTACTCTTGATTAATATTCGTATATGATTGTGTAAATCCTTCCATGATTTTTGATTTCTTAGTTTGATATCTCTTGGTTGGTTCTTTGGATATGATAATAGGATCTTAAGTAACTTTAAGAAAGGAACTATATGCCTCGAATTTATGATGAAAATGCATGAAACAGGCCCATTAGTTTCGGTTTTCACTTGTTTGAGGTTGATGGTTTAGGTGATATGAAGTTTCGGTTTGAATATGCTTGAAAGTTTTGGACTTAGGCACAAATCTATGATTTCATGTTTTGTTACACTATGTCTTGACTTCTATATTATATGCTTGAAGTTTGGAACATGTTTATGTGATTAATTTTTTTTTTTTTTGCCTATGAGTTTCGGCCTAAACAAGTTTTTATGGTTCTATGTACATGTTTTGATATCTATCATGGTTTATGTGATCATGCTATGAAATGAATATGTTATGCTTGGTTGTTTCATGCACGGCATAACATGTCAAGTATAAGTAAACATGTTTAAGTCTCATGTCACATGCATTTGAGGGAAGAAGTGCTTTCAAAGAAGTGTTTTCAAAGAAGTGTTTTAAAAAAAAATGTTTCCAAAGAAAAAGTTTTATCACGACCCCAAGTACTAGGGTGGGAGAATGCCCTATTGGAACTCCTCTCTCCACTTTGGAGTGCTTAAAAATAGAGTGGTAATCCCTGGGTCGACGAAGAATAGTTGAGAAGCCTCGAATGGATTCTTTTTAAACGATGCCAAAGCGAGGAAGCACCTAACGCTAGTGTATACATAAGGTATGTAACCCAATGAAATAAGGTTGAGTTAATATGATTCTATGTTTATGAAGTGTTCATTATGGTGTACGGACTGTTGATGGTGCGGTAACTAGTGGGAACACGCGGTGCAAGGAGGGGAGCAGTGTTGTGTCCACCCTCTGAACAAGAATAAGAGCTCATAAGATAATGATCACTTGATGAAAATCTCATGATATGATAAGGATCACTCGATGTAATCTTGTGATATGTTTTGATAAGGCAAGTTCTGAACAAGATCAAGTGAATAAGAAAAGTTAAAAAGTTTTCATGAAAAGTCTAAGTCTCTGTTACAAGTCTTTTGAAAATGGCCAGGTGCATAAGTCAAGTTTTGGTTAAGGGATAAGTCAAGTACATGTCCATGCACGCATATCATGATATACTTTTTGTATGCTTGTATTAACTATGGTATGTTGTGTGATTACTTGCTGAGATTTTTTGAAATTTTATTGTGGTAGTTTCCACTACCATTCCCCAACCAGATTGGTAGAAGTTGTGACAGGTTTAGTAAAAGGCGACTATGACCAAGTGGAAGAGAACGGCACCTCCTCCGTCGGAGAGGATTGTGCCTAAGTTGACGACGGATCGGCCCGAGCCCTCCATCTGGGAGTGACTCAAGGCCATTGATTGAGAGATCACAGGTATACTTGAATTCATTGCCGAGTTCAAGCGGCGTAACAACCGGGACAAGGATAAGGCTTTGGAATAGCGTAGCGTGTGCCTGAATCTTTTTGAAGAGTATGGGAGTTTAAGTATTTTGTTGAAAAATAGAAGAAGAAGGAAGGCAATAACATTTATGGCTAAATTTTGTGGATTTATGTTGCTTTTGTGGGAATCCCGTGTTTTGGGAATTTTAAAATTATGCTTTATGCTTTTTAGGATATTATGACTTTATGGCTTATGTTTATGTTTTGGACAATGTTTTGGGTTAAGATATTAGTTTGTGGTGCCATGTGCTTTGCAATTGCATATTGTGTTGCTTAGTTTATTCGACTTTTATTAATTTTTCCGTTGCTACATTATTGCATATTGCTAGTGTACTTAGGTGCATAACATATTACCTGTCATGTACGGGGGGTGTGTAGCCTTGTGTTATATGTTCTGGCGTCTCAGTCACCGTCCAATCCCAAGCGGGGGTTGGGGGCGCCACATCTTCCCTTGGCCGAAATTTCCTTCTTTCCCCTTTATGTCATTCATTCCCTTAAGCAAGTGAATATTTCTTCAATGGTAGTTTTGTAAAACATCACATGCCTCTTCCTTTTCCCAACAAGTAACCTTTGGCATGGATGACAAGTGGTATTGGGTGTGTGCCATAGCCCTAGCCGTCCACTCCTTCTTTTTCCAAGTGGATGCTTCAACTTCCTAGTACTCCTTCCCTAGGTGACCTTTCATGTACCATTAGTCCAAAAATAAACTAAGTGACAAGTGGAAAGTGAATGGGGTGCTTTGGAGTGTGCTAGCCGAAACCCTAAGGGCATATTTATCCTTGATACAAAAGTCTCTTCCCATATTCTTCTAGAAACTTAGTGCATGCTTGACACTTGGCAAAAACTTACCAAATTCGAAATCCTATGTGCCTCCCGTCGGTTTCCCATGCAAATCTTCTAGAAAAGCTATATTTCACTTCCCTAAACTTCCATTCACAGGAAATCTACATTGGAACTCGAATTTTTTGGGCGAGACAATGGGCTAGGTGTGCAAACCATTCTTTGTGCTTTCCTACACCTCTCTCTCCCCCTTAACCCACTATCAAGACTAGATTTAATGTGTAACATCTTCATGACACATGGCACTAGTGACTTAAGATTTGGGTCATGGGCCTAAAGTCATTGGACCTGGGTTTCTTAATAGGGCCAAAAATTACAAAGTCATCTAAGGTCACTCTCCTCTTGGGCTCAAGTTTCCAAATCAAAGACTTTAAGGCCTTCCAAAGAAACTAAGGCTCCTAAAATGCCATGGCAACCTAGAACGAGTTCTAAGGGCCAAGTCTAGACAAACTTCGGTCATCACATCGGGGCTCCAAAATATAAAAAGGCTTACTTGAAAATTAGGCTTGGCTCAATAATACTAAAAATAGCCCCATTTAAAATAATTTTGGATATTTAAAATATTTCAACGACTTTAAAATACTGAGCTCCATTTAAAAATCATCTGCAATATTTAAAATACAACTTCGAAATTTAAAACGCAAAAGCGAGATTCGTGACCAATTGAGAGAAAAATGACCGGATGGTCACAAGAACTTTTTTGGGTGCAAATTCATAACTTACCACTGGCAGGAATGACAAGACAGCTGGGAGAACAAATCGGATCATCTATAGGAAAGGTTGTAATGGTTGATGTAGACATAGAAGGCCTAGGGTGGGGCAAATTTCTCAGAGTTAGAATTTATCTAGACATCACAAAACTGCTTGCTCGTGGGAGATGTCTAAATGTATAAGGGAATCAAAAGTGGGTTGGTTTCAAATATGAGAGATTACAAAATTTTTGTTTCCATTGTGGAGTGCTGAAACATCAAGCAAAAGGTTGTTCATTGCTTAAAAAGGACAGACAATCGACAACAGAAACTCCAACACAATATGGTCCTTGGCTTAGAGCTCCTTCTAAAACTCAATCCAATGGCTTCAAAAGACATATTGGTAGGCCGAAAGATGACCAATCGGAGAATCGGGGACAGGAACATTCCGGCACAGGGAGAAGCAAGGATCCCAAAAAAGGAAAGGAAACATCAGTGCAACAATCTATGGAGCAATCAAAGGATCCTCCGTCGAATAAGGTAACTGAAGATATAGCTAAATTTGGCAGTTACTCAGGGTCAACTATCAACCAGATTCCATGCCTTAATAAAAGTAGTACAAAGGGCAATGATGATCCAAATGCTAAGGTGATCCACGATCGTAACCTTTCAGGGAAGGGAATACATGACTAAGTGGAAGGGTCTGAGCATTAGAAAAATAACATATTTGTAGGTACGTTTTTCCATGCAAATATGGATATAGAATCTATCATTAATATTGATTCCTTTGACCATATTCCTGTAAAAGAGCCCCATGTCAGTAACACTGTTAGCATCCAAAAAGTTGAATTGAGTCTTAGTCACTATGCTGAGGTGATGAATAAGAGGCCAAGTTGGAAGAAGCATGCTAGAGGAGTATCCTCCTCTAATAATGCCTTATCAATAAGTTCAAAGTAGGAGGGAAAAAAAAAAAAAGAAATACAAACACAATAGGGGGCTTTCCTAGTCTTCTTCCTCTATTAAAAAAACGAAACTCATACTTGTAAGGAGTCAAACTCAGGATCAAGTGGTGGAGGTTACTAGGCAACCCCATAAGCAACAATGATTTGCCTCAGCTGGAACTGTCGAGGGCTTGGGAACCCTTGAATATTTCAGGAACTTCACCATTTGGTGAACACTAAGAGCCTACATTTTGTTTTCCTCATTCAAATAAAGTGTAATAGACATAGGGTGGAGAAAGTTATAAATAAATTGGGTTATGACAGTGGTTTTGTTGTAGATAGTATTGGCCCAAGTGGAGGACTAGCTTTCTTTTGGAAAGATCAGATGACAACAGCACTTGACTCTTAGTCACAGAGCCATATTTCTCTCAAGATCTTTAATCCTACCACAGACAAGCAATGGCTCCTTTTAGGTTTCTACGAGAATCCAGTTACCTCAAAGAGGTATGCTAGTTGAGTTTGCTGAAGGAAATGTAACACCCAGAAAGCATGGCATGATTTCATGTATGGGTGATTTCAATGAAATCTTAGATTAGCAAGAGAAAGCAAGAGCAGCTCCAAGACATTGTAAACAAATGGAGGAATTTAGAGAAGCTATTGAATTGTGTGGACTGAATGATTTGGGTTACCATGGCCTTAAGTTTACATGGTGTAATAATAGAGAAGATTGTAGCTTCACACAAGAGAGGGTAGACTGTGGCTTTGGCAATTATGAATGGCTCAACCAATTTGATGATACCAGTGTTACTACTCTTGTTGCTCAAAGCTCAGACCACAATCCTCTTCTTATTGAGATAAGGGATATGAGGCTAGATGGTAGAAAGAGAGAGACTTTTTAGATACGTGGCAAGTGAGGCACAAAAAGAAGAATGTCGTGATATAGTTAAAAAAAAACATGGACTCAAAACCAAACTCGTATAGTAGATATTACATAAACAACCGGTTTCCTCAACAGATGCAAAGAATCTTTACACAATATGGAGAAAACTAGCCTGCAGGAATCCCAAAGTGCCTTATATCTTCCAAGTTATATCTTCTCAAAGACCTTAAAGAAACAAATAAAGGTGACAACTTGGTCAAAATTCATAACCTGCAAAAAGAGATTGAAGGTTTACTTGAAGAGGAGGACATTAAGTGGAAACAAAGAGCTAAACAAAAGTGGCTTAAAGAAGAGGACCAAAACACCAGATTTTTTCACATGTGTGCAAATCAGAGAAGGAAAATCAATTCCATAAAATCAATTCTTGATGTGGAAGGTCATACAGCTGGAACACAGGAGATATCAACTCCATGTTTCTCTTCTATTTCCAAGGTCTTTTCAGCTCTTCCTAGCCATCAGGGATGGATGCTTGCTTACACACTCTTGGTCCCATGGTGACAAATGATATGAATGAAAAACTCCTTCAAGAAGGCATTGCTAAAGAGGTAGAAACAACAATTTTTCAAATGAATTCATTAATCTCTCCAGGGTCTGATGGTTTTCCAGTAGCCTTCTACCAAAATCATTGGGAGATAGTTGAAAATGGTGTATGCAAAGTTGTTAGAAGCCTTCAATACAGCCTCTTGAAACTCTTATATTAATGATACCCTCATAGCTCTGATTCCAAAAGTAAAAAAACTTCACACAGCCACTGAATTCAGATCTATCAGCCTCTGTAATGTGTTGTACAAGATTCTAGCTAAGGTGATGGCTAACAGATTAAAGTCTATCCTTCCCTCCATCATATCACCTACTCTGAGTGCTTTTGTCCCAGGTAGGCTTATTACTGACAATGTGATTGTTGCATACGAGGCCATGTATACTATGAACTCTCTGCTAAAAAGCAAGGAAGGCTTCATGGTTCTAAAGTTGGATATGAGTAAGGCCTATTACAGGATTGAGTGGCCATTCTTGGAGGCTGTGATGAAGAAGATGAGATTTTCTCGTAAATGGATTGCTCTTACTATGAGATGTGTCTCAACAATTTCATATTCCATTATCATCAATGGAATACCCAGCATGAAATTTTACCCTTCAAGGGGGGGATTAGACAAGGTGACCCCCTCTCTCCCTATCTCTTTATTCTTTGCTCAGAAGCTCTTAGTAACATGTTAAATTAAACTCAAGTTGTAGGTCATCTCACTGGAATTCCATTGGCTCGAGGGAAGATAAAAATCAACCACATTTTCTTTGCAAATCATAGCTTGCTTTTTTGCAAGGCAAACTCACTGAAACGGATGAGACTTTTGCAGCTGCTGGAGACCTATGAAATAGGCCTAGGCCAAAGATGATTGAGCTGAATTATTGCATATTTTATACATCTAGAACCAATATATTTCAATTATTTCATGACATTATTATTGCTTTTAGATGAAAAAATGGTTAAGAGGCATAAATTCAAGTTGTGATTTAAATTGGTTGATAGCATAGTTTATGCTTAATTTTATAACTTGTGATTTAATTGGGCAATATTTCTTCATATGCACAACACATCTTTGATATTTTATTTTTCCTTTTAATTTTTTCTGGTTTCTAATTTTTCATATAGGCCAAGACATGCACTAATGCCTAAAGAGAAAAAAAAAAGGACAAAAAAGAAAAAAAAGGCTCAATACCTCTCCTCTCCAAAACGCATAACATAAGACATTAAGAAGAAAAAAAATAAAACACATGCACGCTGGGAGGAAAACGGACGCACATAGGGTTGTTCTTTGGAAGCACCGCAAGGGGGAAAAACACAAGCAACGCCACCAGCTTTGAAGAGCTCCTTGAGGGGTCCAAACCACCACTGTCCAGCGTTCCTCCGCTACCTGCAGTCTCCATATCTAGCCATCTTACTTCCTCTTTCCATTCCCTAACTTTCTATTTAGTTTTAGTTTGAATTTTATTGTGTATTTTTTGATATTTTTGGCTTAGAACCATTCGGTTTTGGGTATTTTATTTCCTCCTTGTTTAACTTTGATGTTAGTTGTTTTCCTTACTCATTTAAAGCTCCGTTTAACATGTATTACAATTGTTATGGATTGATTTTGAAAATTATGAGAATTGAATACAAGGATGAACCCTAAAATCTTGATTTTAGGCCTTTTCAATTTTTAGCAGGTATTTTATCAATTATTTTCTAATCTAGCTTATTTCTTAGTTTAGTTTTGTTAATCTCTTAGTTCGATTAGACATTAGATTGATTAAAAGTTAATTTGGGCTTGATTAATTTCAGTTTTGTTAATTAATTTTTAGTTAATTAAGATTGTTTAGCTTCGTTGCTTTCTTGATTGTTTAATTTCAATTTGTTAGATTTAGTTTTTGATTTTGAGTCTTGTAATTAGATTGGCAATTCTCATTGGTTAGTAGGTGGGTAATTTAGATTTAATTTTCTGTTTTGCCTCATTAGTTGGTTAATGTTAGATTAGTTAGCTTGCTTTAAAACTTGGTGTTTAATTAGTTTCGGATTTAATGTTTAATGTGCTATTAATTAAATTAGTTTAGTAAGTTGCTTATTGGTTAATTAATTTTAGCGAGTTTAGTTTAGTTATTAGTTTACTGTTCTGCATATTAGTCTTGTACTTTTCCTTACAACACTCAAAAATCCAAAAATATGAATGTGGTCCATGACTAGTGTCCTTTTCATTCCCGTTGCACTTTTCCATTAATTGCACATATGTCCACTTTTATTTTCGCTTTGTGAATATTTTCACCATTTTACAACAGTTTGATTTTAAGCAACTTTTCTCGAGGAGATGATCAAGGAATTTTATTTCTAATTATTACGCTACACCCTTCTGCACTTGGGACAGCCTTTGTGCTGCTCATTTTTTAAGTGAGTCAGGTTTTTGGCTCCGTTGCCGTGGAAAGTTGCTTGACTTAAATTTAAACTCTTTTTTTTTTCTTTCTCAATTGTTTCTCGCTATCTCTATCTCTGATTGCACATTTCATTTGTCACCTACTACTCAGTCGCTTGAACCTTACTTTTGCTATTTGGACTGATGTTTCTTGTCTTGGGTGAGAGAAAATTCAAATAGATTGCTCAGAGTTACATTGAGCATTGAGAGTAGTATACACAACTTAGAGATAGATAGCTCCTCTACCTCTTCTACAAGCGAGGACACTAAAACTGAACAATCCATGGTTGCACTTGCACCACACACTCTTAAAGATTATTTGCAGCCCACTCTCATCACTACACCTTCATGTATTGTTTTACCTAATGATGAACCTAATTTTTCTATTAAGTGTGGCATAATGTTAGTGATACCTCGGTTCCACGGGATGTATTATGAGAGTCCTTACCAGCACCTGACGGACTTTGAGTTGGCCTGCACTACTTTTATCAATAGAACCATTACTGATGAATTTATTAGACTTCTTTTATTTTATTTCTCTTTAAAGGATAAAGTGAAAATTTAGTTTAATTCTTTGATGCCTAATTCCATCTCTAGTTGGTCTGATATACAGTGTGAGTTCTTACAAATTTTTTTTCCTTTTTAGAGGAGTCAGTTTTTACAAGAGCAAATCAACCAGTTCAATCAGAGACCTAACGAGACTTTCCAGACCAGTTGGGAAAGGTTTAAGGATTTGGTAAATATCTGCCCGCATCACGATTTCGAATCTTGGAGGCTGATGAGCTATTTTTACATTGGTCTCACTCTAGAATGCAAGCAGTTTGTTCAAACTATGTGCAACGAAGAATTCTTTAGCAAGGAACCTGATGAAGCATTACCATTTTTTGACTATCTTGTCGAGAGCGCACAACAATGGAACACTTAGACTGATCGAGTTCCATTGACAACACAGCCATTGAGAGCTACTACTGGTGAGGGCATATATGAGCTTAAAGAGGACACTAACGTTTAGGCCCGATAGCTACATTGACTAGAAGATTGGAGGTTATGGAGATGGAAAAGTGAAGGCCGTGAAAGCAGTAGAGGCATGTTCTTTATGTGCTGATTCGAACCACAAGAGCCAAGATTGTCCAATTATGCCAGTATTTCAGGAACATGGGTCTGAGCTGATGCAATTAGCGAATTGGGTTAACATAGCGCATAATCAGCCTTTTTCAAACACATATAATCCAAGGTGGAGGAATCACCCAAATTTCTTAGGGAGGAATGATCAACCTGGCCAATCTCCGCCACCTTCTCAGCAGCCACTTCATTAGGTTGTTCCTTAGCACCAGTATTAGCCATATCAGACTTCTCAGAGCTATCCTTTTGTAGCACCTCCAGGATTCCAGTCTCAAGTAGCTGTGCAGAGTTCTCAGCCTAAACCATCTTTTCCACTCAAGAAGTCTTTCGACGACAGTATGACACAGATGGCTAATACACTTCAGCAATTCATGCAGATTCTGGCCACAAAAAACAATCAGAACACTCAGGCTATAAATGAATTGTGAGACACCATTAATAAGATGGACATGACATTTAGCACTCTAGAGAGAGGGGAATTTCTAGCATCGCCTCAGTCTAATCCTCAAGTATACCGGCAACAACCACTGCAAGTGCATAATGTCTTAGGGGAGGTTATTGAGACAACAAAGACCGTTATTACTTTGAGAATTGGAAAGAAAGTTCCCCAACCTGAGATAACCATGGACAGATAGGTAGTTGCTCCTACACCTGAAGATTTAACAGAGATTGATGGAGTCAAAAAAGAACCAGAGGAAGTGAGACCAGAGTAAAAAAAAACTGTGCGTGCAGAGGCCGAAACTAGTAGGGGGTATAGATATGTGGTTCCCTATCCTTAGAGATTGGCAGCTAGCTAAAAGATTAATATTCCACTCCTAGATGCCATACAACAAGTTCCTTCGTATGCAAAATTTCTGAAGGACTTGTGCATAATGAAGAAGAAGTTTAATGTAAAGAACAAAACTTTCCTAACAAAGAAAGTCAGTGCATTGATATTGAGAGAGACTCCTCATAAGCTTAGAGATCCTGTCTCTCCCAATATTTCCATTATGATTGGTGAGTCACACATTGGGAGAGCTCTACTTTATTTGGGGAGTAGTGTGAACTTGCCATCATTCTCAGTATATGAGTAGTTGGGATTGGGTGAGCTGAAAGAGCCCTCCATCATGCTACAGTTGGCTAACAAATCAGTCAAGGTGTTGAGGGGTATTGTTGAAGATGTGCTGGTTCAGGTGGACAAATTTTACTATCCAGTGGATTTTATAGTTCTTGGTATGCAGCATCGAGTTTCCACTTTTTACCATGCGCCTGTCATCTTTGGACGCCCATTCCTTGCTAACTCCAATGCACTTTATCAAAGTGGAGTACTGAAGCTGACATTCGGGAATATGACATTGGAGATGAATGTGTTCAACGCTAGCAAGATGCCTAGTGGATGCGACGATTCTGAGGTGCATACAGTTGATTTGGTATATGATTTTGATGTTTCAAAGCTGTTATCGGTATTTGATTCCAGGAGTGCATTTGAGGATGACTTTCCTGCGCAATCTGAGGCTCTTGTTGAGACAATTCCTTCATCATTAGAGTTTACAGAATCAGAGGGGTAGTTACAGAGACAAATGGTTCTCCTCAGTTATCAAATGTGAGTTACACGAGTTGTTGGCGTAGGCCAGTCTTTGAAGCTCTTGATTTACCGAAGGTCATGAAGTAATCGGAATAAGAAGTCCCAAAACTAGAGTTGAAGCCACTACCCGAGGACTTGAAGTACATTTTTCTGGGCCAAGTTGAGGGCACATTTTCGGTAGTCATTTCTTCTATGCTTACTTCGAAGCAGGAAGCCGAATTATTAACAGTGTTGAGACAACATCGAGGAGCGATAGGCTGGACTATCACTGACATCAAGGGTATTGACCCTTCAATCTGTACCCACAATATTTTTCTAGAAGGAGATGCGAGACCAGTTCGTGATGCACAGTGGAGGTTGAATCCCACCATGAAGGAGGTAGTGAAGAAAGAGGTGCTAAAATTGTTAGTTGTGGGCATTATCTATCCTATCTCTGATAGCAAGTGGGTAAGTCCGACACAAGTAGTCCAAAAAAAATCTGGTTTGACTGTCATTGAAAATTCTAATGGTGAATTGATCCCAACTAGGAAGGTAGCGGGTTGGAGAATGTGTTATTTACTACTAAAAGTTGAATTCAGTTAGTCGAAAAGATCATTTCCCATTACCTTTCCTAGATCAGGTTTTAGAGAAAGTAGCTGGTAATGCTTTTTATTGTTTTCTGGATGGTTTTTCTTGTTACTATGAAATTTCTATAGCACTAAAGAATCAAGAGAAGACAATCTTCAGTTGCTCCTTTGGTACTTTTGCTTTTAGAAGAATATCATTTGGTTTATGTAATGCACCTGCTAATTTCCAACGCTTTATGATGAGCATTTTTTCTGACAGCTTGATGACATGTGTGAGGTGTTTATGGATGAATTTTCAGTGTTTAGTAAATCTTTTGATGTATGTTTGAAAAATCTTGCTGCTGTTTTGAAAAGATGTAAGGAGAAATATTTGTTGCTGAATTGGGAGAAATGCCAGTTTATGGTCACTGGTGGTTTGGTACTTGTGAATTTAGTTTATAAATGTTGCATAGAAGTTGACAGAGCGAAGATTGAATTAATACCTCAATTGCCTATTCCTAAGACAGTGAAGGATATTCATTCTTTTCTTAGCCACGCTGGCTTCTATCAGCGTTTCATTCAAGGCTTTAGTAGTATTGTAAAACTATTGTGTACTTTGTTCTAAAATGATACTGCTTTTGTTTGGACTGATAAGTGCCAACATGCTTTTAAGACCCTGAAGGAACACTTAAGAGTTGCCCCTATTATGCAATCTCCTATGTGGGACTTGTTTGAAATTATCACCGACGTTAGTGATTTTGCTCTTGGTGCCGTTCTTGGCCAAAGAGTGGACAACAAGCCTTTGGTCATTTATTATGCAAGTATTACTTTGAATGATACACAGAAAAATTATACCACAATCGAGAATTAGTTGTTAGCTGTTGTGTTTACCTTAGATAAATTTCATACTTACATTATTGGGTCCCTTGTTGTCATTTTACTGACCATTTTGCTCTTAAGTATTTATTTGCAAAGAAGGATGACAAACTCAGGCTGATTCATTGGATTCTTTTACTCCAAGAATTCAACATTACTATTCAGGATAAGAAGAGAGTCGAGAATGTGGTAGTTGATCATCTGTCACGACTGCAGCTACTTGATGCGTCTACATCCACTTCTTCCTTGAATGATGATTTTTCTGATGACCATCTTTTTGTAGTGTGGTGCGCTCCATGGTTCGTAGACATTGTGAATTACCTTGTCACTGACTAGATGCCAGAGCATTGGACAGCTCATTACAAGTCTAAGTTTCTTGTAGATGTACGGTTTTATTATTTTGACACTCTTTACCTTTTTAAGTATTGTGCTGATTAGTTGGTGTGTAGATGTATTCCTGATGATGAGTTTACATCTGTTTTCCACTTTTGCCATACTGGGGCTTGTGGAGGCTATTTTGCAGCTAAGAAAACTGTTACCAACATTCTGCAAAGTGGACTCTACTGGCCCACCATTTTTAGGGATGTGGAGTCTTTTTGCAAGGCCTGTGAGCCTTGTCAGAAACTTGGAAAAATCACAGCACATAACATGATGCCCCTTTCCCCTATCCTTACACTTGAGATATTTGATTGTTGGGGATTGACTTTATGGGAACATTCCCAAATTCATTTGGGAATTCCTACATTTTAGTTGTTGTAGATTATGTTTCGAAATGGGTAGAGGTCATTCCTTGTTGAACAAATGATCATAAGGTTGTCATCCGTTTATTGAAAAAATTGTTTGCACCTTTTGGCATGCCCAAGGCAATCATTAGTGATGGGGGATTGCATTTTTGTAACAAACATTTTCAAATACTTATGCAGAAATATGGAGTGACCCACAAGGTCTCTACTCCATATCACCCCCAGACTAATGGTCAAGCTGAATTGGCCAATAGAGAGATCAAGCTCATTCTCAAAAAAACAGTCCATCCCACTTGGAAGGATTGGTCTGAAAAATTGCTTGATGCTCTTTGGGCTTATAGGAATACATGCAAAACTAACGTAGGAATGTCACCTTATATATTGGTTTATGGTCGGGCTTGTCATTTACCCGTCGAGATTCAGCATCGTGCTTTATGGGCTATTAAGCAAATTAACTTTTCACTTGATGTTGCCAAAGATTTAAGAAAGTTGCAAATTTTGGAGCTTGATAAAGAAAGGTTGGAGGCCTACGAAAATTCCAGCTTGGCAAAGGAGCGAATGAAGGCCTTGTATGACAAGAAGATCCATGACACACATATTGTCCGATTAGAAAGTGCTCATCTATAATTAAAGACTGCAACTTTTTCTCGGGATGCTGAAATCCTGATGGAATGGGAAGGTCCATTCTCACGACACTGTAGACATTGTTAATCCAAAGAATGGGAATAGCTTCACTGTCAATGGACAACGTCTCAAGCCATTTATGACTCCCTTCAATCCCAATAACGAGATCTCGGGAAAGTTTTTTTTTTTTTTTAATCTTTTCCCCCTTTATGGATTTCTTTAATTGCATTTTGTTTTTTTTTTTTGTTTTTTTTTTTATCTATATTCGTTATTTTGCTTTGATTTTATATCACATGCTTGGAAGTCTATTTTGCTTACTTATTCATGTGCACTTTGTTTTCCTTCGTTCAATTCATTGAAAACCATGTCTTTCACTAGTTAGGGGGTAGAGCGTGTGTGCACAGGAAAACAAAAGTTTTGCATTAATGTGATGTGCACTGATACACAATGATTGATACACTATATTTCTAGCATTTTGTGAAATTTGAGCATCTTGGTGGAGTGGTTGAGTGGAATTATTTTTGTGAAGATTTATTTTCCAGCATACGCATAGAGCATGATTTCTGATGCATCATATTTTGTTGATGCATGGCCTGAAACACAGGGATACTATACTTAGTGAGATGAGACTTGGTAAGATTTATATAAAATGAATAGCAAGTTTTGAAGAACGTTTTGCACATGCTTACACTTGTAGTGTTCCTCATTTACTGTTCACTAATTTAACACAGGAGAAGTAAACTGCAGGCAGGACTATCGAGCCATTTGAAAAAAAAACAAAATTTTGAAAAGAGAAAAAAAAAGGATGAAGGGGGCTTAGGGAGCTTTCCTATGTAAATGGCTAGAAACATTTATCCAAAACTTTGGGAGTTGAGTGGTCAACCTTCAAATAGAGTTGGCGTGAAAACTGCTAGTCCCTTGGGCTTTGAGGTAGTTAGAATCAACAATGATTAATTTTAAAGTCGAAAAATCATAGGACAAATCATGCCTAGTAATGAGGAACACACAACCAGTTTAGCTACACACACATCTGGGTTCTAAGACTTTTGCCCCCATTCTATCTGTTGAGACAATCTTGGTGGATATAACACCTGGGGTTGAGTAGTCATGAGTCAGCTTTTGTAAGAATTCAGAATTGTGTTTGATTGCTTCTGTTTGGATTTCAATCTTTATGCAATATTCATCTTAATTAATTTTTACTATTTTGCTCAGGGATTAGCAAAGTGCTTGTTGGGGAGTAGTGTGATTTAGCTGAATTATTGCATATTTTATACATCTAGAACTAATATATTTCAATTATTTCATGACATTTTTAGATGAAAAATGGTTAAGAGGCATAAATCCAAGTTGTGATTTAAATTGGTTGATTGCATGGTTTATGCTTAATTTTATAATTTGTGATTTCATTAGGCAATATTTCTTCATATGCACAATACATGTTTGATATTTTATTCTTCCTTTTAATTTTTTTTAGTTTCTCCTTTTTCATATTGGCCAAGACGTGCACTGATGCTTAAAGAGATGAAAAAAAAGGCTCAGCACCTCTCCTCTCCAAAACGCACAGCATAAGACATTAAGAAGAAAAAGAATAAAAGACATGCACGCTGGGAGGAAAACGGACACACACAGGGTTGTTCTTCGGAAGCAATGTAGGGGGAAAAACACAAGCAGTGCCTCCAGCTTTGAAATGCTCCTCGAGGGGTCGAAACCGCCGCTATCCAACCTTCCTCCACTACTTGCCGTCTCCATCTCTAGCCATCTTACCTGCTCTTTACATTCCCTAACTTTATATTTAGTTTTAGTTTGAATTGTATGGTGTATTTTTGAGATTTTTGGCTTAGAACCATTTGGTTTTGGGTATTCTATTTCCTGCTTGTTTAACCTTGATGTTAGTTATTTTCGTTGTTCCTTTAAGCTTCCGTTTAACATGTATTACAATTGTTATGGATTGATTTTGACAATTTTGTGACTTGAATACAAGCTAGAATCTTGATTTTAGGGCTTTTCAATTTGTAACTCGTATTTTATCAATTATTTTCTAATCTAGCTTAGTTTTGTTAATCTCTTAGTTCCATTAGACAATAGATTGATTAAGGGTTAATTAGAGCTTAATTAATTTTAGTTTTGTTAATTAAGATTGTTTAGCTTAATTGGTTTCTTGATTGTTTAATTTCAATTTGTTAGATTTAGTTGTTAATTTTGAGTCTTGCAATTATTTTGGCAATTTTCAATTGTTAGTAGGTGGGTAATTGAGATTTAATTTTCTGTTTTGCCTGATTAGTTGGTTAATGTTAGATTAGTTAGCTTGCTTTATAATTTGGTGTTTAATTAGTTTCGGATTTAATGTTTAATGTACTATTAATTAAATTAGTTTAGTAAGTTTCTTCTTGGCAAATTAATTTCAGGGAGTTTAGTTTAGTTATTAGTTTACTGTTTTGCATCTTAGTCTTTTACTTTTCCTTGTAACACTAGAAAATCCAAAAATATGAATGTGGTCCATGACTAGTGCCCTTTTAATTCCCGTTGCACTCTTCCATTCATTACACATATGTCTACTTTTATTTTCTCTTTGTGAATATTTTCACCATTTTACACAAGTTTGATTTTAAGCAACTTTCTTCGAGGAGACAATCTAGGAATTTTATTTCTAATTATTACACAACACCCTCCTGCACTTGGGATAACCTTTTTGCTGCTAGTTTCTTGAGTAGGTCAAAAGTCTCAACAAGGAGAAAATATCGATATTTTTTAGCAGCAATACAAGAGAAGATTCAAAGAGCATTATCACTCAAATAGCTGGTTGCAGATCCATGCAGTCTTATGAGAAATACTTGGGACTCCTAACCCAAATGGGTAGAACTCGATTAAGATCCTTTAACAGCTTGTTGGATAGAGTTAGATCAAGGCTAAGCAACTGGAAGACCAAACTTCTTTCACAAGATGGAAAGGATATTCTTCTGAAATATGTGATACGGTTATTCCAACTTATTGTATGGGGATTGTCAAAATCCCAAGAGCCATTCTGCAGGAGATTAATCTACTGATGAAAGGCTTTTGGTGGGGGCAGAAAGACAGAGAGAGAAAGATTCATTGATTGGCAACTTAGCCATGCTGGCCAAACAATGCTGGAGACTGATTCAGAACCCTCATTCTCTTGTTGCATGAGTCTTATCCCTCAAATAATACCCAAAGGGAGACTTTCACCAATCACAATTAGGGAAAAGACCTTTATTTCTATGGAGGAGTTTCCTAGTAGCAAAACCACTACTTGAAGAAGGATTAATTTGGAGAGTTGGTAATGGAAAATCTATCAAAATCTAGCTAGATAAATGGTTGTGCAACCTTCCTCTTATAAGGTCTGGATTTTGTGGAAGAGGAAGACTCACCTTGGGTTCCTGTGTGGGTTACCTTGCAGGGATTGCCGCCAAATTATTTCCAAGAATCAATGTTGAGTAGTATTGGTAATGGATTTGGCAGGTATTTGAAGAGAGATAATGCTACGACGCGTGTGACTCATCCAGAGGCAGCTCGTATTTGTGTTGAGATATATGTTTCTAAGCCACTTCATAAATCATTTTGGCTGGGGCCTCAGGGATTGGTTTCTAGCCATTATCAAGAGGTAATTTTTGAATCAATTCCGTTGTTTTGTGTGTGCTGTAGGAAGCAGGGCATTTGGAGATTAATTGTTTAAGGAAGGAATGGAAATCAAAGGATAAAAAAGATAAGAAAGTTGATATGAAGGATGAAGGTAAAAAAGATCTAAGGGGAAAAATATGGAAGGTTGTGGGGAATCTGGTGGACAATCTTCACATCCCAGTTGCTGAGAAGGTTGTTGGAGAGTCTTCAAAGTCGAGGAGAGAGTTTATTCTTGAGTCCATCTGGAATCAGAGAGCATTGAATACAGACGTTTCTAAGGAAACGTTGTATGTTTCACAGTTGGGAGTGGTGTTTAACTCTTGTCCTATTGCTCTGGATAAAAAGGCTGAATTGGAGCTGAATGACAGTGGAGTTATTGAGCAGATGAATGCTGGTTCTTCTATGCCAAGAGATGTATCTGATGAGGAACATGCTGGAATTCTAGGCCAGGATCCAAGGTAAAAGGTGAACTAGTGTGATATTATAAAGGAGGAGGTTGAGGTTGAATCTCTGAAATTTTCCAAAAAATCTGAACCTAGAAGCTCCCTATGTCTAGTTGATGAGACTTTGGAATTTGAGTTGGGTTTGGCTGATTTGGGAGGTTTGAGTACATAATAGTTGGAAGAGGAGGGAGTGAGGAGTTAGGTTGTTACTGATGGGGAGTCAGAGATGATCTTAATAAATTAGCTGCTAAGTGTTTTGACTCTGATCCTGATATGCATGTCCCATTGAAAAAAGTCATGGGGATAAGGAAAGAAAAATCGATTGTGGTTTTGGAAAGCCAAACTCGTTCCAAAAAATTCCTTTAATTTTTTGTTGAATATTCTTACTTGGAATATTAGGGGGATTGTTTCGTCAAAAAGTAGACTTCGGCGTATTTTGAATAAAAGTCAGTCTTCTGTGGTGGCTCTTTGTGAACCTTTTGTACATTCTAATAAATGTAGTAGATGGGCAACATGGATGAATTTGCCGTTTCATTTTAATAATGCGGATTGTGGAGGAAAAATCTGGATTTTTTGGGCTGTGGATTTTGATTTCGAATTGATCTCAATTTTGGATCAAGCTATTAGTGGTTGGTTTGTCCATGGAGGATATCGAGTACTTGCAACTTTTGTTTATGCCAGTTGTTTTTGAGCTAGGCGCATGGAACTATGGGATTTTCTGAAAAGTCAACAACCTTGTGGTTGTCCCTAGTTCATTGGGGGGACTTTAACATTATTCGAAATGATAGTGAGAATGTGGGAGGTCTTTTACAAGTTTCTCGGGCAAAATCGGAGTTTAATGAATGTATTCATGATTGTGCTTTGTTGGATTTGCCTTATGAGGGAAACGTTTATCTTGGTGTAATGGAAGGTTAGGTGGAAGAAGAATATGGGCTCAGTAGGATAGGTTGCTCATTAATATTCAGTTCTTAAATTGTTTTGGGGATATTCATGTTAAGTATTTGCCTCGAACTTCTTCAGATCATGCTCCGGTGATGGTTCAGTTGCTTAAAGACCAAGAGATGATTATTCGGCCATTTTTTTTTCTTCGCATGTGGGGTTCACATGATGATTTCATTCCTCTTGTTCAAGAGGTGTGGAATACTAGGGTGAATGGTTGTGCGATGGTGCGGATAACATGAAAGTTTAAATTATTAAAAGGGGTTTGAAAAAAATGGAACAAAGATGTTTTTGGCCGGGCACATATTTGAGAGTTTCGTTATTTGCAGGAGGTATGAAAATAAGGATGTTTGATTCTCTCTTGGCAAAAGTTTACAAGAAATTGTCAGGGTGGAAAAGCATAGTGCTTTCTATTGGAGGCAAAATTGTGTTGATTAAACATGTTTTGAATAGTATGCCTATTCACATGCTTTCCTTTTTAAACTTGCCAAAAGGTGTGTTATCAAAACTTGAGAAATTATTTTCTGATTTCGTTTGGAGTTCGTCGATGGAAAATAAAAAAAAGGAAATGGATAGCGTGGAAAAAAATATGTTTACCAGTTGCTGAGGGGGGGCTTGGAATCAAAAATCTTTTTGATGTTCAAGAGTCATTGATGATGAAATTTTTTTGGAAATTGATTAAAGGGGGTTCCATGTGGTCAAGATTTTTTACTACTAAATACATTGGTAATTCTCATTTGTGTTCAATGATGCATTTAAGAAAGGGTTCCAGATTTTGGAAGGGTGTAATGGCTTTAATGCCAAAAGTGATATTTAATTTGAAGTGGCTTATTCGGGAAGGAAAATGTAATTTTTGGATGGATAATTGGTTAGGAGTTGGACCTTTGATGGATTCAATTCCTGTAGTAGGAGATTTGAATTTGAAAGTTGCAGATGTTTTTGATGCTACATGGCCGAATTTTCAGGAATTGCAGTACTTGATTCTAGATGAGATGATTCGAAATATTATTGAGTCTGGACATGATACTTGTGTATGGAAGCATGAGGTTGACGGCAAATTCACCACAAAATCAGCCTGGGAATTAATTCGACAAAGAGGTGAAATATGTCCCTAGAAAAAATGGTTATGGCAAAAGGGACTACCAAAGAAGATGTGCTTTTTCTTATGGCAAGCTAAGAGAAGGGCTATTCTGGTGGATGACATTATTTGTAACATAGGCATTCCGATGGTATCGAGATGTAAATGTTGTGTTAAACCTCAATGTTGTGTTAAACCTTAAGTGGAGACCTTGCATCATATTTTATGTGAGGGAGAAGGAGCTCAAAAGGTATGATCTTTCTTTGCAAAATCTTGTAACATTAATGTCTCACATATTCGGAATTAGGAGGGCATGTTGAATATTTGGTGGCAAAGGGCGTCTTTGAGTTCACAGGTGGGTTGGCTTAAAGGGTTCAGTCCTATTGTTATTTTTTAGGAACTCTGGAAAACTAGATGTGCGGCTATAATGGAAGGTTTTAAATTTAGACTTGGGAATGTGATTCGGGAGGTAAAAGTGGGGCTGTGGAATATTTCTAGTAATATGAAGATGTTTCAGCACATGGGTGGAAATGATAAGGTGATTCCAGAAAGTTTGTCTTGTCCGATTTTACCTATTGTTAAGAAAAAAATCTTTGTTAATTTTGTGGAGGAAGCCAGTGAGAGGGAGACTAAAGTTAAATGTGGATGGAGGATGTTGTGGTAATCTGAGGGCCTCAGGAGGAGGAATTATTCGGGATTCAAATGGAGATGTGATTGCTGGGTTCTCCGATTCTTATGGTCATGCCACTAACACTATTGCTGAATGAAAAGCTGTTTTGGATGGTCTTCGATTATGTAAACAGTTGACGTTGCGGGATATTTTGATTGAGTCGGATTCTTTAATTATAATTCAATGGTTGGCATCGGGTGTGTGTAAATATTGGTTTCTTTGGGACTATTGGGAAGATATCAAAATATTAGCATCTAAAATGAATGTTCGATTTAGGCACATATTCAGAGAAGCAAAGATGGTAGCAGATTGTTTAGCAAAATAGGGGACAAAAGGCTTGGTTTTAGACTTTTCTGGTTCGGAATCTATTCAAGGTTGCATTCGAGGACATCATTTGCATAGACAAACTTGGTATTCCTTATGTTAGAACTTAATTTCATGTATTTATTTTATGGTGTTATTCTGGTTGGGAAATTTATTTGTTAAAAGATGTGAAGTGGTTCTTTGTAAAGGTTTGGTTAATGGGGGTTTTTATTTACGGAACCTGAGTTCTAGAATAGTATAGATTATTTGTAAGTTCTCAAGTGACTTGATTTGTTTACTACGATATTCCTCCGCCATAAGTGAGGGTTGTTAATAATTTTGGGCTGGGGTCACTCTTGGACATGTGACCTTCGTATCTTCAAAAAAAAAAAAAAAAAAGAAAGGTCCAAAGCAAGGACAACTTACTTCATGCATAGGAGAGGGTAGCTGCACTGATTGACCATGACACTAAACAATGGAATATGGCCCTTGTTAGCTCTACCTTTTCGCAAAAAGAAGCTAATATGATTAGCAAAATCCCAATAAGTCAATGTGGCAGTGTAGATAAATTGATATGGAGAGGCACAACCAATGGTATATTTTCAGTTAGAAGTGCGTACCACTTACAAAGGGAAATATGAGATAACCTCAGAGGGCAAACATCAAGGAACATAAACCAGGAAGAGAATTAGAGTTAGCTCTGAAAACTCTCTTTCCCAAATGCAAATAACCTTTTCCTTGGAAGTCTTGTCATGAGGCCTCACCAACTAACTTTAATTTATTCAGGAAGAAGGTGGTAGATGATCCTAAATGCCCCTATGTTCACAAGAGCAGGAAACAACAACACATATTTTGTGGGAATGTGCTTCAGCAAGAGATGTCTAGGGCTTATGTTCAAGACCATTGCAAAAATGCGGCATCATATCTCAAAGCTTTAAAGATACTCTACTGTCTTTGATGAGGTATCTGGACAAAGAACATTTGGAGGAGTTTGCAGTTGTGGCTTGGAACCTATGGAAGAGAAGGAACAAGTTTGTTTTTCAGAAAGTTTTCACACCTCCAGATACACTTCTAAGAAGATCAATTCAAAAGCTGCAGGATATCAGATTCATTCATCAAAAGCCTACAAAGCAGATTTCTTCTTCATCTCCTAACAATAATACATGGAAGGCACCTCCAAGGGATGTTTACAAAATCAACTGGGACACAACGGTTGATAAAAAGCAGTGCAAAGTTGGGATTGGTGTCATTATTAAGGACTAGTAGAGAGATGTCATGACTACTATGGGGATGCAATCCTTTGTTAACATAAATTTTTATAGCACTCCAGGCAACTAAATTTGGAGTTGAACTTGGTTTTCAAAAAATTATTCTTGAAAGTGATGCATTATAGGTTGTGACGCCCCCCACCTCCACTTGGGATGTAACAGAGACTTGGAGTATTGGGACATGCAACACACAGTTACATACCCTTGTTCATAAGGGTTATTATGTAATGCACCCTAATATACAACTAGCACTATGCAATAATCACAGCGAAAAATGGTAACTTACAAAAATTTCATGCCAAAATGAACTAAACATCCCAATAGATCAATTAACCATAAATATAATGCCTTACTTGAGAGGTCAGCATAGTAAGGCATAAGTTTAGACATAAAGTGGGAGGTAGAATCAACTTAGTACAGATACTACATCAAATTTTACAGTCAAATCATTTCTCTCATTCGCTCTATGGTGTATAGAGCCATCGCTATAAAAATTAATATCAAATCCAGTCTCCGCTCAGGATCGGGCTCATCCTCAACCATATGAAGCCAAGGGTTCATCATGTTCATCATAAGCTAATCTAGACACAACTTCAACCATTTCGGGGGAAACGATGCATGGAGGGAGGGGAAAAGAAAGAGAGGGAGGAAAGAGGGAAGGGTAGGGGGAAATTAAGTTTTCCCAAAATGACGTAGTTTTAGGTTTTCCTTTGGATGGGTTGGGTTATTCTTAGCGTTGTTGTGGGCTGAATTAAACATAGGGAATAAAAGAAATAAGAGAGGGAACAAGATAAAATGGAATTGGACTAAATTTAAAATCCAACTTTGTTTTCTAAATTCCAAAATAATATTTTGCATCATAAAATAAAATGATGAGTTTTTGCAAATATTTCTTAAGAGAAATAAAATCATCTAAATAAGTAGAGTTTTCAACATAAAATACAATAATGGATATTAAATAATACTCTTAAAGAAATAAAATCACTTAAATAAAATAATTTTCTCAAACTTTATTTTAGGTGCTCCAAAAATTAAAGAGGCTTACTTTAAAAATTAGGTTTGGTTCAATAACACTAAAATACACCACTAACATAAGTTTTGGACCTATAGAAATATTTAGAAGATTTTATAACATTTGACTCCATTTAAAAATCATATGCTAAATTTAAAAACCATATGCTAAATTTAAAAAAAAATATTCGAGATTAAAAACGTATATACGAGAGTCATGATCAATCGAGAGGAAAATGAGCAATTGGTCACATTACTGTTGCTAAGCTTTCTTTTTCGTTGGTTTGGGGCACAAGACAAAATATAAAATTCTCATATCATCTCATCATTACACATTGTTCAAATCTCAATACAAAATATAATAAACAATTTAGCATTTTCAAATCCCAATTCAACTTTTTCAAATTCTAAAACAATAATAATATTAAAACATAATATTTAAAACTTTCAAACAAAACATAAAATTCTCATATCACCCCCAAAACCTGTCCGGCAGGTTTGGGTGAGACAAAATACAAAATTATCATCTTATCTCATTATTACACATTTTTTAAATCTCCATATAAAATATAATAAACAATTCAATTTTTTCAAATCCTAAAACAATAATAATATTAAAACATAGTATTTTAAACTTTCAAACAAAACACAAAATTCTCATCTCACCTCCCAAACCTGTGAGACTAAGATGTGATGAGAATTTTGTAAATAGTAATAAGATGGTTTGTGAATAGTAATAAGATAGTTTGAGTTAAGTATTTATTGGGTTTTGAAAATGAGAGAGAAAAATTTGAATAAAAAATATTATAAAATTAAAATATTATTAGAATATAATTTTTATTTTAGAATTTGAAAAAGTATAATTATTTTTTATTTAAAAATTTGAAAAAGTTGTAGTGATTAGTTTGAAAAAGTTGTAAGGATTAGTTTGAAAGTATTTGTATTTAAATAATGTTTGGAAAGAAAATGAAATGAGATGAGATGGAATGAGATGAAAAATTTTCTAAACATCCCTTAAACGACATCATTAATTTTAGAATTCAAGTGTTCAAACCGTGTAAAGATCCTTCAACATTCAGTACGATAATAGCGGTCCCGTTTGGATTCAGAGATAATATGAGATAAATTGAGATAGTATGTAAATAGTAGTGAGATTTGTGAATTGAAATTTATGAATAGTAGTGAGATGAATTGAGATGAAAGAAAAAATTTGTTTTTAAGTTCTTAACTTTTAATGCTTTATTACTTTAACCGTTTTAACGTTGGTTATTTTTATTGCCCATTTGTTGTTTCTTTTGAAAAACATCAACTTTTCATCAGTTTGCCATTTTAAGAAAAAATTTATTTATTATCTTTTTTTTTTTTATCATCTTCTCATCATTTCATGACATCATTTTATGATGGATGATAAAAAGATAATGAGAATTGAAATAATGAGTAATATTACTCTTCATTCAATTGCCTAGTTTGCCGGATGTAAAATGTCTATTTTTTGTTTGAATTGTTTTGTCATTCATGGAGGCTGGGTCCGTCCTGTGTGTTTATTTCATTTTAGTGTGGCGTTGTTTCTTTCTGTACCATATAGAGAAAAATCGGTAGAAAGAAAAAAGGGGTGGACGTAGATATTTTTTATAATATTTTGAGACAAAAGATATGTGTTATTTTGGTGAAAGTTTGGACTAACTATTTGTGTAGAGTTTGTTCGAATTATACGACAATCAATTGGATTATTGTATTCTAGAAGAAACGAGTCAAGAGGAGATCTATTGCACTAGTTTATTTGAAACTTTGAAAACTACAGAGAGTTTAAATTTCCTTTAAGAGTGTTAAATTTTTGTGGCTAAATCAAAACTCGTTTCATTTAAATGTTAATTTTATTGTAATTTTTACTGTATTAGTGTATTTCACTAGCATCTATCAGCTTTCATAAATTCAAATACGAAACTTATTTTTCTTAAAAAAAAGTTGTTCAAAATCTTCACTTCCATTTTTCAAAACCCAAAAAATAATACATCTAAAAACATTTCATTTATATAACCAAACATGACCCGTTTCTTTTTATTTTTTCTTCTAAAAGTGGCTGACATGGTAGGTGCAAATGGACTACCCGCAACCTTGTCTTCAGGTCCAGTCACATTGCCCAAGATAAATATTTCTTAACTAAGAAATGATACTTATAATCGTGAATGAACAAGTATCATGCAGTCGTTTTGAAAAAAATAAATAAATATAAGATCTACATGAAAATAAATTAATTTTTTAATAATAAACCTCACTTTTTTTTAAAGCGACTGCACGACGTTTATGCATTTCACGACTATATGTAGCATTACTCATTGTGGCCCGAGGGTAGCTCATTGTAAGTGTGAGAGGCAAATATTTGAATCTCCTAGAGTTCTTCTTAATTGAGAAAAAGAGAAATATACAAAATATAGGATATTTTAGTCATTTCAATCATCAACATAATCTGAAATAATCAAGATATTCCATATTGCCATATTGTACATTAAATTGATGCTATCCAAGAAATGGAGAGTATCCTGTTCTCCATTTAAAAGGTATCCAAACATGCAAATTCCTCCTTTATCATCCTGGAATGAGAAGAATAATTACACTGTAGTTAACACCAAACTGTTTTTCTTCCAATAATAGAATTTGTGGGCTTCTCCCCGTAATACCTCACTAAGTAGAAAAAGGATAAAACGTACTGAGTAGAAACTGGAACATCATCAAATTACATATTCTATATTACGAAGTGAATATATTGTTTGGACATGCACCCTGTAAAATGATTGTAAGTAGATGGCCCCAACATCATACCATCGTTCTTTCCCGTCCAGGAGTTCTTTCCATTGATGACTATGCACTCTCGTCCTTACAAGGGATATCTGTGCAGCTACAAACAGGTCGACCAGAAGCTTCCCAGCCATTGAAGCCACGTTCCAGGACCCAAATATTCTTTATTCCTGAATCTTCCTTCATCTCCTCAAGATAATTGACAATCTTTCGTGCACAAGTTGGTCCACGAACCTAGAGAACCATAACAATGGGTAGATATTTCAGGAAAACCCCCAAGCTCGTACATAAGGAGTGATGAATAGAAGAAAAATTTAGAAAGAAAAAATATTTATTCCTTAAGCTAGTCAGGTGGTTTTTCCGTATACTTCCTGTATATAAGGGTTACACCCTATTTAATTATTAATAAAATTTATCTTACAGAAAAAATTTTACAAAAGAGTTTCAGTCAGACGGGAACAGAATTTATGAATGAAGTTCGGTATAATAATGCTAAGAAAAGAAATCACAACAATTGTTGTAAAGAAGATTTGTTACTAAATGATGTGCAGATGTAGAATATTGGGCATCACAGTATGTTTGTGTGTATTTATATATATTGATAAGTTTGGGTGTCACATAATCGAGTGGGAAGAATCTTGAAGACAACCGAAAAATTTTCTCCGAGGATGCATTCAAGAGAGCAGTTACCCATTCACATGTGTATATCATATATCGTCCAAGGTACGTACATTCGGCAGCATCAAATTCTTGGACACGATCTCACTGATCTCTCATATCAGCCACGTAGGGTCATTTGAGTAAGGAGGAAAGCGAGAAAGTTGATATTTGATGAATAATTTCTCATATCATATTTTCCTTTAAGGTTCTGAGGCTCACAAGTTTCTGAAATAACAAAATGTGCAAAAGCTGAAGAAAAAGTAATTTTCAACAGTGATCTCAAAGAAAAGGGATACTCATAGTATATGAATGTATAAAACATTCAAATAGGCAGCCGCTTCATATGTATTTACATAGCACCCTGACTTCTAAATAGTTTCATAATAGATCATCTTGCCCACCTCCACTCGCTTTGTAAATTTAATCTCATTAATGCATATATCATGCTTCACTCAACTACAAGACGCATACCCTTTATTAAAAGAGAAGGGTAATTCTGAATGTGAGTACCTGTCCAAAAACTTCCTATTAGTGACCTCCAAATGTTCCTAGGATGCCCTTTCTTCCAACTCTACGGAGAGAGAACTTGGTTAAAAATGCCTGAACATGGAGGCTAACAACTTCATCAAAGCCAATAGTACCATAGGAACCTAATGATGGAAGTAGAAGAAGTCGTAGACAGCCCTCACACAACATAAATATTTTATTCTATAAGGCTAGGGTCCTAAGAGCATGAAGTCTTTGGCTGGTGAAGAGATATGCTACAGGACAAGAATAGCAGTGCAACTACTTGAGGTGGTGCAATTGCTTGAGGAGTTGCAATAGGATTTGTTTTTTAGCTTTCCTGCTTTATCTTTTCTCTACTCTGTTTTAAACTAAGCTTCATTTTGCTATTATGATTATAATTGTTTGCTTATTGAAGGAACGATGAATAATAAAGAACCATTCATTGAGGAATTTTTTTACAGACACCATGTGGTCTCTCCAACTCGAAAGAAGTGTTTTGCTATAGATTTGCCCTTTTTTTTTTTCAACAATGCTCAATCGTGATATACATACTTCCCAAGCATCCATCACGTTTACTTCATAAGTGATTATATACCTAATCATTTATGAAATTCCAACTTTAGCGCATCATCGGAAACCTTCATGGAAAATATGATAGTCCATCCTAACTAAGTCAAGACAAGTTTAAGTCTTACTCAAACAATTCACTAACCAACTTGAATTTCCCAAACGTTCTGCCTGAAAAACAGATTAGTGGATAAAGACAGCATATACAATCACGTCCCCTTCCAGACTGAATCCAAAATGACATGATATTGTCTTGGACATTCATGTCCAACTGAGCTGGATGAATTCCTAAACAGGATACGTAAGATGTTAATAGCCATATAAAACTAGATGACTGGAAATAATTATAATCATCTGCACGACTTCATTCGGAAATTTGCGATCAACCAGTATTATAGTAGGACCAGAGATTTGGTGAAAAAATTCAGTTATTTCCTGCAAAAACATAGAGTTTTTGGCACATCCCAATGCCATATCGAAAGATCCAGAATAACCGTAAGGAGCACCAGACGGAAAAGGAAGTAAACGCAATTCAGATCTTAGACTGCATTTTACTTAGATTTTTTTTATGTGACTGGATGAGAAAAATCATGAAAGAACTAATTGATTAGTGGAATTAACACTAATATCTTCCCCGCAGCTAAGAAATTACAGGTTATATTGAATTTTCGAAGCCAATTTGTTTCAGACTGCATAGAACACCTTCCCAACCCAACAAAACCTCTATATACTACACGAGATACCCAATAGGGAAAAATCACAAAATTCAAAGATAAGGTCGAACAGGGTTTGAAAGCTGCAACAAAACCTGGCTGAGAGCGCAGTGGAAAACAAGGGTATCTTTCCCCTTCACCTCTTGAATAAGGTTGGATATCTTTTCAGAAAAAGTGTCACTCGCGTAGTGCAGAGACCCAGCAATATGGCCGTCGTAACTTCTCTCGTCATCCCTAGAAACCCAACAAAATTAGCTCAATATACGTTTCCGTAGCAAATTCCGGCCCCAAGATATAAATCAAAATCAGAAAGGAGTGTGTGATGGTGAATAAACCTGACATCGATGATGGCTATATTAGGGCGGCGTTTGAGAGAGAGTAGCTGAGAGCCAGTCACGTAGGAGATACTCCGAGCCATTTCTACCTCTTCCTTTCCTTTCCTCCACCGCTTTGTCCGAAAACAGAATCGCTTGTCAATTGGATTGGATTAAGTAAGATAAATGTAATTATATATATAAAAAATAAATTTAAAGTGTTTCTGTGTATTTAATATTTACTATTCTTCTTTGTGATATTTTTTTTATTATTTTTTTAATTTCTCACATTTCACTTTTAATTATAAAACACGAAAAAATTACACATTTTTTTTTATTAGTTCTTCCTTTTTCCTAATTCTTTTAAATTTCTCACATTTCGCTTTTATTTATTTATAAAACATGAAAAAGCTACAAATTTTTAATTTTTTTTTATCTTTCTTTAAATCTCTCACATTTTACTTTTACTTATAAAACATGCAAATTTTAAAATATTATTAGAATACTTTATTTTATTAAAATGAAAATTATTCATAATAAAATTTTTGCAAAACATGATAAAAGGATAACAAAGTTCACAAAAAATAAGATGAATTCATTTTTTTAATTTTTTACTAGGATATTAATATCATTTTGGAGATAAAGAGATATTATAACCACATTAATATATGAAAAATATTGAAATATATGAGATTCTTATAAATTTAATGGTAATTAAGAAAATATATAAAATAAATAAAGAAAAAAAATATTTAAATGATATAAAAATGATAAATAAGTTGATGTATAGTGTTTTGTAAAAATTGTTAGCTAGAATTAAAAAAAAAATTAAATGTTTTTTTAGATAAAACTTTGAGAAATGATTTCTACAAGTTCCAAATAGACAAATATCGCGCAAGTTTTTGTAAAAAAGTGGATCTCACCTTAAAAAAGTATAAAAAAACTATATTTTTTTAATAGGACTCATTTTTTTTTTATAAAGGGCTTGTACGAAGCTTGTTTATTCAAGATTTATACCTAGCATAAATAAGCCACTGAGAGTGTTTTAATAAGGGGCGTTTAGGCATGTTTTGTAGCCACCTCCTGCGATTGCTCGTTGACACCTACACGTGACACCTACTAGGGAAAAAGGAGAGTGGCCGGTGTTGGGTAGCCTCTGAGGCCCTAGTAGTTGCTGTAGGAGCTTATTATTTCTAGTTAGAGTAGAATCATCTTACCCTCGAAAGGGCCGTCACTTGTTCCCTTTGTAATAACCCATTTCCCCAGGTTTCTGTACGTCCGTATTCCCTGAGGTGACTACTTGTCGGCGGCTAATCCTTTCCCAGGTAGTCTTTACAGATGCTCCCGATCGTCTCATTAAATGCGGGGGCTCCCCTTTCTCGCTAACGAGGGTCTTCCTCATCGATGAGAAGAATGGATCGGTTCTCCCTCAACGTTGGTCCCCCGAGGGTTTCTCAACCCGTTATTTGGGTCTCAATTTCTCCCTTTTAGTTATCTTGCCAATTCCAGCCGTGCGAGCGGTGTGAATTGTGTTTTCCCTCTTTTTTTATTTTTGCCTCACGTGCACTCATTAGTCATCTACCATCCCATGACTAGGACATTGTGTGCCCTTGCCTCTCGCGTCGTGTGGCTGCCAATGCTTTCTCTTACATATGTCGGGATTTGGTCACGCTTTTCCCATCTTTCGGGTATTTTCGTACTCCCTCCGGTTTATGCCCATAACTCACCTAGATCCACCGATCAGGGCGAATGCCCCCAAATCTTCTTCTCGTTTCGCAGGTAGAGCGTTGTGTCCCGAGGCTCCCCTAGGCGACTAGACGAGGTACCCTGCTAGGCTTCACAACACTTTAAGGGGTACCACTGGTCAGCGTCCACTTCCTGGGCCAACATCGACGCTGTGCGCAACTCGTACAAGATATCAAAGTACATTGACTTGGAGAGACCGGGACCTCGACAAAGGGTCGTGAACTTAGAGGGATTCACCACGAAGGTGGCCCTCTACCCCATGATATTCGCCAATTGGTTGCGACTCCCCTTCTATCGTTTGGTATGAGACGTCCTGGGCTTCGTTGCGTTGGCTCCGACGTAGCTCCACCCCAACGCCTGGAGGATCTTAATGTCTTGCTGTGTGGTGTGGCACTAGGTGTTGTGCGATGTGGATGAGGAGTACCCCAATCCAACCGCGAGGGAGTTTTTCTACACCTATCAAATTCAGTGTCGGGAGGGCAATGTGTGGAGGTTTAGATCTCGCATTGGGTCTAAAGTTTCTCGCTTAGAACCCTAGTATGATCGTGTCAAAGATTGGACAGAGAAGTTCTTGTTTGTGTCTGGGCAAGGTTGGGAGTTCCCCCATGGGAGATGATTCGCCAGGACTTTCCTGTCAAGGCTATTTGGGGGTAGTCTCAGACGACCGAGATTTCTCGATAAGTCTATCCGCCCACGAGCTGGCACACGTCGAGCTAGTTCAAGCATGGGTTGAGGCACACCAAGAGGAAGTGTGAAGTGAGACTTTGCTGATCCGTGCGAACATTGAGGTTTCCGTGGTGATGTCGGACCGGTCTGGAGCTTCGGGCTGTGACTTTCTGAGGGGACCACCCCATTCTCTGGGGGAGAAAAGGCCTTGCAACCCGTGAGCAGGGGAATCGAACAGAAGGAGTCGTACTCTGTCTGCTCACTCTTCTACAGGTCTCAGACACACTGCAGATGGGCCAGGAGCCTTTTCCTATTTGGGGAGAACTTCACACTTGCCTAGGCCTTTAGAGACAATCTCGCTCAGGTTACCTATTGCCTCGTTGCAGTTGGGAGAGAGAGCGGGCATGGTTGGACATCATGGCTCGCCCTTGCTTGATTACGTTCAAGACCTTATGGGGCAAGCAGAGGTGGACTACCTGGCCACCACGGGTGTTGGGCAGCTTGCTTCACACATGTAGGCCTGAAGGGTTGGACGACTAGGACTAAGAGCTTGACTTGACTTTCGCAAGGTTTCTGGATCCGACCTCATCGGCCCCTTCCACCGTGGGTGAGCCTTTTAGATGCTTGGACGATGTCCTTCCAGTGATGGTTTCTCCCAGTTCCACAGGGGGTTTGGGGAGGGTGGTCACCTTTCTTGTACCCCTCTATCCATTTTTTTTTGGGGGGGGGGGGGGTTTCTTTCCACTCCATCGCCGAGAACCGTGTGTGGCGAGTTAGGGACCATATAGGACGTGGGGGAGGCTTCCTTGATTCCCCCTTTCGGAGCTGTTTTAGACGTGGAATCCAGCAGTGGGGACGTGGTGGTCCTTGCCCGGTGCCACTAGGGTGACGAGGCTGGGGGTTGCTGGATGACAAATCCCAGACAGCGAACCCTAGGGGATGCCTGATTTAGGCAACGGCCACATTAACCGCTATGGGCTCTCCGATCTCGGAGGAGGAGGAGGACGCCCGGGGGGTCTCATGGCCCTGTTGGGTTACCTTTTCCCAACCCTGCAGAGCTACAGAGCCCCATTAGCACAACCTTCCCTAGTGGGAGGCGGAGGTGCATGGATGGCCAAAGAGCAGCTCGAGTTTTGGTGTCGCATGACTGGAGGCCATGAGGGACACGACGTGTCGGCTCAGAGGGATCCTGTCTCCGATACATCCCCTTTTGGTTTAGGCCCTTGCCACTTCTGGTTCTCATGGTTTCTTTGCTTGGACGTTTCAGGGGATCCACCACTTGGCAGCCTGGATCGTAGATGAGTGGGCTGAGAATGAGAGAGAGGATTCGAGAGTTACAGAAGTTTGCAGCCCAGGCAAATGAAAGAGCACTTAGGGCCTGGGCCGAGCAAGATGGTGCGGTGGAGGCCTTCGTGGGCATCTGCACGAAGTTGCATTCAGAGGAGGGGGAATGTGCACACCTCCAAGAGTGTGACACCTCAACCTCCGCTTGGGATGGAACAGAGACTTGGAGTATTGGGATATGCAATACAAGGTTACATACCCCCATTCATGATACTTAATATGCAATGCATCATAGTATGCAACTAGTAGTATGCAAAAATCGCAACAAAAATAAGGATGATAAAAATAATTGATGCCAGAATAAACTAAACATCCCAACGATTTATAAACCATAAATAAGTACTTTCTCACTTAAGATAGTGGATCCACAATGGGTGAGATTTACTTGAAATCTTAGTAAGTTAAACAATCAACGTGCACAAAGATAAATTATGCATGATGAATGATAAATATGAAATGCATGTAATGCGAAAAATCAGTGTGTGTCACCCATCTAGATTCCTCAACATTTTCAGAAAAACTACAACACATATTTTCGTACAGAGAACATTTTTCACTTTTCTGGCAAAAATAATCATAACATTTCATCGTTATTAGTAATTCATACTTAATCATAACATCATAACGTGTGGTATCTTTACAGTTCCCCGTATGCATTGTGAGTAATTGCTGGTTACCATAATACAACTCACATTGAAACTACGTTATTTGCAGACTCATTCTCAACGCATTAGTAACATAACATAGCATCATAACATGTACACCCAACAATCTTAGGTGTCATAGCATTTGATTTCACTCCGGCGTTCTTTAAAAAGAACTCATTCGAAGCCCGTTGACTGTTTTTCGTCAACCCAAAAGCTACCACTCCATTCTTAAACACTCCAGAGTGGACAGAGGAGTTCCACTAGGATGATTCCCCATCCTAGCATTTGGGGTCATAACAAAAATTATTTTTCATGCAATGTTAAAAAATGTATTTCATGACATGTGCATATATAACAAGCTTTCATGTGAAAATAATATTTATAGATGCAATATGCTAAAATAGTGAAAATATCACATGTCATGTAAGTATGCACACAATGTATCAAATAACATATATTTTATGCTCAAAATGATAATTATAATATGAATGTAACATTTATCAATAAATCATAAATAACTTATCAAGGTGTAAGTTAGAGACCAACTTACAAACTTCCTGAGTTTGGAAAGTCATAGCGGTTGAAATAAAATTCATAATAAGTTAGGATTTATACCACTATGAAAGATGTTCATAATCAAAGGTTTCAAAAATAGGTATTTATAAATATACCCCTAAACTTTCACAAATTGCCACTAAGGTCCAAAAATTTTCACTATTTGCAAAAAAATCTCAAATTTAACCAAATTTCATGGACCTCATATTTTTAATATTCTAAAATCATCTATACTTGTAGAATTGTAAATTTAAAGTGTAACTACCTCAAACATTCCCAACCCGTGGCATGCACTCTAGTTGATACCTTAGTGTGATTTTAACTATTGATCCCTATAAATGCATGCTTATGCAATTTTTCTTTAGTCACAAATAATCACTATAGTCCTTAATAATATGATAAACGCCAATTCTTGGGTGAGCAAGTTCATCCCTACACTTAATTATGACTAAAAACCTTAATTTTCATTAATCCTCCATTAATCAAGCTTGATGCTCCTAGTGCAAATCACAAAGGCATGCTTTCAAAACTGACCCAAAACATGTATTTTCATTCTTTTCATTCTTATCCCAATCAAAAGGTATTCTAAATGCTTAATCATCAAGCCTAGGTGGAATAAATCAAACTTTATGCCTTAATCACAAACTTACCTAAAACCCATGCATGTTTTGATGATCAACACAAGATAGAATTAAAGCCTATGATGGCATGCTTCTAATCAAACCTTCCATGATCATTCTAAGACATTAATAAATCATATCAAAATATGCTAAGACATGCCATAGCTAAAATTTCCACTAAAAATAATTTAAACACTTAAACCATCCTTAATGAATCATGTTTTGAATTAAGCATGGTAACCTTTTCTAAATTCATCCAAAAATTACTCCAACACTTCAAATCACAACTTGACATGTAAACTAAGGTGTAGGTGTAGGGCAAGAGAACTTACAAATTTCTTGGTCCTTTACAGCTCCCAACACAAGAACTCAAGAACTCAAGCACTTCCAAGAACACTCACTCGGTTTCTATTCTTTTGTACCCTAAGGGAAGAAGATCTCTCCAGAACTGAAGAAGAGCTAGGAGAAGAGGTGTGGAGGAAATGAGGGGGTGGAGGGGCTTTCTATAGGCAGCCAAGGGGAAGGAGGAATTGGCCTAAGACCTGGAATTTCAACTTGCATTTCATCATCTTGTGTCACTTGTGCAGTGTGAATAGTGCCCTAAATCACCATGATTTCATGCATTTAGGTGCTACATTGATCCTAAGGGTGTTGGTCAAATCGTGGTGCAGAAGGAAGAGAAGAAAAACAAAACAAAACAAAAATCAAGCATGAAGCTGACGGGTTCAAGGGTGGTTTCTTGGGCAATTTTGATCAAGGCCTTGACTCACCCTCTTGTCTTTTCTCCATGGCTGCTTTGTGCAGGTCATCAGCCATTCTTGAAAGGCTTTCCAGGTGAGGGAATGGTTCTTGGTTGGCTACTAAGTGATCATGAAGTGGCAACTCAAATGAAAGGGGTGAAGGGAAGTGGGTTGTCGAAATGAAGGTGGTTTGATGCCTTTGGTTTGGTGCTTTCTTTGGGTGGGAAAAATTGGTCGAAAGCTCATGATGACCATGAAGGCTTCTTGTGGATTGGTTGGTGATGGAGGTGGTGTGGTGATTTTTTTATTTCTTCCGATAACATGTCTGGAGGTTTATCTTGGGGCCTAATATGATCTAAGAATTACGTAATTGAATAATGAAACAATAAAATTTCTTAACAAAAAGGCTGAAAGGATTAAGAAAGAAAATTAAGCTCCAAAACATGGTTTAAAGATCACTAATCATGGATAAGTTGATTAATGGTCTTAACCCAGTTTCAAACCTTAATTTGAGTACTTAGGGTATGACATGATCTTGAGGAAACCCATGATATGGTCTATTGGGCTTCAAATTGAAGAGTGAATAGAAGCAAAACAAGGCTTTCTGCCTTGTAGGGCTGAAAAGGGCCATGAGGGTGGGTTAATGGTCCATGAGCTTTGGGTTTGAGTGGATGGGAGGCCTTGTTTTCAGATTTTGAAGGATTAAGACAGGCCTCAAGATCCCCAAAGATGGGGCTTGAAAGACTTACCTTAACATAATTGGGTCATTGGTTAAACCTATACCATGCTTGGCCCAAAAGGACACTGTAAAAAATAAGCAGCCGATCCCCAATATTGGTGAATTTCTTGATGAATTAAATGGAGCAATGATTTTTTCTAAACTTGATTTACGATCGGGATACCTCCAAATCAGGATGAACCCTGATGATATCCCTAAAACTGCCTTTACGACCCACGAGGGTCACTACTAGTTTTTGGTAATACCTTTTGAGCTTACCAATGCTCCCTAAACATCCCAAGGATTGATGAATGAAGTTTTTAGACCGTATCTAAGAAAGTTTGTGCTAATTTTTTTTTTATGATATCGTAATTTATAGGAAGACTTTACAGGAGCATTTACGACACCTCACTATTGTGATGGAAACTTTACAGTCTCAAATTTTTTTTGCACAAGAACCAAAGTGTATTTTTGGCAGCAAGGAAGTGGAGTACTTGAGGCATCTAATTTCCCAAGATGGAGTACGGGCCGACCCTTAGAAAATTACAGCAATGCAAAACTGGCCAATTCTAAAGAATCTCAAGGCCTTAAGAGGTTTTGCCTCACGGGGCACAGGGTACTATCGAAGGTTTGTCCATGGGTATTGAGCTATAGTAGCCTCTCTTACATATCTTTGAAGAAAAACTGTTTTATTTGGACCAAGAAGGACAAGCAGCTTTTGACAAACTCAAAGATGCTATAATGCACCCTTTTGTTCTAAGGTTACCTAACTTTTCTAAAACTTTTATTGTGGAATGTAATGCATCAGGGGAAGCTCTAGGAGCTATTCTAATGTAGGAAGGAAAACCTATTGCATACCTAAGTCAAGCACTCAGGGGTAAGAATATGAACCTATCTACTTATGGAAAAGAATTGTTGGCATTAGTTATGTCTATAAGGAAGGGGAGGCACTATTTGTTGGGGCAAACCTTCAAGGTTCGCACCGACCAGCAAACCTTGAAATATTTGTTAGAGCAGAGAGTGGGGACTCTAGCAGCAAAAATGGGTATCTAAGCTATTAGGATACGACTTTTCAGTGGAATACAAAAGTGGTAAAACCAACATTGTAGCTAATGGCCTATCTAGATTACATTCATCTCACCACCCAGATTTAACCACTAGTCTCAATCAGCCCGACACCTCCCAAAACCATTCCCATAACCCCACCATAGTCCAAACCAAAAAACCAACCATGCAACTTCAAGCAGTCAGTATAGTGCAAGGACAATGGATAGAGGAATTAAAGAAAGCTTACCCTCAAGACCCCCAGTTGCAGTGGCTAATTTGCCACTACCATCAGGGGATCTTGGACCTAACTCTTTACCAAGTCTGAAATGAGCTACTCTTCTACAAGGGAGGCTTCATCTTGGGTCCTTGATACCCTTCCCGTAGCAGATCCTGCAACAGTTCCATAGTAGTCCATTAGGGGGCCACACAGGGGTACATAAAATACATGCTAAAATTAAAAGAGAGTTTTTCTGGCCTGGATTATGACGTGATGTCCGAGTATGTGTATGTAAATGCGATACATGCCAAAGGAATGAGGTTGAAATCATCCATCCAGTGGGGTTGCTTCAACCCTTGCCAGTTCCTTCAAAAAATTGGGTGGATATTAGTATGGATTTTATTGAGGAGTTACTACCCTCAGTTGGAAAAAATGTCATAGTGGTGATAGTAGACAGATTGAGCAAGTATGCCCATTTTATGGCCCTCAATCACCTATATATAGCCTTGACTGTTGCACGGATTCCACAGACCATGGTCAGTGATTGAGATTCGGTGTTTACAAGTCACTTTTGGAAAGAAATGTTCAAAATCAGTGGTACAGAGGTCTTACTCAGTTCTGCCTACCATCTGGAGATAGATGGGCAAACAGATGCCACAAGTAAAGTACTAAAGTGCTATCCGAAGTGTTTTTCCAATGACAGATCAAAAGATTGGGTACGGTGGTTACCTTTAGCAGAGTATTTATAGAATACCTCAACTCACTACTTTACAAAAGTCTCACCGTTTGAGGTAGTGTATGGCAAAGCCCCACCATGCATGATGCAGTATGAACTAGGTTCAACAAGGGTACAAGCAGTTAATGAAGAGCTCTGAAGCTGAGACTTCATCGCTACCTTGGTGCATGAGAACCTACAAGATGCGCAAGCTAAGATGAACTATTTTGCATATTTGAAGAGAACAAACATATAATATAAGGAGGGGGAGTGAGTTTACCTCAGGTTGCGTCCCTACAGACAAATGTTTGTGTCTATGCGAAGAAACCTCAAGATCTCACCCAGGTACTATGGACCATTCAAGATCCGTAGTAGGATAGGGAAGGTTGCATATAAGCTTGAGTTACCCATGGATTCTCTCATCTACCCCATTTTCCATGCTTCATGTTTGAAGAGGAAGTTAGGGAACACAGTCCAGCCCCTGCCCAGCCTCCCGATCGTAACTCAAGAAGGAAGCCTAGCTCCATAACCCAAGAAGGTGTTACAATGCAGGTTTTTTAAAAAGGGAAACAGTGCAGAGGTCAAGATATTAGTTCACTGGAAAGGGACAACGACGGAGGATGCAATGTTAGAAGATCTAGCAATCCTGAGGAGGCGCTACCCAGACTTTGTGGGCAAGGCCTTCTAAGGAATGGGGCCTATGTCAGGTGTGGCGAGTTAGGTTAATTGTTCAGTAGGGTCTCAGTGTTATTCGAGATATGTCCTAAAGCTATGTCATGGTTGTATTTCTTTTATTTAGTTAGGGTCATTATGGTATTTTAGTAAGTGTTGTGACTGAGTCCGATTATGGGCCAGTTATTTAAGTGGGTTACATGTTTTGACTAAGTTGATAGTGGGCCAGTAATTTTTCAGTGGGTTACATTGTGTTAGGACGTGGGTTGTTGCCTTTGGGCTATTGTCATCATGTCAGTAATGGGTAATTCATGTAACTGTCTATTTAAGTTCTGTAAGGGTACTGAATGAATTTATGAAAATGATACCCTTACTACAAATTTTATAACTTTCATACAACCAGCACGTGTCAAATTCCACATCATTAATTTGTAAATTTGTTTCCATGTCTGCAAGTGTTTCCGCTTATCTTTCCTTGGGCCCTAGCTCCGTCCTTCTCCTTCCAGGCCAAACTCATCTTAGCCCTCTAGTCCTTCCAAATCCCCAAATCCCTAAATCCATCAACCCATTCTGAGCCCCTCCGGTCCTTGAAACCCCAAAATCCATCATGATTCATGCTTAAATTACTCCCTCCTAACTCAGTGCATATCCTCTTCTATGAGACTGTCGTGACCTCCACCGCAAGATGTTAATTTCTGCGCAATTGATAGGAGAAATGCTCGAACATTACATTCTCATTCTTCTTCTTAAGCTTGCATTTTTTTCAGAATTATATTTGATGGTGGGGGATGCTTTGATTGTAGATATTAGGCATGTTGGGCAAGGCTTGGTGCGGTCGGATTCATTATCCTGAGGCCTTCAACAAACTCTATGCTAATTGCGGCCCTGGGGCTGTCTGTTTCAAGGTTCTCTTTCAGCTGCCCTTCTATATGTGTATCACAAACTTTCCTCTACCGTGAGATGCCCCCATACATTTATTTCTAAAGAACATATGCATTGTGAATGTCCAACTCAGGGTATGATGGATGCTTTAACTATGTATGCTCTCTGTCTCTAAAACCCAAAACCCTATCCATTCTCTCTAAACTCCCTCAAACACCAGATCTAGCTAGAGGGGGTGGGAGCTTCGGCTCTTTCCCTTTTCCCTTCTCCTCTGTCCGATTTCTTTTCCTACGTAGTGTTTTGGTTTTGTTTTTGTGTTTTTCAAGCCAAATAAGGGAGAATCACCATTTAGGACCTTCCGACATCCATTAGCCAACACACACCCCACCTGGATGCTGCCCAGCTGCCAATCTTCAAGACCTCCGAATGCGGCGCCAAATGGAGTGGGGCGTAGCCCTCACGTGCGGGTTGAAGCCTCAAAGCTCGTAGGAGGGTGGCCCTCACGCGCTACCAAGGAGCCTTCTGCTGGCGCAAAGCTCAACTTTTCAGGGACCTCTGACTCTAGGACTTCCAAGATAAACCGTCGGCCCTCCTTCTAGAGTGGCCCGTCTCTTGCACGTGTCACTCCCAACTCTTTGTGTGCTGTACTTCCATTTTTTGCAGCATTTTCTTGGTATTTTTCCATTACCCGAGTGAGGTGTTAAGCCACCTGGATTGGACACAATCTGGGGTAAAAGCTAGCCGAGGAGCCGTATTCGTAGTGGAGGTTGGTGTCCCTGCGAGAGCTGGGTGCTTGTGTCGTCTGGGCTCATGAAGCCGATGCTTGCGGTGGGCGTGCTGTCTGGGCTCACGCTGGTGCTCGTGGCGAGCAGCAGTTGCAAAGAGTTTTTATGTGTTTTTGTGCTTCTGTATTTTTTTAATGTGTTTCTTTTTGCAGTTTTGTTTTTTGCAATTAATAAAAAAAAGAAATAGGCTATTGGACTTAAGGTTCATAGCAGCAGAGTCTCATACTCCTCCACCCTGGGAGGATGGAAGGGGTGAGTGCTTCTCTTCTTTGGAACAAGGGTCGTGTGGTTCTAATTTTATAGAGCGCTTTCTCTGTTAGGAGAGTTTTTTAGAAGTTAAGACAATGCCCACCACAAATGAATTTGAGTGCCGGGGTGCCCTAGAGCAGATGCGTAGGTTGGCTTATAGTCCCAACTTGCAATGCAAGGAAATCGAATTTGCTCCTCGTTTTACAAGCAGTAAATTAAACAAAACTATATCTACTGATTAGCAAAACAATCCCTACTAAATTAATGGTCGTTGAAGGCAACTATCAACTTTCTTTTTTATGTTGTGCTAGTTATCGTTTTCTTTTTGACGCTAGCGGTCGGTTTACGGATCATTAATTTTTCTATATGTTAAACCACAATTCATACTGTAATATTGAAATCCATCACTAGTATTTTGGAACCTTGAAGTATAAACAAAATATAGTGCAAAATCTTATTTGCTCTTCGAAGGATCCACAGAAGTTGTGACCAATCGCTCATTTTTCTCTCGATTGGTTACGAGTCTCGCCTTTACGTTTTAAATCTTGAATTTGTATTTTAAATTTAGCAGATAATTTTTAAATGGAGCCCAGTGTTTTAAAATCATTAAATATTTTAAATGTCCAAAACTATTTTAAATTGGGTATTTTTAGTATTATTGAACCAAGCTCAAATTTTCAAGTAAGCCTTTTTATATTGTGAAGCCTCAAAAATGATATAGTTTTAGAAAATCATTTTATTTAAATGATTTTAGTTCTTTAAGAGTATTATTGAATATTTATTATTACATTTTATGTTAAAAACTCTATATATTAGATGATTTTATTCTCTTAAAAATATTTAGCAAAGTTCATCATTTTATTTTATGATGAAATATTATATTTTAAGAATTTAAGTTGGGTTTTAAATTAGTCCCATTGTAACTCTATTTTTAGCTAGTTTATTATCTGTGTTTAATTTCCACCGTTAGATCAAATGGGGACCCCAAAAACCCTAACTTTTCCCCCTCACTTTCCCCTCTTCCCTCTCTCTCCTCCCCTCCCCTCCATGGCATCCCCCTTCTCTCCCAGATCTCTTCCTTCTCCTTCACTGCCCACTGTAGTCATCGTAGCCCAGTCGCGGCACACCGAAGCCTCCCCTACTCCTCCATGACCAGGTCGAAGCCCTCATATCTCTCTCTCTCTCTCTCTTTCTCTCTCTCTCTCACTCCCTCTCTGCTTCTCTTCCCTAGCATCGTCGTGCCTCTCTTGGGCCGTTGCAACCACCACCACGAGCTCGCCACCAAGGTCACCTCACCCACCACTGCACACCCAGCCCCTTTCCCATCTCAGATCCATCTCCCCCTCTCCTATGTTTCTCTCCACCGTGGCCTCAATTGTGCCATCTCTAAGCTGTTGTGCGCCACCTCTAGCCACGTCCATAACCACCATCACCAGCCACTGACGTTTACCCTAGCTCAGCACGACTCCTTTGTCCCCCTCTCCCTCAAGATCTGGTTAGCCACAACCTTGTCGTACCACCCACGACCACCACAGGTCAACCACCACGTGGCTCTTCCCACCATTTGTAGAGCCCTATAGCAACACCCTAAACCCTCCCACGGCAATCCAACAACGATGGTAACCCCCCTCAGCCGCCAAACCCTAGCTGCAGCCCCATTCAAGTACTTGTTTAGGGTCACGACAATGACCACCAGGGGGCGATCGCTGCCCAAATTAGTGGCTTTTGATGCCATGAGGCCTTGCCAGAAAACAAGCGACACGAAGTTTTAGCCCCGACGTATGGAATAATCTCTCTATTTTCCTTAATAATTTATTGCGTTTGTGAAGCTAGATGTTATTGTGGACTGTGTTGTTGTTGTGATGTGTTGTGTGACATGTTATGAAGTCGGGGATGGTTGTGTAGTTTTTTTTTAGAAACCTATTTAGAAACCTAGACCTAATGGCTTTAGGTCCATGACCCGAAACCCTAGTCACTATTGTCATGTTTTGCATTTTGAATCTTGACTTGATAGTGGGCTAAGGGGGAGAGAGAAGTGTAGGGAAACTCCAAGAACTTGTCAACTTGCTAGAACCTTCTAGAAGAATCAAAGGACAAAAGGAACCTAGGAAGACTAAAGGATTTTCGGCCAACCCATTTCCCATACACCTAGACCATGGTTTTGGCCCAATTTCAAGTTCCAAGAAGGATTTTTGTGGTGCCCCCAAGCCCCGCTAGGGATTGGACGGTGATTGAGATGCTAAGACATGTAACACAAGGCTACACACCCCTCGTATATGACAAATAATATACTATGCACCTAAATACACTAGCAGTATGCAGTAACGATGCAGCAGAAAAATTAATAAAAGTCGGATAACTAAGCAACGTAATAAGCAATTGCAAAGCACATGGTACCATAAATTAATATCATAACCCAAAACATTGTCCCAAAACATGAACATAGGCCTTAAAGGCAAAATATCCCAAAAGCATGAAGCATAATTTTAAAGTTCCCAAAAAAGGGATTCCCACAAAAGAAACATAAGTCCACAAAAGATGGCCATAAATGTTGTTGCCTTCTCTGTCTCTCTCTCTTTTTTTTTTTTCCACAAAACACTTATACTCTTGTACTTTTCAAGAAGACTCGGGCTTCATGCGCTTCTCTAAAGCCTTATCCTTGTCTTGATTGTTACACCGCTTGAACTCTGCGATGAATTCTAGTATACCTGTGATCTCTCGATCTATGGCCTCGAGACGCTCCCAGATGGAGGACTCAGGCCGATTCATAGCAATTTTAGGCACAATCCTCTCCATAGGAGGAGGTGCTGTTTTCTTCCTCTTGGTCATCGTCGCCTCTTACTAAACCTATTACAACTTCTACCATTCCGGTTGGGGAATGGTAGTGGAAACTACCACAATGAGATTTCGAGAAATCTCAGTAAGTAATTACACAACATACCACAGTTAATATAAGCATACAAAAGTATATCATGATATGCGTGCATGGACATGTACTTAACTTATGCCTTATCCAAAACTTGACTTATGCACTTGACCATTTACAAAAGACTTGTAACAGATACTTAAACTTTGCATAAAAACTTCTCAACTTTTTCTTATTCACGTGATCTTATTCAGAACTTGTCTTATCAGAATATATCACAAGATTTTCATCAAGTGATCCTAATCATATGAGCTCTTATAATTGTTCAGAGGTGGACACAACACGGCTCCCCTCCTTGCACCGCATGTTCCTGCTAGTTACCGCACCATCATCAGTCCATACACCGTGATGAATACGTCATAAACAGATAATCATATTAACTCGACCTTACTTCGTCAGGTTACATGCCTTATGCACCCATTAGCGTTACGTGCTTCATCGCTCCGGCATTCTTTAAAAAGAATCCATTCGAGACTCGTCGACTATTCTTCGTCGACTCAGAGGTTACCACTCCATTCTTAAGCACTTCAAAGTGGACACACTAGGATATTCCCCCACCCTAGCACTTGGGGTCGTGATAAAACTTTTTCTTTGAAAACATTTTCTTCGAAAACACTTTTGAAACACTTCTTTGAAAACATTTCTTTGAAAAAATTTCTTCCCCAATTGCATGTGACTTGAGCCTTAAACATGCTTACTTATGCATGACACATGACATATGAGATGCCCTGAACATCACAACTAAGCATAACATATTCATTTCATAGCATGATCACATAAACCATGATAGATATCAAAACATGTGCATAGAACCATAAAAACTTGCTTAGGCCGAAACTCATAGGCATAAAAACATGAAGATTCATCACATAAACATGTTTTAAACTTCAAGCAGATGGCATAAGAATCATAGTTTAGTAAAACAAAGCATGAAATCATAACCTTTGACCAAGATCCGAATCATTCATGACATCGTATGGCTGAAATATCGTGATACACATTCCATCATTCTTAAACATGTGAAAACCGAAACGTATACAAGTATTTCATGGCATATTCATCACAATTTCAAAGCATATAATTCCTTCCATAGATTGATATAAGATCGTATTAACATAATCAAACAAGCAATCAAGAAATAGCAACCAAAACAAACATGGTAATTGAAAGATTTACACAATCATGTACAAGTAATAACCAAGACTAGGTTGAGTGTATACTTACCAAAGTCTTGATAAAAAAATACTAGTAAGCTGTAAATCCGAATATATCATATTAGAAAAAGCATCTAAAACCCTAACTCATGTTCTTAAGTGCGTGTGTGCGTGTTTCTAGGGAATCACTTGGTCTTAAACCATTCGACTTCTAGGTTATTAGGTTAAAACCCTTTTCATTTCACACATAAGGTAGAACAAAACCTAAGGTACCCAAGAAGACATGAGATGGTCGAAATATGGAGGATAAATTCGGTCTCAAGGGTTTCTCTTAGAAACCCTATGTTATTTTCCAAGAAAATGGTAGACAGAGTGTGTTCTATCATTTCTGAAAGTCTAATGAGACTTGAATCTCATTTTCTGATTGAGAAAAGATTTTTGTGTGAGCTAGACATAGGAAAACCAAATCTTACCTTGCAAATCCTTGGATAGTGCCGAAATTCTTCTCTTGCAAGGATCTTTCTTGTTTGGTTGGTGAGAAAACACAAGAAAAAGAGAGAGAGCTTTCAAAGGATCTTGAGAGAATTGTGTGGAGAGAGTGGAAACTCATGCAAGAATCCAAAAAATGGCAAGGGAAAAGCCTCCTAGGCGTGTACCCTTCTCTTTATATAGTGACCATTGACTTCCCTCCTTGTTTGAATCAAGACCTTTGCATGAGAGACAAGTGGGGTTCCTTCTTCTTCCTCTCTAAAAAACTAAAAACCTTTTGGAGTTCCCCACTTAGATTGCATTGGGAAGGGGTAAATCTTGGGGGTGGCGTGTGGGCTTCTCTCCTTGGCCGAAAATCACATTTCCCTTTTATGCCCTTCATTTCCTTTAACAAGTCAACATCTTCTCAATGGGTAACTTGGTAAAATCGTGCATGACCTTTCCTATTCCCAACAAAAAGGCTCTTGGCATGGAGGACAAGTGGCATGGGCGTGTGCCCTAGCCTTAGTCGTCCCCTCCTCTTTCCATTCCCAAGGTGTTGCTTCATCTTCCCCATGCTTATTCCCTAGGTGACACTTCACACTTCATTGGTCCACAACACACTAAGTGACACGTGGCAAGCAAAAGGAATGTTTGGGGCATGCTAGCCACAAACCCTAGGGGCAAACTTGTCCTTGATAAAAGTTTTATCCCAAAAGTCTTCTAGAACCTTGGTGCATGTTTGACACATGGCAAAGACTTAGCAAGATTCGAAATCCCAAAGGCCTCCTTACAATTTCCTATGCAAAGCCTGTAGAAAGGTACCATTTCACTTCCCTAGGCTCCCCTTTTCAAGAAACCTACATTGGAACTTGATTTCTGGACCAAAAGCAATGGGCTAGGCATGTAAGCCCATTTTGGTGCTTTCCTACACCTTTTTTCCCCCTTAGCCCACTTTCAAGACTAGGTTCAAAGCAAAAACATTCTTGGGTCACATAACACTTAACAAATTTAGAATTGGATCATGGGCCTAAACCATTGGACCTGAATTCCCAGTAAGGCCGAAATTCTAAGGTAAACTAGAGCCACTCATCTCTTGGGCTTAAGTTACTACATCAAAGGCTTCTAAGGCTCCTAAAATACCATGGCAACCTAGAACAATTCTAAGTTCCAAGCCTAGACGAAACTCGGGCCATCATATCCTCCCCTCTTAAGAAAAAGATTTCGTCCTCGAAATCGGCACCGCAATCATTAATCAAAACACTTATAAGAAGAGATACTAGACTACTACCTCCTCCGTAGATTTTTCAGATGACATTGAGGATGAGGGCATATCATCCGCCTCCACGATCATAGAATCCTGAGAAAAGTAGAATATAGCTTCCAAATCGTAATCGAAATACATATTGACCCGCATTTCATTCAACGTATGTTCTATCTCAAGCTTGATGTCCTCAATTGGTTGACCTTCTTCACGAAAACGAATACAATCTGCAGACGTATCCGAAGTCTCAAAAGGTACAAAACGACTTGTGCATTTTTCTGCTGCGCGACTTGAGTCTGCTTCTGGATCAAAACGACGTAGATTTCTTATTTCTGCTTCCTTTGAGCTACTCCATGGTTGTCGTTCCTCGTAAGGTTATGCTCGTCGAGAGCGAAGTCTTCCTTGATCGTCCGCATCCATCACATGAGTGTGATGACGCTCAAATATCTCCATATGTCTTGTTTGCTCTGCTAACACCTGTTGTTTTCATCTAAGGTGCTCTTTGATACGACGTTCTCTTTGTTCCCTCAACTGAGCCATTAAAGAAATAGACATAGGTGGGGTCCTTCTAGTTCGTGCCATTCCCTATTTCAAGGGTTCGATAGGTGTACACATGATTACCATACTTAAACTAGCAACCACGATACAAACAATTTCTCAGAACAAAACATTCATGGCAGACAGATACATCCAATACATCCATATCATACAATTCATACATATGTCAAAGGTTGTTAACCTACAAACAAATGGGGGTATTTGTTTCTCATTGTATCCTCATGTTCCCAAGTTGCTTCTTTGAATTCTGGGTTGTTCCAGAATAAGACAAATTGGGTTGAAGCTAAATCTCATCAGACTTCATAACTACTAGCCGTTTTTGTCTGAAACTCTTCTCCAAAGTTAATACATGGAACACATTGTGTATTCCCTGCATCTCTGTTGGCATATTCAATCTGTAAGCTACTAGACCAACTCTTTCGACTATTTTGTAGGGTCCTACGTATCGGGGGTTTAAGTTTCCCTTCTTGCCGAAACTTACAACTCCTTTTGTGGGTGATACATTGAGGTATACCCAATCTCCTACTGCAAACTCCAAATTCCTACGTCGGTTATCGGCATAGCTTTTCTGTCTGTTATGAGCTGTTTTCATTCTTTTCTGGATCACAGTTACTTGTCTCTATACTTCTTGTAGATATTCGAGTCCTAGCATTTTCCTTTCACCCACTTCATCCCAATACAACGGGGATATGCATTTTCTTCCAAACAAAGCCTCATAGGGTGCCATCTGAATGGTAGCTTGAAAACTATTATGGTAGCCGAATTCTACCAAAGGTAGGTGACTTTCCCAATCACCACTTAGCTCCATAACGCATGCTCGCAACATGTCTTCCAGGGCCTGAATTGTACGTTTTGTCTGTCTGTCTATCTGAGGATGATAAGCACTGCTAAAATTCATATGAGTGCCTGACATCTTTTGCAAACTCTGCCAAAATAGTGAGGTAAAACGGGTATCTCGGTCTGACACTATAGTCTTAGGTACTCCTTGCAACCAGAAAATTTCTTTAACATAAAGTCGAGATAGTTTCTCCATAGAATCTATGTTAGCTATGGGTAGAAAATGTGCACTCTTAGTCAATCAATCGACTATAACCCATATCGAATTCTTTCCTGAAGACGTCCTTGGTAGACCAATTACAAAGTTCATAGACACATCATCCCATTTCCACTCTAGGATAGGTAATGACTGTAACTCACGTGTTAGTCTCTAATGTTCGGCTTTCACCATTTGGCAAATGGAACATTTTGCCATAAACTTTGCTACGTCCTTCTTCATTCCATCCCACCAAAACTGTTCTTTTAAATCTCGATACATCTTTGTACTGCTAGGGTGCGCTGTGTAAGGGGTGCAATGAGCCTCCCTTAGTAACTTTTCCTTAAGTTTAGCGAGGTTAGGAATTACTTTCCTCTCCTTATAAAAAAGCATCTCATTCCTTCCAATAGAGAAATCTTGTGGCCCTTCTGATTTCAGAATCTTCTGTCGAAGCTTCTCCAGTTTCTCATCTTTGCATTGTCCTTCCAGGATTTCTTCTTCAGTCACAGATATGAACTCTTGCACTACTGCATACATAACATCTCACGGCGGATCTCCAATCATTAGGTTCCTTAATCTTGCTAAAACCGATGGTAAGTCTGTCTGAGCCTTGCGACTAAGTGGATCAACTACCACGTTAGCCTTGTCGTGGTGATATTTAATCTCGCACTGATAATCACTAATGGTTTCCACCCATCTTCATTGCCTCATATTTAGGTTCTTTTGACTAAACAGATACTTTAAACTTTTGTGATCGGTGTACACTTTGCATTTCTCTCCATACAAATAGTGCCTCCAAATTTGTAGAGCAAAACCTACCGCTGCTAATTTCAAATCATGGGTAGGATAATTTCGTTCATGGTCCTTGAACTATCGTGAAGCATATGCGACGACCCTTTCTTCCTACATTAGAACAGATCCCAATCCCATCTTAGAGGGACTGTAGACTATGTAGGGCTTATGAGGTTCTGGTAATGCCAAAACTGGGGCCGAAGTCAACCTCTTCTTCAAGTCCTGGAAACTCCTCTCGCACTGGCAGTCCATACATATCTAGCATTCTTTCTTGTCAATGATGTTAAAGGACTAGAAAGTTGGGAAAATCCTTCCACAAATCTTCGATAATATCCTACCAAACCGAGGAAACTAAGTACTTCATGAGCATTAGTTGGCCTTTGCCATTCTGTTACAATATCAATCTTAGCAGGATCCACTGCCACTCCTTTGCTAGAAATCACAAGTCTAAAAAATTTCACTTCATAAAGCCAGCACTCGAACTTACTAAATTTGGCATACAACTGATGTTCCTACAATGTTTCCAATACAATCCTCAAGTGCTTCTTATGCTCTTCCTCATCATCAGAGTAAATCAATATGTCGTCTAAGAATACCACTACGAAGCTATCTAAATATTGTCAAAAAATCTGATTCATCAATTCCATAAATGCAGCAGGGGCATTCGTCAGCCCAAAAGGCATGACTAGAAACTCGAAGTGTACATAACGAGTTCGAAAAGTAGTGTTAGAGACATCTTGCTACCTTATTCTAAGTTGATGATATTCTGATCGTAGATCAATGTTCGAGAAAATCATTGCTCCTTGCAATTGATATAATAGATTGTCTATCCTTGGCAAGGGATATTTATTCTTAACAGTCACTTTATTCAAATGCCTATAATCAAAGCACACTCGAAGAGTCCCATCCTTCTTCTTAACGAACAAGACCAATGCTCCCCATGGTGATGAGCTAGGTCGAATAAAACCCTTTGCTAGAAGCTATTCAATCTGCACTTTAAGCTCTTTTAATTCTACTGGGGCCATCCGATAGGGTGCCTTATGCACTGGAGCTGTGGTCGGTTTGAGCTCATTTACAAATTTTGTCTCTCATTCTGGAGGTAATCCGGGTAGTTCATCAGCGAAAACCTTAGGAAAATCCTCAATCACAGGGATTCCTTGGATTCCTTCAGGTCCTTCCTTTACATCCCTTATCATTACTAGATAGACTTCATACCCGTTCACCAAACTCTTATGAACTTGTTCAGTAGTTACCATAAACAAATCAAGCCGAACAAATTCACCCATATAGCAAATCTTTTTGCGTGCAGGTAAGTTAAACACTATCTCCCACCTCCGACAGTCTATCTAGGCATAATGCCTAGACAACCAGTCCATTCCTAAGATTAGATTGAATTCCATCTTGTGAAAACAATCAAATCTGTAGTCAAGACCAAGTTCGCGATTTCCAACGGACAAATCGCAACTATACTCGTACAACCAATTACCTTCCCGTCGAGAATAGCCACTAAAACCTTCTGAGGCATTGGCTCAGCCTTGAGCTCACATTGTCGTACACATCTATTAGAGATAAAAGACATCGACGCTCCAGAATCAAACAAAGCACATACCATGTATTGCTTCAATCTAACTTTACCTAAAGAGATAACTATGATTACTCAAGATTTCCCAAACACAAGCTATCTATAATTAAGGCAAAGTTGAAAATGTTACCAGTAATCACTCCCGCGTCTGTCGTCTCATCAGCTTCTAAGTCTCTTCTCCTAGCGTAATAGCATAAACCTTGGCCTTTGTTGCAGTATTGGGTTTAACGTTTGGCATCGATACTCCTCCAAGTGTAATCTATGGTCAATCCCGGATCATATGGCCGGTTTGACCACATCTAAACATATGCTCTTGAGGCCCTTCATTATTCTCCACTGTGCCTCTTCTCGCATTGGCGACAAGGTGGTGGAGTAATGGGTGTTGCCTTCCCAACTACCATGCCCTTTCCTTTGCTTGGGGTTACCGGGGCCTTTCGCTTCCCCGTATTACTTCCTGACGAGTAAGGAAATCCCATTTTCCTATCTGCTTGAGCCTGTGTGATTAGTCTTCGTTGCTCCACCTCTGCTATCGAAGCCACATTAACTAATTCTTGGAAATTTCCTATCTGCAAACATGCTACTTGGTTTTCGATGCGAGGTTGCTAGTTGTCCTAGAACTTACTTGCTTGCATCATCTCAGTACTAATCAGATGAGGTGCGAACCTCCCCATTTCCATAAAACGAGCGACATACTGATTGACCGTCATATTCCCTTCAGTTAAACTTGCAAATTCCAAAGCCTTCTACTGCTTAGCTATCTCTGGAAAGAAATGGTTGTCAAACTCCGTCATGAATCGTTCCTAAGTGAATGCGATCAGACTTCCCAGTTCTTGGGCCAAAAGTTGTCGGTTAGTTTGCCACCAAATTCCAACTTCTTCCTGAAGCATATGTCTCACGTACTGGACCTTCTGTTCCTCAGTGCAGCCACTAATTTAGAAAGTCCTTTCTCAATCCATAAGCCAATTGTTTGCCTTCAAAGGTCCTTTTGTTCCAACAAAATTCGGGTATCGATACACCATGAACTTCTCGTAGGTACATCCTTGTTCTCCTCTAGGCGGTACTTGTCTGGAATTTTGTCCTTGTTCCACCTGAGTACACACCACTTCAGTCATCTGGCGAATAGCTTCAGCTATAGCATGTCCCCTTTCCATTGGAGGATTCCCAGTCTCTTGATCCCTGCCTCGTAGATATGTATTCTAACGTCGGTTTCTGACCATAATTCCCTTCTTCATGAAAATGCACAAAACTAGCATGGGTCAGTCCTTTCCTCAAGGAGAATAACCTTTCTTCCCTTGAACTAGCGATCTTATGGCGTAGCTCCTTCTTCCTCCGCATTCAAGCCTAAAGCTATAAAATCCAAGCCTAAGACTACAGATTTCAAGCCTAGTTAAAGGTATCATGCATTCCTAGGAATACGTGTGGGTTTACCCAGAGACGTAATTGCTATGATACCATACTCTCTAGTGCCCCCAGCCCCCGCTTGGGATTGGACGGTGACTGAGGCACCGTGACATGTAACACAATGCTACACACCCCTCGTACGTGATAGATAATAATGACCTCGAGACGCTCCCAGATGGAGGACTCAGGCCGATTCATGGCCATTTTAGGCACAATCATCTCTGGAGGAGGAGGTGACGTTCTCTTCCTCTTGGTCATCGTCGCCTCATACTAAACTTGTTACAACTTCTATTGATCTGGTTGGAGAATGGTAGTGGAAACTACCACAATGAGATTTCAAGAAATCTCAGCAAGTAATCACACAACATACCATAGTTAATACAAGCATACAAAAGTATATCATGATATGCGTGCATGGACTTGTACTTGACTTATGCCTTACCCAAAACTTGGCTTATGCACTTGACGATTTACAAAAGACTTGTAACAGAGGCTTAAGGTTTTCATAAAAACTTCTTAACTTTTTCTTATTCACGTGATCTTATTCAGAACTTGTCTTATCAGAACATATCATGATAAGGATCACTTGATGAAAATCTCATGATAAAATAAGGATCACTAGATGCAAATTTTGTGATATGTTCTAATAAGACAAGTTATAATTAAGATCAATGTAAATAAGAAAGTTAAGAACTTTTTCTGAAAAGCTAAAGTCTTTGTTATAAGTCTTTTTGAAAATGGTCAAATCAAATGTCAAGTACATGTCCACGCATGCATTTCATGATATACCTCTTATGTTAACTATTGTATGTTGTGTGATTACTTTATGAGATTTCTTGAAATCTCATTATGGTAGTTTCCACTAACATTCCCAAACGGAATGGTATAAGTTGTTACAGGTACCCCAGACTCCCAAGAAACATGAACCTAGATGGTTCCTTGATAGATGACGAGTATACTGAACAGGCTTGTCTTGACTATATTGCTGATGCATTAAAACACACGACTAAGCTTCTCAAGGAGATCCTAACTAGTATTAGTGAGACCGATATTGATGGTACAATCTATAAACCATCCAAAAATCTGAAGTTTTGGTGGAATATGGACCCGCTGTCAACTTATCTGGAGCATATGCACTTGAATAGGGAATGACGTAAAAGTTATGTATGCATGTAGGTTGCCATCTGACACACAAATGAATGGACTGTATGAAATGAATATAGCATGGAGTCTAAGTCAGTGTTATGTTCATACTCTTTTAGAGTTTTCTAATGATAAGAAAAAAAAATGTTTCTCTTTATGATACTTTATGAAATGAAATGAAAGGTTGTTTTATGAGAGTATGCTAAGTATTAATATTTAAAGGTATACGTATATAATGGCCTGATTTGGCAGCCTCAATTTATGTACCCAAAAGTAATAGTTGTATGCATGTGAATAGATGTTATATGTAGTATCTATTGTTTTTATTTTCCATGAAATGAAATTTTGAGGTTTATGTTTGATGCTTTTAAATGATGTTAAAATGATGCGATTAAAGTGTATTTAAATGACGCTATGAAAGTGTATTTAAATGAGGCTATGAAATGAATTTTAAAAGATGCTATGAAATGATGTTTACTGATGATGTTTATGCTTATGCTTTTAAATGATGTTTATGAAATGAAACGGACTCATGAATGAAAAGAAATGAAAAGGAAATGAATGAAAGGGATGAATGAATGAAAGGAAATGAATGAATGCTCTAATGTATGAAAATACGTAACGGTCATGACTGGATGAATGAATGATAGTACCAAATGACTGGGCAGATTGCAATGTTGGGTAAGTAGTACTGGTAGTGCCCCAATGCTACCCCTGACTGAAAGCGGTTCCCAACCTATGGCTACGGGTGGAAGTCGGGTCCAAAAGACCTCTAACTTTGACATACGAGGCATAACTGTGTGTACTGGCTAGAGGAAAAGTGAAAAGAGTAAATTGAATGTATGAATGCTTTAGTTTCTTTATGAATGAATGTACAAAGTGTGAAAAATGTTTTATGAACTGAAAACCATTGTTTTAAATACCGTACCATACCGGCCACTGGTCTGGTACATGTATTATATATATTTCGTACCGGCACAAATACCGGTTGATCAGTGCAAAACTGCAAGTGCACAGTATTGTAGTTTTATAGTAAAGTGATGAGAAGAGTATCGTCCTTAGAGATTGGTAACTTACTTTTGGCAAATACTGAAATTATATTAATATCAACTTTATTTAGAAAAGTCACAAAGATTTTTGTAATTGAAAATTAAAATAAAATAAATTCAAAAAAAAAAACTTAAAAGGAAAGGAAATATATTGTTCGAAAATCAAATCCATGGGAAAGAAAACTTCTAGGAAATCGATTTCACCTAATCCCTCACTATGCTTTACTCATCTAACTAATTGAATTTAATTCTTTCTGTTTGTTAGCAAATCTCCACAAACATCCAAAAGCCTCTTTCGATAGTCTATTGGAAATTATTCTTGTTCATCATTTTGTACAAGAGTATGCAAATTAATAAAGCAAGAAAGCAATAAGACCAATGATTTTAATACTAGATAGGTTCATACAAGTCTTTCGATCTCTATAATTACCTATGCCGAAATATCCAGGATCTATCATATAATTCTCTCTTTCGACAGCAAATCACAAGATTAAAATTATCTAATTTATAGCCAGTTAATTAGAAGCAATAAGCTCAGAATAAATCAAATAAACATATAAGAGAATTACTTCAAATTAACATAGAAAAACAAGCATAGTTTGAAACTAGATCAAATCGTTTTCCTAGAATAAAGAACATTTAGTTCATGCCAAAAATTAAATTCAACATAAACGAATTTACCATAATTTTTCTGAGAGAAGAATAGAAGAAAATGAACACTGAAAATGCTCTTCGTAGTCTGCAGTGTCATCCCTCGCAAGCCATAGCGTCTGAAACAAAAAACTCCTAAGAAATTTTCCTACAAAAAACTCTCTAATTTCTTGCTAATGATATGCTTAAATAGGGTAGGAAAGAAACCTTAATGTCTTCATATTCCCGCACACAAAATCACCTAAATTCTAGGACTCAACTTAGCAGCAACGTACACACTTCAGGAGTTTGAATTTGGAAATTCTTATTAGAGATAACTTTGTAGTCCTTTAAGATAGCTTTCCAACACATTAAGAATCGCATCAATCTAATATTGAAGCAAAAAGTTATGATTAAAATACTAAAGTATGTCCATTCTGTCTGCTAACTCATTTTGGACTCTGATCCGAATTACTCTCAAACCCCATCATTATCCTTATTTGAAGAGTCCTACACTCATTGGAAGTTCTTAAGTTGTTCCAAAGTCTTGCCCACTTGAAAGTCCATTGAATTCGAATGGGTTTGAACTTGCTCTTTTATAAATTCTGAAATTAAACATAAAAATCTGCTCAGGAGTATCCTAAAGTAAATAGAAACGCAATTCAAGAATACACATTAATTTCAATGATATCTATTAACATTTTAGCATTTCAGTCCAATAATAGGGTATTTAGACTAAAGTTTAAAGTTAAGAAGTGATAAAATATAAGAAATTATACAAGTCATCACCAGTCGTACCGGCCTATATTTCGGCCTGTATTTTAGCCGATACCAGCTGATATTTTGGCCTTTCATTTTTTGACCCCCGCAATTCAGACTAGGCTATTTATAATTTATATATAGATATGTATTTATATATAATTTATTCATATATCGACTATCCCGAAACGGTACACGAAATGGTACCGGTACCTGTGCCTTAACCGGTACGATGTCTGGTACGGTATTCAAAATTTTGATGAAAATCATTTTTAAAGAAAAACCTCACGTTGTAATTTTTTCAGAGGAAATAAATGATTTATGTAAAGTATGTAGAAGAATGATGAATGCATGAATGAAAACCTATGTTAGTATATTTTTACAGTATGAAGTAATACTTACTGAGTATTTGACTCACTTTAGTTTTTGTGTATGTCCCTCCTCTCTCAGGTACAAAATGAGGAAGAAGCGTCAGGACAGACATTGCCTTAGGGAAGTGTGACAGAAGCCTAGGAGGTTTTACGTAATGTATGAAAGTAAGTTTTGTAAAATGACTTTTAAATTTAACTTAATAATTTTCGTTGCAAAACTCTCTCTTTGATTTAAAGAGTAGATTTTAGTTTTAAACTTAGTATCTTTTATATCTTGGGAAGGAAATGGAAAAAGTTTTAAAATGGTCAGTAATTCCCGCCTCTTTTTCTAAAAATATTTTCTATAATCTCACCAGAAGGACGGACGTTACAATAATAGTATCAAAAGTTTCACCATAATTCAGCACATAGATTTTATGTATTATGATTATAGGACAAAAGTAATTTAAGCTTGTTATGTTCTTTTCCTGGTAGAAATTGGAGGCCAAGCTTCACCCTTTGATCCATTGGGGCTTGCAAAGGATCATGACCAAGCTCATTTCTCAGGGAATACTTGTGCTCATATGAAAATGAGTGTTTATGCTTAAAAGTTAAAGATAACAGAGCATGGATCGATTGTCCTTAAAATATTCAGTTACCAAAAGAGTTACTGTAGCATTTTCTGACGACCCAATATTTTGCCAAAAACTTTCGCTTGTTATTTTATTTTAATTTTAGTTTGTTTAGAATTTTTGGTTTGAAGGGATTACTTAGGCCTAGCAGCAAAGTTTTGAATACCGTTTCAGTTAAGGCACTGGAACGAAAGGTTTCGTATTGGTACCGTTTTAGGATAGTCTATCTATAAATAAATAAAAAATATATATATAAATTATATTTCAAAATAACATCAATGCAGGTCTTAAAAAGTTAAAACCCATATTTATAAACTCAATAATACCTCTAAGTTCTCAATCCAACTATTAAAAATAATAATCACTCATCTTCATCACAAAAATGAGAGTAAGGATTTGATTTTCAGTCCTCTCAAGAAAAGGGGATTAAAAAAAGTTAAGAAAATAGTCTTCAGATGTAAAAATTGGAATGAAAATTACGAAAATACACTGAAAATACAAAAATACAAAATTTCAGCCGCACACTGAAAACCGGCCGATACACCGAAAATCAACCGATATTGACTGAAACGCACCAAAATGGCCAGTATTTGACCTAGTACAAAACACCTATCTCCTCCGTACCGGTTAGTGATCTAGCACGATATTCAAAACCTTGCCTAATAGCCTATTTGTCCAAGTCCATTTGAGGCCCAAAGGGGCTATGTACTATTTGTCCTAGGGAAGGGCAATTAGGAGAATAGGCAAAAACCCTAACTAGGGTTAGGACATGGTGGCATTGACTTGGAAGAGGAAGGGTTGTTTTACTCTTTCCCTAGGAATCCCATCATTTGAAACCTAGGGAAAAAACTATCCTGGTAAGTACCTCGTTGCCACTTGGCAACCATGCATGAGGGCTTTTAGAGGAAACCAAAGGAAGAAAAGGGCATGGAGAGGTCGGCACACCTAGAGCACATGCCCCACTCAACCACTCACTAGCCACTTGGCACACATGCGATGTAATCCCTTAGATGCATTATGCCTAGACTCAAAAGTGGAAGAAGGGGGAGGTGCAAGGGAGATGTTTAGAGTCACCTGCACCATTTTCCAAAAGGCCTAAGGGTTTTGACCAAAGGGGCTTCACGACTACCTAGGGGAGACCAACCCACACTTAGCCAAGTGTCATGCATGCACTAGGATTTGCAACTTTCTAGAAAGAGGTGATGATTAGGAAAGGAAATGACGCATGGGGAACTCACACACACACCCACTGAGGTTCTAAAAGAATCCATGTGAGGGAAGAGTAAGAGATGGATGGCAATGGGGCACAAACACACACATCCCTGCACGCCACTTGCCACTTGGCAAGCATGCACATGCCTAGGATGCCAAAGTCTGATTAGGGTTTTGTCAAAAACCAACACGCCCCAAAAGGTTCAATGAACCTAGACCACTTTGTGTCACATGACTAAGGGCACTTTGGGAATTCAAATTTCTTAAACAAGAAGGTTAGTCACTTATCACTCAAGCTACAGAAGTCACTTTAACTTCTTAAGGAAGAACAATCTCGAAGAAGAAGGGGAATGGTTTCAGTGGAAGCTAAGGGGCTAGTGACACATGGCATACATGAATCCAACTTTTGAGATTCTCTACGTCATAGGAAGGTGGGAACTCAGTGGTCTATATAAAGGGTAGCCTAAGGGCCGGCACCCAAAGGAGGCACACGCTAAGGGGACACTGCCCATTTCATTCTCGAATTCTCTCTCTCTCTCTCTCTCTCTCTCTCTCTCTCTCTCTCTCTCTCTCTCTCTCTCTCTCCCACCCTGGATAAAAGCTCACCTCTCCACTTTCTCACCATTTTTCTCCATCCAAATGCCATCTATACTCTACCATCTCCTCCCATCTAACCACACAGAGAAAAATAGGAGCAAGGAACCCACGTTGAGAGAAGACCCGCACAGTAAGAACAACTACATCTCTGCACATTCCTTTTCATTGAAACACACACGTTCACGAGGGTTCTCCTAAGAAAGAAAGGGTTCAGTTTGGGCTAAAGGACACACATTTCATCCTGAGGCTTGAAGGGGATTACAGGATTTCACTTGATTATTTTAAACCATGAAGGAGCTAGGGTTTTCCTCAAAGAGGAAGACCAAATCACCACTAGCATGAACACATGATGAAGAAATCTTTGAAAGGAAAAATGACCCACGACCACCATTTGAGGCCAAGATAGGGTTCCATTTTCTATAGGGTTTTGGCCATAAGAGTGAAGAACACACACGGCTATGCCATCCCTCACATGTCATGACCAAGCCTTGTTAGGAAACATGAATAACATTCGGCCCAGGTCAACCTCTTCTAGGCCGAGTACATGGAGAGCCATTCTAGCCATCAAATAGGTTTCACAAACCATGAGGTAATAAACCCTAGACACAACACACACACCTACTTCTACTTGGATTAGGGTTTGTATTGTTGCTACGTCTAATAGTTCAAATTATATTTTCAGCTTGCTTGATCGTAAAACTTGTATTTGCTTCGGATATTTATAAGTTGACTCTTAACCTACCCTTGGATAATGTTTGTATATGAGGTGTGAACTTTGCATTGTTGTTGATTCCATGTGATCTTTGTAATGTTGTTATATCAATTGCATAAAAAGGAATCTATGATATGGTATGTCTTGTATTCGGTTTTAAGTGATGTTTGCCATGCTTACATGTTTGTGATGTTTTGGCCATGTATACTTGCATGATGAAGAAAGTGTTTCTTGTCATGTTGAGCACCGATTGTTATTTTCCATGTTTCATGATAAGTGAACTGCATGTTCTAATATTTTCAAGCCATAACGGAAAACGCTTTGGTGTGTTGTTTGATAACTTGTCATGATTACATAATACACGACATCTACATGTTCAAGTTGCATATGAAAGAAAAGAGTCTCAAGTTCATGTCACATGCATTTTGGGTTATCCATTATTTTCAAAAAGAAATTTTCATTACATGTTTTGTCACAACCCCAAATGCTACGACGAGAGCATGTCCTAATAGAAGTCCTTTGTCCACTCTGGAGTACATAAAGTTGGAAGTGGTAACCCCTAGGTCGACAAAGCAGGCGGACCTCGAATGGGTTCTTTTCAAAGGACTCAGGAGCGAGATAGCACCTAACGCTAGTGGGTGCCATAAGATGGATACGGTGAAGGCAAAATGCGAACTGTCGCATAATGATAAGTGCTTTGACATAGTCACCATCAGTCAAGTGGGTTGGGCAATGATGCAGTAACTAGTAGGGAGCCCATGGGTGCACAGGGGAGCCGGGGGGTGTCAACCAACATGTTATAAGAATTACATGATATGGGATATATGTATTAAGAAAAGTTGATAAGTGTTTTTGAAAAAGAAAGGTCAAACAAGATTTTCTATCACCAAATCTCTATAACGTATATACAGAAGTCAAAGTCTCAAGTTAAGTACATGTACATGCATACATTCTCATTGTTTGTCTTTATATGCTTATTTTATATGCTTGTATGTTACGCGTTAACTTACTATGATTTTCCAAAATCTCATTGTGATAATTTTCACTACCATTCCCCGGCCATGGGAAAACGCAAGAAGCGCTCAGTGGTAAAAGAGGCCCCGAAGAGCCCTGAGCGCTCAGCAAAGCCATCTTTGGAAGAATGGCAAGAAGCGGCTGACCAATTCATCAGTGAAGTGCTTAAGTTGTTCGAGGACCTACAGAAAATTATTAACCAGGACAAGGCAAAATATAGAAGGCCTTGTAGGTTTTTTTTTTTTTTTTTATTTATTTATTTATTTTCTGGAAGAGACATGAAAATTTCTTAAGAGGGAAAGGGCTATAGATTTTTATTACCGTATTATATTTTGGATGTTTAAATAATGAAGTTATTTTGGGATATTTAGTCTTAATGGTCCTGGAATGATTTTGAAAAATTACTCTTAATTTTACCTAGATTCATATGAATTTTCATTACTATTTATTGCATGCTGCTAGAAATATCTAGCAGCATGCAACTTAAATTGTCATATATAGGAGAATGTAGCCTTGAGTTACATGTCCCGAAACTTTAGTCACCGTCCAATCCCAAGTGGGGGCTGGGAGCATCACACATTTTGGCCATATTTCTCTCAAATGGAGGAGCTGTGATGCCCCCAGATTTCGATTGGGATCGGACGGACATCCCATGGGTCGGGATATGCAACACAAGGTTACTTGCCCCTATTCATGACATATAAGATGCAATGTTCCTAACATGCTCTAGTATTATGCAATCTTCACAGCAGATAATTTTTTTTTAACAATACTATGCACCAAACTTATAATATCCCAAATAGTTAAAACATAAACCATTCATACTTAAAACATCCATGATTACAGGACGAGCCTCAGAAGACTGTAATCACAAAACAACGGAGACCTGACTCTATAATTACACTAGCAAAAAATACTATTGGGCTAGTTCGTTGAGTAACTCACGTAACTCGACTAACGATGTCAGAATACTATCCAAAGACCTAACTATGGAGGATGCAAGCTCCGTGTTGCGTCTACGGCGTCTAGTTAACCTCCTCCAGCTTGTCAGTGTCTGCTCCATACTCTGATCCTGACACATCACCTACCATTCGGAGGGGAATGGTAGTTGGGACTATCCCGGTGAGATTTGATTATAAATCTTAGCAAGTTAACAGGAAACTTCCACACAGGTTAATAATGCATGCATGGCAGTAAAAGCATGAATACAAAATCAAAGTCATAAGTAAGCATAACATAACTTGACATATAGCATGGCATAAATGACATAACTCTAACTAAAACTGAAACTTAGCTTGACGTGACATGGCATGTACATGAACTTAAAACATAACATGGACTAACAACATAGCATGAACGTGAACATACATAATTGAACATGAACTTAAACATAACATGAACCGGAGCACAACATAACATAAACGTGAACTTGAAACATAACGTGAATGTGAACATGACATAACATGAACGTGAACTTGAACATAACATGACATAAATATGAACTGGAAACATATTCTTGTCTCATGGGATCACCATGATTGAGTAATCTTATCTCATGGGGTTACCATGATTGAGATGAATTTGAAACTTGACATGAACGTAAATTTGAACATAACATAACGTGAAACATGACTTGAACGTGAAATACATGAACTTGGAATATTTTTCAATAGACTTAATCATAAAGTGACCATACGGGTGCTACACGAGTCCCCTTGAGCCGTGTGTCCCTGCCGATTTTCGGATCACAACACATGTGTCTATACCAGCTGTGAGTGCGTTAATACGTACTCCACAGTTGTTGTGGCCCCACGTATTCTACAAGTCACAATTGTTGTGTCTGACGTAGTGTATGCTTCACAATTGTTGTGGCCCCATGAATTGTTTGTGCCACACTTGCTGTGGACATACTTAACATAATGTGTGGCTCCATCAGCGTTAGTGTCTAGCGCCCTTTGGTGACCAGCTAGTTAGGCCCCATTCTCAACCTGTTGACTGTACTTCGTCAACCTAGGAAATTTCACACCTATTTAGACACTACAACATGAACAAAGGAGTTCCACTAGGATATTACCCCATCCTAGCGCTTAGGGTCGTGATTGACATGAATAACTTAACTGGCATACACGACATTTCGTAACATGGAATGACATGAACGTGACATAAAAGACAGAAGTCTTGACGTAACGTAACGTGACATGAACGTAAGATGACAAACATAACATACTTTGAAACATAAATATAACAGAAAATATTTCATAACATGGTGTACATGTAACAGACAATATTTAGTAACATGGCATAACATGTGATAGTGAATATTATGTGACATTATATACATGTAACAGATGACATACGTAATGTGACATACCTGCAACAGATAGTAACATGAGATAGAATATATTATGTAACAGATAAGATTTTCATGACAGAATAATTCGTGTAATTGATAAACATGTGATGACATGGAATGCATTGGCATATATAACAACATACGAATATAAACTGTAATTCCCTTACCCATCACACATACACAGTAAACTGATGGTAAGTTAAGAGCTAACTTACCTCGATTGTCGGGTTCTACGAGATTAAAGCGTGAAACACGAGGAACTGTAAGAGGATATTCTAAAAGTTAAAACTTTAATTACTAACAATTAGAAATATGAAAGAGACAACTTAGAGAAAAATTACCATTTTACCCTTTACATGTAGAAAAATGACCATTTACTCATAACTTAAGGATTTCATATCCTTGATTCAAAAATCACATAAATTTACATTCCTAATGTAAATTTTGTCCTAGACTCAAATAACAACTCAGAAAAATTTAAAATCATTCACAACTATGGAAAACTCACAATGGCCAAAACATTCATAGGTCATTTCTCTTGATTTTGGTTGCAATTTCTTCCATCTTCAAAACCCATGATTAAACCAAAATCTTGTAACAAGGATCTTCATATCCTAAGTTTAAAAATACACTTAAAATATCCATTAGGAAAAACTAATCATCAACACCAAACCTTTTGTAAAAAGTTCCAAACTTTTTAACAAAAAGTAAACCCTTAAATCATAAGTTTTGACCTTAATAAAAATATCTCAAAGAATTCCAAAAAATCAAATCATACTTCTAACACATTCATAACATCATCCTAAGATCAACCATGTTTTAAATCATCAAACAAAAGTCACCAAAAACAACACTTGGAGTTTTTGGTTTTAAACTTGGTCTAAAACAGAAACTTTTCTCTGCACTAACTTTGATCAATCTCTTGATCCATGGCTTAAAGACATGTGATCTTCAAACTAAAACCTCTCATGGTTTAAAAATGTGTCCTAAAGAAGATCCAACCATCAAACTTAAAATCACATGACTAAAATTCAACAAAACATGGATCTAACCCAAAAACATCAAATCTTAGGCCAAACCAAAATCCTCTTGCATAGAAAAAGATATCTTTAAAACTAATACTTAATATATTCGAAATAACATCATAACATGTATGTAAGAGGCTTAGGATCATCATATAAAATACAAAGCCTTTGGAATAAGATCAAACCACGAAATATTCCAACTTTCACAAAACAAAAACTGTTTTTCCACTTCCAGTTTTCAAGTTTCTAGATCTAAGGAAATCTATCATCAAAAGCTTTATCCATGCAACAAAATCTCAATGAACATTCATAAGCACATGCTAAAAACACTCTATAAAATTTTTGGACCAAGATATGTCCATTAGCTTGGTCACAAATTCTAAAACATATCATGCTTTCCAGTTTCACGCCCAGAATGACCTTTCTATTGTTAAAAATAGTTTTAACCGATCAAATGAGCATGGAATGAGACCAATAGGATATCCACGGAAACTAGACTCAAATACGAACCAGTTTTATAATTATGCAAAAATACTTATGAAGGGTTGAAAATGGCCACGCAAAAAGACCTAGAAATCTGCCCGAGAGAACTCTTTTGGGTTTCTCTCTAAGAACGGGATGAAGAAGTGATGAAATGGAGAGAAGTGTGTCTTGCATGACTTTAGACTCCTGGAGGGGGAAGTTATGGGCTTGAATGACTCTTGATTAGAGGTGGCTATATGACATAAAGTTGAGAATAGAGAGGAGCAATGACTGCCTGCAGTAGCTGTGGGAGATGGGGGTTGATGGAGTGGATTTCTTCTTCACATCAAGGCACTATTGGGTGCACCCAATGGCAGTGGATGGTCTGCCATGTGGGAGAGGAAACTTCTTCAAGAAACTTTTCCAAGGTGGCCAATTTCGTGGGCCTTGGTAGGCCCCAACCAAGTGGGCTTCAATTTGAGGTTTAAAGGGGGTTTGGTTAGGGTTTGAGATGCTATCAAGTCCAAAACTAATTTTTCTTGGCCCAATCAAATTTCCAAGATTTAAAAGGTTGGATAATGATATCATAACAAGAATCTGATTAATTAATAGCCTATGAAAGTGATTTAATCAATTGATTAAACACAATGCTAGAAGTCGGATTAAAAAGGGTTTGAAGGCAAACTTTAGGGTTTGGGGAAACCATTTAGGGTTTCAGTTTCAATCAAGTTTTTGGAGTTTCAATTGGATTCCAACCATTTGAGGTTTCGCTAGGATTGAAACCTTCTTTGATCTGGCACAATTTGGTTGATCAAATGAAACAAAGCTTTGCTTAGGTGGCATGATTTCACACATTGACTTCCTTCACAAATCTATCTAATGGTTCCTCTTTGTGCCAAGTCTCTAATATTATTCACTATGTGTGGCTAAGATCTTGCCATGTGTCCAACTAAAACTTCTCTAACCTAATTTGACCATTCCACACTGTGATTTTGAAAATATTGCACTGGGTGCGCTTATCAAGGTTAGTATTCACTAAAAAAAATATAATAAACTTAGTACTGAAAAATTCTAAATATTCATATTAACCTATAGCGAAAATCATTTACTGAAATTCAACCCCGAAGTGCCCTTAAAAATAATTTCACAATTTCGAACAGCCGTTTCGTCCGAAATTATGAAAATTAGCTATTGTGCCATAAGATCCTAAATAATCAACTGAGTCTAGTGGCGTAGACCAAAAGACATTCTGACACTTCTAACTACCTCAAATAATTAAACTCATATTTCTAGCATCATAGTGAGTGATAACACTGACTATGTTGACAGACTGAAGCGTACGGGATTGATCGATTCGTAAAAACTTATGAGATTTTCACGAGGTTCCTAAAGTCAATAGAAATTCCACCAATGAATTTCTAGCGGGCTGTTACAGGAGCTACTGCATTCAGTTACTGATTGTACATTGGTTTCCCTTTACAGATAAAAAAAAAGTTTGTGATTGCAAGCTGTCATGAATTCTCTCGGATCTTTTTTATTGTGGGTTAGGAAATTTAAAAGTTGGATCTTAGAAGGTATCTACTTTTAAAATGATTTTTTTGTCCTTAAGCCATTTTTCAAAATACCATATAATATTAACCTCAATTTCTAATAAGGTATAGTCTAAATTTGTACTCTTTGTAGAATTTATTTTACTCAATAAGGTCCTCAATTTTAGCTGACAAGGCCAATAATGAGAAACGCTCTGACTCAGAAAGTTCTTCAACAAAAACTACTTCCATGCCATCTTTGTGTGAAGGAACAATATAAGAGGATTACCAGATATAGGGCTCTATGTTTATTGTCCCCACTTTTCTTCTTATTTTGTAGTGTGGCACATCACTTAGTTTAAATCCAAGTCGATGTCAATTAAGCCTACCATGGAATGTCGTCATGTGATATGCCATAAGTAACTTGGTGCATTGTAATGTTGTGATAATCTATTCCTTGTAACTGATAAATTTGGTGGCATCGAAATGAATTTATAATGTGGCCTTTTCTTCTTCTTTGTAATGTGGCACCCCTAATGAGTTTACACAATTTTGTTGTAGCTACATATCACTACTACCACCAACTAAGGAAGAACTCGGACGAAATAAGGGGGTTTTTCCCCCCTCTCTCTCTTGCGGGCCTAAGAAGGGCAACTAAGGGGACAATAAGTGAAGGCCTAGCCTAGAACAAGTAGACTCTTTGGTTCGGTCCACGGCTGGACTCCCCTGGACACAACCTCCATGAGGGAACGTACTGCAGGGGATGAGACTCGCCAACTTGGAGACCCCTCGAACAATGTTCAACCCTTGAGTGATTGTCCGTGTAATGGATGGAAAGTAAGGGTGACCCTTGATCCTCTGGCATGGAATGGATCGACGGACCACCAAGGAAGCCAGCAAGGTGAGGCAAATCGGGAAACCAATTCGTATTAATGGTACCACTACTTGAGCTACATGCCACATTAATGACTCTGTCGCAGAGCCACACCACATTAAAGAACTCTGATAAAAGGAATAGTACGAAGGACACGAACTCCATGCGGGTAGACACGATCTGTCCCCCAAGACTCTTGATATAAATAGCAACTCCCAGGTATGATAAACTCTCTCTGATCCCTAAACTCTCTTACTTATTTACAAACTTCCAAAAAACTTTACTGACTTTGGCATCGGAGACTCCCCGGCCCCTAGACCACCCTTTCCTAGTTGCCTTCTTTTCTATTTTCGCAGGCCTAATCCTGTAAACCTGAGCTGCTGGAATCTGGCCTAAAGGCGTACGAAACATGACACCAACAGTGGCGTCGTCTTTGGGATCGTTATAGATATTGCGTGTACTTTGTGTCCCTACAACAACCCGTTCTAGACAACTCAGAAGAGATACAGAGGAAGCCATGAAGGCGAGACTGAAAACCATGGAGGAATGGGTGACGAAGCTAACCGACAAGGTACAAATGCTTCACAGAGAGAACGAGGAGCTCAAAAAGCCCCAACGAGTGCAGGACAAGGAGGTGGAGCCTAACGATAGCAAGCCCATGGGGTCCCGGAACACAGGAGCTGAGGCAAATAGGGAAGAAGAGAGGAAGAACATGCCAGACGAGCTCTGCAATTTCAAAGGAAAGTACTAAGAGATTGCAAGGAAGGTGGGCACATCGTCGTCGGTGGACCAACTGCTCACAAGCACCAGTCTACCCTACACGAAGGAGGTGATGGTCGTGCCCCTACTACCAAAGTTCAAGGTCCCAACCATGGAGATGTATGATGGAGGGAGGGACCCCCTTAAGCACCTAGAAACCTTCAGCGCTCACATGATGTTGCATGGCTTCCCAGGCAAGGTGGCATGCAAGACGTTCCTGCTGACCCTAAAGGGGCAACACGAGTGTGGGTCAGGTCTCTGGCGCCCGGATCTGTAGACAGCTTTGGCTAGCTGGCCTGACTTTTTCTGAACCAATTCATGTCGAGTTGGAGAAGGTGGTGCCCAGCAGCATACCTACTCACCATCAAGAAGGGAGAGGAGGAGAGCCTAAAGTTTTATCTGTCCCGATTCAACAAGGAGCGCATGACCATTGACGACCAGAACGAGAAAATAACCCTGGCGGCGCTTCTTGGAAGGGTCTAACCATGATTACAGTTCATGACTGAGCTAGCGAGGAGGCCTCCAGTGATGCTATGAGAGTTCATGCATCAGGATGACAACTTCATCAACACTGAGGACACTCTTCGAGCCTTGACGGAGTCAAGAAAGGAGCTAGAGCGAGCGGAAATGAAAGCTAGGGCCCCAGCTTGGGCTAAGGCCCATGAGAAGCCAAAGAAGAGATTCAAGAAAAAGCACAGCGAGGTAAGTAATTTGATCACAAATTAGGATCATCATAGTTCAGCTTACATATAAGTATTATTCAAGTCAGTTTATTGACAGCCATTATTTATGCACCACTTATGTCATATGCAAACGTGTCATCCAGCATAACATACGATCATGTCATTCCGCATCATGTTCAAATTCAGAAATTATAATTATGTATGTGTTATGTCATGCATCTCATGTGTATAAGACACATAAGCTAACTTAAGTTCAAGTGCAAGATAAGATCATATCAGTTAATCAGATGGTCATTCAGATGCATGGTACCAATGCAGTTCAGTTTCAGGGTGGATGTGCAAGCCACGGACTCAAGCGTGGTCCATCATAGTATGCTAGAATACTATCAGCGGCTCCCATCGAGGCCGCGGGACGTGGGGTCGGTGCACAACCTCGCACACAGGATTAAGTGTGTTGGCCAGTCAAATCAGTCAGTTAATTCAGATAAATCAGTCAATTAAATAAAATCAGTCAGTCATGCATAGTTTAAACATCAGTATGAACAGTCATGAATTTTAAACCCTCAGCATGAAAAATTTTATGAAAACCTTATGTTTATTATGCTTACGTTGTGATGGATTTCTTACTGAGTCTTCGACTCATTTTAGTTTATTTTCATGTTTTTAATCACCCAGGTGAGGATGATGAATACGAGCAGGCAGACCAGGATTAGAAGGAGCAGTTGATTTAGTTTCAGACCTTCTAGAATAAAATTTCTTTTATGACATAAATTTTATTTAGATTGTTCATCTAATATTTTTGGAAGACATTTTATTAGTCATTTTTCTACAAAATAAATCCAAAGTTCATTTGTTAAATATGAGATCTCTTGTCGGCTTTTTTTTTTTTTTATGAAAAACACGTGACACTCCTAGTCTACGGGAAATGGGTGTTACAATTTGGTATCAGAGTCGGTCGAGAGATTCTGCAGACTTTTGAAAAGAAAAATAGTATTTTATTAATTCTAAGATAAGGTCACCTAGGATGCTCCTAGCCTGCTCGAGAGTTATTTGAATATTTCAAATTTAGATAAGTTGCGTATTAGCTTTCAGTAGTTAGCACTATATGATGTTGTTACTATTCTCATAGTTATTGTTATTATTATTGTTTTTAATTTTTGAAAACATTAGTTATTGGTTAACTTAGAATATGACACTTGGCACTAGAAAATTTATGCAACATAGATATTTAGAATTTTATAGATATTACATGTACTGTGGGTTATGTGTCATTATATTTGGTTATGACAGTGTAATTGATTGAAGGAAGGTGATGTTGGGAAACTTTTATTTTAAGATTAATAGTGTATCTTGTTCATGAGAATGGATGGAGATGACTTGCATTTGATGGAGTCTTATTTAAGGAAATTAGGGAATGTTGTTAGTAGATTTTGGAGTTATGACATAGATTTACATATGGTGTTTGGTATTTCGCAATGTCTGATGGAAGATATATTATAGGTGATATGATTCTCTCGGCTGGCATGAATAGTGGACAAAAGATTTTAGTAAAAATCTTATATATCGCGAGAGTTAGGTAACAATAGAGCTATTGGAAGAAATTGTGTAGTCAATATATTTTTGAGGTACGAGAATTTAAGGTTTACGAGTAGAACATGATTTAAGTACACATATGCCTTAAACATGCACATTAAAGTTTAAATGATTAGGTCAGCATTATTAGAGAATAGCACGAGAAGTCGAGATTTGATCTAGAAGTTTAAATTGATGCTGCTATATTTATAATTGGAGATGTGGACCCACAACATTAGGCACATGATCATTGTGGTATTTCATTTTTTTTTTAGAATTTTAGAATTGAGATATTTTATAGACTCCGAACTTTGGAGAATTTTAAATTGCTATTTATTTGAGGTTATTATATGAGGAGATTTAATTATCATTTTATGTGGAAAGTTTATTTATTATTTTATGTGGAGACAGTTGCTCACTATTAGTTCGAGAAAGATAATAGTTTGAGTAATATTATTCATAAGTTTTTGATCAATCTTGTTGAGGTATACATTTTAGGCTTGTATTGTACTTCTAAAGCATGTGATCATTGATAGTAAGTGCACGTGTAAAAGGATTAGAAGAATATGCGAGGTTTAGGAATGAATAAATGAGGTTTAAAATGTTTGAAATGTTAGGCTCGACTAAATGATCAAAGATCTGAAATAGAAACATGGAAAGAATGCGATGAACAAGTATGTAGGTTGCTTGAGGTATTAGCAAATTCCGATGACAAAATGTTTATAAGGAGGGGAGTTTGTAACAACCCAATCCTAAGATTAAGGCCATAAGATAAATTTTATGTATTTTTCATATAACTATAAATATTCTATTATTATTATTATTTTATCTGATGTTACATTCCACTAGAGTTTTTGGTTTGAATTTAAATCTTATTTCTTCCTGTCCTCACCCGTAAGCATCATCCCTATCTCTTGATTTTATAATCCTAATCTATCTTCGTTCTTACCTTATAGTTGATCATCCTAATGGAAAACCAACTCTAAAATCCTATCAGCAAACGTTCCTTTTCACTCTATATAAGTCCCACGAAAACCCTCAGTTTTAAACACGAAAATACGAAGAACTCACTACTTGCGCATAAGCTTTTTACTCTGTCTAGAAGCCACCGCAGCAGACCACCCTCTCCTCGGCCACAGAAACTACCGACCAGCTTAGCCCCGTCGAGCCCACTCCCTTCCGGTAAGCCCACCGTCATCGGCCACCAGTTTCTCTCCCTAATGCTTTCGGTTTCACAGTTTCTCTCTCTAGTACTCTCTCTCTCTAACTCTCACTTCCTCTCTTGGCGTCACAACTCCCTGCCCAGAGGACCACCCAATTGCGTCGCCAGTCCTTCCCTAGCCACCCAGAACCGCCGTACGTCAGCTTCTTCTTTCGGTGAGTCCCTTGCCTCTCACGCCTCTCATCGTTGCCCTGTGTTTCTCTTCACATATTAAGTTGCTTTTAAGTTTTAGTTTAGTAAGTGTAGATATTGATGAGATTACATATATGCCCTTTTTAATCTAGTATCTTGAAGGATTGTTTTAAGTATAATTACACTTATAACCTTACATTTAAGTATATGTTAATTATGGATATTATTAAGTCATTTTATTTAAAGTTGAGTTGGGCTTAATATTTTAAAGAAGCGTTTTTACTTAAATAAATATATTAGTCATGAGCTCATTTTTATAAGAAAAAATTTAAAGAATTTGAAATGTATTTTAAAGTATACCATTGAGCCGATTATGTTAATTAATAATCCAATTGACTATTTAACTAGCTTTTTCTTAAGATTTTTATGTTATATTTTAAATAGAAAAATTAAGGAATATGTTATGAGTTTTGAATAATTATGTTTAGAAAAGAAACCTATTTTAGGAATTTGGGTTTTTATGACTTATTTAAAATAGTCCAAGTATTCTGCTAAATTATAATATGTTATTAGTATTTTAAGTAATTTAAAATATCAAGATTTATTGATTATGGTGTTAAACAAAAGATTTATTCGACTATCATCTAGATTATGAATTTAATTAAGTAGGATATTAGTACATGATGTTCCAAGACAGATTTAGTGATAGTTAATAGTGCATATAGGTGATGACCTACAAAGTGAGATTCAAGAAGAAGCACAGCGAGGTAAGTAATTTGATCACAAATTAGGATCATCACAGTTCAGCTTATATATAAGTATTATTCAAGCCAGTTCATTGACAACCATTATTTATGCACCATTCATATCATATGCAAACATGTCATCTAGCATAGCATACGATCATGTCATTTCGCATCTTGTTCAAATTCAGAAATTATAATTATGTATGTATTATATCATGCATCTCTTGTGTATAAGACACGTAAATTATCTTAAGTTCAAGTGCAAGATAAGATAATATCAGTTAATCAGATGGCCATTCAGATGCATGGTATCAATGTAGTTCAGTTTCAGGGTGGATGTGCAAGTCACGAACTCAAGCGTGGTCCACCATAGTATGCCAGAATACTATCAGCGGCTCACCTCGCGGCCGCGGGACATGGGGTCGGTGCACAACCTCGTACACAGGGTTAAGTGTGTTGGCCAGTCAAATCAGTATGTCAATTCATATATATCAGTCAGATCAGTCAGTAAAATCAGATTAGTCAGTGATGCATAGCATAAACATCAGTATAAACAGTCATGAATTTTAAACTCTCAGCATGAAAACTTTTATGAAAACCTTATGTTTATTATGTTTACGTTGTAATGGATTTCTTGCTAAATCTTCGACTCATTTTAGTTTAAATTCATATTTTTAACCACCAAAGTGAGGATGATGAATACAAGCAGACATGTCAGGATTAGAATGAGCAGTTGATTTAGTTTCAAACCTTCTAGAATAAAATTACTATTATGACATAAATTTTATTCAGATTATTCATTTAATATTTTTGGAAGACATTTTATTAGTCATTTTTCTGCAAAATAAATTCTAAGTTCATTTATTAAATATGAGATCACTTGCCGAGTTTAGTTTATGAAAAACACGTGACACTCCTAGGCTACGAGAAGGGAGTGTTATAGTGGGTCATGCCCCTGGGGCCTAAACAGCTTACCCGACTCCTATCATAGCGAAGAGTGGACCAGTTATAGCGTTGTCCGAACTTACCTCCCCCACGGGATACCAGAGATTAAGGTAAGCTAAAATGTTGTCTTATCCCTCCTGCGGCAGAGTGGGGGTCTGCCCGCAACTGCCCGAAGACAAAAGACTTACCTTTCTCGTAAGCGTCAACATGTGAGAGCGGGCCCAGTTGCAAACTGCTCGAAAACTTACCTCCCCGCGGGATTTAAAGGATGAGTTATGCCAAAGGCTGCTTTACCCGTCCCGAGGAGGAGTGCGGATCCAACCCCCACAGCAGTCCTAATACTTACCCTGACCTCCACTTTAAACGAAGAGTGGGTTCAGCGCTAGCCTGATCCAAATCTTACCTTTCCCTGCATTATCAAAGAGCGGGAGCGGGTTCAGTCTCAAACTGCCCAAACAAATTACCTCCCCGCGGGGTAATAAGGACGAATTGAGCCAATGGCAACTAGTTCCCTCCCGCAGAGGATTGCGGGTCTAGCCTTTCTGCTACCTGAATACTTACCCCGACCCCCATCGCGACGAAAGAGTGGACCAGGCCCACGGCCGCCTAAAGAAGTTACCTCCTTAGGGAATCCAAGGGGTGGGTTTGACTTGAGGCATCTCGATCTCTCCCTAAGTGAGTGCGAGCCTAGTCTTTCGGCTACTTGACATGAACAAAGTCTCCAAAGATGAAATGTCAAACAAGAGGCTACACGATGTCAACGAGTAGGTGCGGGTTCAGTCTCAAACTTCTAGAACAAATGACCTCCCTGCGGGGTAACTGGGTGAGTTGAGTTGAGTCCACTCGAACTCTCTCGCGGAGGAGAGCGGGTCCAACCTCTCTATTGCCCTAACAAGCCGGCCCATGGCCACCCAAAGTAATTACCTCCTCAGGGATTAAAGGGACATGTCGGTGTAAGGTGTCCTGACTTCTCCCCGATGGAGAACGGGCCATGTCCTTCGACCGCCCAAATATTGAACCAAGCAATGCAGACATCAATAACTCGGCAAAAGTGATAGCAAAATCGTGTCATTGGCCAAGGGGCCCAAGTTTGCGAAGTAGAACTCCTACAAAGCTAAAGGATAAAATAATGATGACATTCTTATCTTCCAACCAAGGATTAAATACACAATGCTAAAGGATGGGAGCGGGTCCCGTTCCAAACTACCCGGACAACCTACCTCCGCGCGGACCAAGGAGACAGGTCGAGCCAGAGGCTGCTTTGTCTCCCCACGATAGAGAGCGGGATCAGCCCTAAGGCTACCTGAATAATTTATCTCAGTCATCATTGCAACAAAGAGTAGCCCGATCTATTTACATCCAACTCTGCAGCCACGGTGCCACTCCAGGGGCATAAAGGCGAGTTAGCGAAATGCTACCCGGCCTCTCCCCCGAGGAGATAATCAGAGTCTCCCTAGCACAACTTAACTCGTAAGGGGATTTCCATCCTCCCAAGCCTACGACAATGGACGAAGGCAAACGAACACTAACAACACCTCTCTTCTTCTCTTTTAGATACATGCCAAAATAAAGCACAACAGCGCAAAAATGAGGAACTGGAGGACTAGGTGGGATAAAGCGCATCCAAGAGGTAGACGACAAAAAGGATGAAATCGGCGTAAGGAAAAAGAGGAGAGACGTCAAATAAAGTCACTAAAGGCACCAAGAGGAGGACTAGCTAACATGGGCAAATGAAGGCAGTGCATATTGACAAGTAGTCAGCTAGCGGAGTAGTCAAGAATAGGTTAGGCGCTCGCGGGGTGGACTGTAAGCTCCGTGCAACTGCCATCCCCCTGGCTAACGCCAAGCCCATAATTTCCTGGGGCAAAACTCCCCAAGCCGGCTATGAAAAAAAAGGAGAAGGAAAAGCATAGAAAGAAACATCGAAGAAGAGCAAAATGACAAAAGGGAAACATCGTAAAGCAGTCCAGCACAATAAAAATATGAAACAATTTCATTAATCAAAACTTGTATACAAGCCACAGGGCGACAGTGCATAGGTATATACATTTACTAAAAGGGAAAGAAGAGCAAAATAAAAGAGCAGTAGTGGCACCAAGAAGCTTGGGCATGGTGACATCAGGGATCTTGACAGGAGACCTCGGCATCGGAAGCACCAACCTCAAGAACATCGAGATCAAGATCACCAGGCACGAAAGCAGCAGGCTCGGGCACGGCCGTGAAGACAGGACCTGTAAAAGCATCGGGGATCTCTTTCCTCCTCAACTTGTGGCTGAACGTGAAAGCCTCTTCGTCAACGACGATCTGGGTAAGATTAAGGTCCCACAAATATTTCTCGAGAGTACGCGAACATAGCTGCGGTCTCTCCAGGATGTGGTCCCACATCAACCTAAGACCCTCAGCACACCCGTGCCCTGGACCAACTTTAGCTGCCTTTCAAGGAGGGAGGCGACCTCTTGTACCTAGGACAGGTTGCCCTGAAGATCTGTAACAAGTTGCTCCATCTGCTGGCCATCTTCCGATGACAGTTAAGCTTCTCATTTTTCCTGCTCTCCACCTCCAAGGCAAGACGTACCCTCCTCAACTCTTGCTTTAGCTGCTGCCTCTCTTCCCTCTCGCTGCGAGCACACCAGAGGGCGGTCTAGGTCATCGCGCGAAGGTCCTGGTTTTCCTGCTCAACGGCCTTTTCCCTGTCCACAATAAAGGCCACTAGCTGAAAGGAACCCTGACGACAAGAGAGCCAACATGGAACGGTCAATAAAGGGAATCTAGAAAATAGCGAAGGGAAGGAAAAAGATGGAAAAGAAGTCGCCGAACCTCATAGAAAAAGCCGGACAAACACTTGGCGACCTGGCTAATAGCTTCCACACTGCACCCCCCATTTCTAGCAGGGCCAAAGGGGGGATAACTTCTACCGAACCCTCAGCATCAGACACTTGTGCAGCCACCTTAGTTTGATGAACCCCATCAACAACCTCTTATACACGCATTCTCGCTTGGCAAGGAAGGATTCCTGCACGAACCACCCAAACCTGAGCTTACTAGAACATCCAGAAGGAGATCGCCTTCTGCTGGGCGCTCTGCCTGGGTCAGCAATCTTCACACTGACCCCCCGAACCTGTGCCGACTACAACATGCAAAAGGAGACCACCTTTCACTTGATGCTCCACCTCCGCGACATGGTTAGGGGATGTAGCGGTCGCCACCCTCTCAATTGACGTGTCCAAGCCTCAAAACAACTCAAGATCCTCCCCACCTGCCGCAGAGCTAGAACCCCCGAGTAAACCTCTACCTCGCCTTCAAAGGAGTGACTGCCGACAGCACAACGAGCTGAAGAAGGGGAATCTCGACTGTAAAAACTCCCAGGAGTAAGGCGTTAATTTCACCCGTTTCTGGGAGCACATCACAAGCATCAATTGGTGGGGGTAGCACTACAGGAACCTCAGCCAAAGGACCTTTCATCGGTGTGTCCAAGGACTCTAAGGAAAAAGGTCCTATCGACACCTCCAGGCTAGAAGGACAGCGAGACGCCTCCACTGGCATCACCAAGACGGTGGGACAATGGACCTCAGGCGTAGTTGTTGTCGGCCCTTGCCCCCTTCAAGCGAGGTTTCTTCCCCTTACCCGATTGGGAAGAATTGAAGGGGTGCTTTTGGGCTACCCGGGGCAGGGAAACGGTCACCCTGTCATCAAAAGGCAAGTGACTGAGGGGAGCCAAAGAAAACCTTGTGCTCTCCTCGGAAAGAAGGGATTCTAAGAAGACGTTGTTGGGGTTCTTCTTCACCCATTCCCTAACGACGTCGATACGCCACTACTCGACGAGGGTGGCCGTCGAGTGCACCACCTTATCCTCAGAAACCCTACCCCAGTCACTTCAAATCAGGAGTTTGCGATGGTTCACCTCACCCACCAGGAACTCCCATCTGCAACCAGACACGAAAATGAACTTTAGTGACCAGTTCTTCACCTTATGGTACTGCAACTCTAGTTTGACAAGGGCATGCATCACCCTGAAGCTGCAAACGTTCCCCTTCTGCTGCAACACCTTGTGAGTGAGGAGGAACTCACGGCCAGTGAAGTTAGCTTGCTCTAGGTCTAACTCCAGCAAGGAACATCGCCAGATGATGCTGTAGCAAATCAAGAGCCTCCAAATGTTCGGGTGAAGCTAAGATATGGCTAGACCAAGATGATCTAGCAAATCGCGAATGGGGCGAGGGAAAGGAAGCCTCAAGCCACACGAAAACATGGAAGGAAAGAGGGAGACTCGAGAAGAGTGACCCTCAACGTCAGCGGCACCTTCATAAGGGCCAGAGATCTTGAACAACACCGATTCTGGCACCTGGTAAGCACGGGGCAGAGATGCTAGTGTTGTTGCTTTAACGTTGGAATGCCAACTACTACCCTAGAGTGTCTCCCCCACCGGAAGCCATGGGTTGGGTGGACTTCTCAGAGGTCATTGACAAAGAGGTAGAATATAGTAAAGAAAGGAGAATAAGTGAAAATGATGAGGAGTTGGGAGAACAAGGATGATAGGAAGATTAAAGTGCGGTGAAAGGAAAGAAGACCCTAGTCCAAATCACGTTTATTTAGGAGGAAGGCAGCAGTTAATCTCCCACACCATGTGGCAGAAGGGAGAGGTATGAGACGCTTCAAATCTCGAAAAATACGCACCACGAAGCGACGTGAAGGCGAAGAGTCGCCTAACGCCCTTGACACTGATACAACTGAAAAGACACCATCAAATTTATCAGGAAATGCGCCAACAAAAGTGGAAAGGAAATGATATCAGGATAGCCAAGCAACAGGAAACCATCTCAAACGTCAGAGTCGTGTACACGTCAGCAGAGGGACCCCGACCTTAATGACAAGGTGGGTCTTAGATTAAAATAATTCTCAATGTATGAGTCCGATGAAAATTAGCGAGGTAACTGTAAGGGGGTTTTCTACCCTCTCTCTTGGGCTTGAGAAGGGCAACTAAGGGGAAAAGAAGTAAAGGCCCAGCCCAAAACAAGTAGACTCTTCGGCCTGGCCCACTGGTGGACTCCCCTGGACGCAACCTCCATGAGGGAACGTACTGTAGGGGAATGAGACTCACCGACCTGAAGACCCCTCGAACTTTGTCCAGCCCTTGAGTGCTTGTCCACGTAATGGGCGGAAAGTAAGGGGTCCCTTGATCCTCTAACATGGAAGGCATCGACAGACCACCAAGGACGCCAGCAGGGTGAGGCAAATCGGAGAATCGGGCCACATTAATGGCACTACTACCTGAGCTACAAGCCACATTAATGACACCGTCGTAGAGCCATGTCGAATTAAAGGACTCGGATAAAAGGAACAGTACGAAGGACACAGACTCCATGGGGGTAGACACAATCTGTGCCCCCCAGACTCTTGGTATAAATAGCAACTCTCAGGTACGAGAAACTCTCTTTGATCCCTAAACTCTCTTACTTATTTACAAACTTTCAAGAAACTTACTAACTTTGGCATCGAAGACTCCCTGGCCCCAAGGCCATCCTCTCACAGTAAACCTGTCCCAAAGGCGTATGAAACACGACATTAACACTATCATTATGTATCCTCAACAACCCTCCCTTCACTAATGAGATATTGTAAATTCATCGACTTTATGAACTTTTAAAAGCAACCTAAGTCCAACTTAATTAGAACTCATCGTCAAAAGGATTACTCCGAAAACCATTCCCTCAATCGGTTGTTCATGTTGCAGAATTCTATAACTCAAACTAGAAAATCAAACTTAAAAGAGTAATAAATAGCAAAAGTTCAATGCGTCATCACATCTAAAACCAAAAAACCATCTCAGATTAGTACATCTACTATTCATATTGCAAAATTCTATTTAGAAACTAGAAAATAATGCTTAAAAGAGTTATAAATAGCACAAGTTGAATTAATCATAAAACTTCAACCCAAGAAATTTGGGTGCTAAGTACATCTATTGTTCATTGCTAGAACTATACACTCGAATTTTGGTGATTAGTACATACATTTTAGGTTGAACTTTTTTATACACCCAAAATCAAAATCAATAAATGTAATCCACCAATATACTGGTACATCCAAAATATTATACAACATTACAATTTCAAGTTACAATTATGTTTTGCTAATAGTGATTCTAGTCCACCATTCCAACCCAGTACAAGTTCCATCGTCATACAAAATACTTGCATGGTACATTCACAATAGTCAAGTCTGTGTCTATAGCCAAAATTAAATATTCCACCATTCCAACCAACACATTTAGCCACCATCATTGTGCTACTGTATGTACAATCTCAAAATAAACTTTGTCAAAATGCAAAATCCACTGATCTGTTATATATTATGTATACAACCACAAAACACCACTTCAAATGTTTTGCTCCACTATTTGCCAAAAGAAACTTGACTACACCAAAATGAAGTCTCATTCATGCATTACTATAATCCCAAACCTGCATGAGAAGTGGTTAAATAATTAGTTCATTATTTTTGGCTTAATTATAGCTAATTATTGGAAAGAAATATGCTGGAATGGTGATACTTACTTATGTCAACATTTACATCTTCACTTGTAGGAGAAACATCATGGTCCAAAAGATTATAGGTGTTATGTGGCAGCTAACAAGCAAAAATAAGCATTGTTATGAACCTCCGAATTGCAATTGATATGATGGAATTGATAAGGTCATGATCTAGCAACATACTTGAATTGATTGGGCTATTGAAAGCATATGAAAATCAAGTGCAGTACTTGAGTTTGAAAAAACTTCGAGCTCCATACTTGTAGACAATGTCCTTTGACTTGTTCTCTAAGAAGGCATATATCATATAGTATTATGGTACATTCTATGTACAATATAAATACAAAAGAAATATTTATTTCTATTTCAAGACAACAAACCTCATTTTGACCCATCGATTTTGTCTTCTTTGATTTCTTCCTCATGACCACTTTCTCTACTATAGATTTTTTTTCTTCTAGATGGTGGCATCCCCTTCCCCTGTATTGCAAGAGGGCTAAGCAATTTACCACTATCCATGGAAACATTTACTAGCTCAGGAGAACGATGCCATGACGGTCTATTTCTATCACGCTTTGACCCATGCTGAACTCATTCTAGCCTTAACTTATCCAATTGCCCTATTAACTTCAAGCAATCTTCGTCACAATTTGATGTAGTCGAGACAATTTCAGCAAAAGACTTCGTCAATCTATCATATCTTTGCCCATTGGGGATACTAGTCACGTCATCGTAGCTACTTCGAACAAGTGTGTACTTACACTTTATATTTTTCCTCCACCTGTCAAATATATATTTTGAATGCAACACATCTTTATTCAGCCAAGTCAACACATGTAAGGAATGTCTACACAAAGTACCCTTAAACTCAAATAAGTTACAAGTACATTTTACTTCAAATTCATCATCATTGAAGTACACTAAAAAATTTACCCTTTTAATGAACCTGCCATTCACTTTGAGTTCGTCAGCTACGTGGTATGTAGAAAGTGCACCATCACATCTCACGAGAACTGGGCAGCAATATAATAGACCCCTAAACTCCTCATGGACTTCTTTAAATTTTGCAGTTATGTAGGCTGCTTGAAATTGCCTCTCAATGGAATAGTGGCTTATGCATGGGATCTATGGGTGAAATGAGCTAAAGTCAGTTGCGGTCTCATTCTCAACTTTTCAACTCAAGCATTTTCATATTGATTAATGAATTGCTTCAATGTCATCTTCAAATTAATGTAGTCATCGAAAAATGCGTTCATACTCTCACTATGTTGTGAACTAGACATGCCTGCCCAAAAGCTATTTTTCACGAAGGCTGGTACCCATAAATGCCACTCAGAATATAGCCACTCTAACCATGCATTCTCTTGTAGCTCATGTGTCTCAAGCAACTGTTGCCAACATTCTTCAAATTCACTATTGCTCAAAGTATCATAAACTCACTTTTAAAGGTCCATTTTATTGGCCTCATACTAGGAATATGCTCCGAGCTTCTCGAGAAGTTTCTTCATGATATGCCATAAGCAAAATATGTGGTTGGATGATGGAAATACATTCGCAATCGCATTTTGCATTGCTTTTTCTTGGTTTGTGATGATTGCATCTGGAGCTCGATCGTTCATGCACTTTAGCTAAGATTCAAACAACCAAATAAATGTGTTTGAATCCTCGCTTGATATCAAGCCACAACTAAGTAGAATTGATTATCCATGGTGGTTGACTCCTACAAAAGGAGCAAACGACATTTTATATGTGTTTGTCAAGTATGTAGTTTCAAAGGTGATGACATCGCCAAAATATTCGTAGGCAACCCTACTCCGAGCATTCGCTCAAAAAACATTTCGTCATCATCCACGTTAATCATGTAAAAAAAGACCATAATTCTTCTCTTGCATTCTGGTAAAATAATTTAAGAATGCTTCAGTGCCTCCCAACCCTAGCCAAAGTAGCCTTGCTTCACGGATGTAGTTGCAGGTATTTCTCTTTCCGAATGTCAAATTCTCATAACCGCCTGCCTCAACTACAAAAAATTTGTAGTTTTTGCTCAAACCTATACCAACCATATCATTATACTCCAACTTCCTCTTAGATTGTTCAACTAACTTCTTATGGCATCTCATAATTTTGCCTTTCCGAGACTCAAGATATGTGTGTGTTCAAGTACCAGACAAATGAAAGCCTCTATCAGGACTTATTGTTGCATTTATCTTAGCTTTGCAAACAAATCTCTCCATTGCTCTTGGATTTAGAATATTTGAAGCTGTGCTTATAGATGTGCCCTGGCGGACACACGTGAGAGTGAAATATTTCAGCTTTCCATCAAGATCACTTTTAGAACTTCTTCTTGTCACACCAAAACCAACTTCTTTTGAGTACTTTGTATAGTATTCCCTTACTTCTTCTTTCGATGAAAAATACATCCCAACCTTTGGTTCTTTGACATGAGTATTCTACCTTCCCTTTCATTCTTGTCCAAAATATTGGCTTCGTTATTTTCAACATTTGCTTCCATTCTCTTATGGAAAGCAAATCAGTCTAGCCAAGCACCAATTAGTTTTATCCCCTTGTACGAGGACATCAAATTCATTAACATAAATGTACTAATAGTTCAGGAGCATATAACATGTCATTGTATAATATATACGCAAATAACATATACAAAAAATTGAAATTGAAAATATTGCTAGTTCAGTATTTTAACATACATACTAAAGAACTAATGAACAACATTTGCGTAACGATCTGATTCAATAATTCTAAAGTTGGAATATTGATAAATTTTATTGAGCCTAAATTATATTTAATAGGTCATATTGGATAAACCCATGAATGATAAATTATCGAGGTTGATTAAGAATTTTAATTAGACTTAATAACTAAGTTAAATCTCATTTATTGTTTATTGAACGAGTTAGACTCATTTTAGAATTTACAGAGCGGCTATTAAAAGTTTATTTCAATTTAAAATCATTACTGATTGTAGTTACCTATACAGTCTCAATCATTCTCAATCAACTACTTAATTGTAAAATATATCTTTAATTCAAACTCTAATCTCATCTGCCGATCACTATCAGAGTCCACTGAACTCTTCATCATCCTCCCCCAAATTTCTCTATATATCTTCCCATTTCCTGACATTCCTTAGCATCATGCATGCCCATGTCTAGCATGCAACAAATCTCCAACACCGACGCACGTCCCGGCACTTCTCTATTGCATAGTAAGGCTGTGTTTGGATGTTAAGCAGAGCTCAGCTGACTTAAGTTTTTTATAAATAGTAATGAGTTGAGTAGTAAAGGGAGTTATGTGAGGCCCATCTAAACTGAGTTTAAAGTGTGTTTGGATGTTAAGATAAGTTTAGTATTTTTTATGAGAAATTGAAAAATATTATAGGTCCCACGTATAAAGATGTTTTAAACTAAAAAAGGTTGTTGGTCCCACATGTAAGAAAATTTTGAGTTGGGATGAGTTTCGTAATTTGAGAGTTGGGTGTTTGGATGTTAGACTTAACTTAAAATTATATTGAACTCAGCTGAGCTCAGCTGAGTTTGGGAACCAAACGCAGCCTAAGACTTCATTTGTTTCTCTTGGCCTCTCCCACTATTTTCATTTACTCTCTCTAAGGTTATTCTCTCTCTATCCTTCTCTCAATAGTTTATTAGTTTATTCTTTATCAATTGTAAACTAGCAGTAGAGACAATAAGCAGGTGCCAGCCTAATTTTAATTTTTTGTGTAATCATATCGGGGCTCTCTATCTCTCAGACAAGCTCTCTCCGCCTTTCTTAATTGCTTTTATTCATTTAATTGGTTCAAATTAGATATACGGGAGGCCATTACACTAGCAGGTAGGTAGGCTTAAGCAAGTGATGATGGCTGACTATTAGTAACCTTTTCGTGTAGCCCTCTGTGTCTAGTGAAAAGATTAATGTCATTGTAATGTAATATTATTATAGCTTTTCAAAGAGTATGTTCAAACTTTCAAAACTTTTTTTAAATAAAATATCATTTAAGCCCAATTGCTTTGAAGTCTTCCCCGTAATCTTTTTTTTCTCTCACCCTCTCTCCTTAATTCTCTCTATCTGTATTGGTTACATACGGGCAAGAATGAATATTGTTATGAATTTCACTTAAATTTGCCATTGGACTTAAGATATGGATTTAATGGGATTATAGATCATTTTCAGATCTTTAGGAATTTATGAAATTATAGGTTAATTAAATATTTCTGATTTATAATTAGTTGGTGTGTGCCTTATTAGTAATTTACAGGGCCATACGTCTATTTTATATGTAATCAATCACAGCTAAAAAATGTTGGATCAACATTATGAGGTAAGTAGCATGATCATATCCTTACACGTACGTACGATAAACGACATGTCTTTTATAAAAATATTATGTATGTACCCATTAGAAATCCCTTTTTACGTACCCAAGTCATAATAAAATTATGAAAATCCATGATTTTAAGTGAAGAACTAGGCATTAAATTATTTATGAAAATTAATTATGATTTTATGAAAGGAGTTATGCATCAAAATATTTATAAAAAGTCAAGCAAGATTTTATGTGAAGATTTATGCATTAGAATATTTATGAAAAATCATGATTTTATGTGAAAAAACATGTATCACGGAATTTTATGAAAGAATGCAATTTCATTTTGAAATCTATAATATGACAAGCATGCAAGTATAATTATGATGAAGTATGAATGAAATATGCGATTTCACTTGAAATCTATGATATGACAAGATATGACAAGTATGCAAGTATGATTATGATGAGAAATATTCTACTTAACCTTCGGTCTGCCTATCACACACCACATTCTTGCCTACTCATAAACCCGGTTCATCGCCATGTCACGGTCTGCCCCTTCTCCCTCACTCCTCAATCCTCACTCACCCAGACAAGTACCTCCCATACGAAAACCAAAGTCATCCCTTCTCTACGCAACCCCTCCTAGACGCAGACGAAGACCAACAAAACTCTCCCTTCTCTGCACAACCTATCCCAGACGAAGACCATAGACGCCGTCAATCCTCACTCACCCAGACGAAGACTGAACCCCACCCACTTTCCCTGCTCTACACACCCCTCCTAGACAAAGACCACTGAAGCCCTCAATCTTCACTCACCCAGACGAAGCCCGAAGCCCCCCACCCTCACTCTCCCTTCTCTGTGAAGCCCGAAGCCCCCTACCCTCACTCTCCCTTCTTTGCGAATTCCCCCCACCCAGTCCCTTCAGTCCCCGAAACCCTAGAAGACTGCAACTCCATCTCCCTCACCCCCTTCGAGCCTCTCTCTCTCTCTCTTACCGAGTCCTCTGGATCTCTCACCGTGCTCTCTATCTCTCTCACCGAGCCCTATAAGGATCCCTAGTTTCCTCATTAAAAGTTATACACTTATTTGTTTAATTTTGTTGTTGTTATGCATACACTGATTTGGTTGAATTTTGTTGTTGCTATGCATACATTGATTTGGTTAATTTTGTTGATGTTATACACTGATTTGGTTGAATTTTGTTGCTGTTATACATACACTGATTTGGTTAATTTTGTTGATGTTATACAATGATTTGGTTGAATTTTGTTGCTCTTATACACTGATTTGGTTAATTTTGTTTATGTTATACAATGATTTGGTCCAAGCCATGTAGATTTGAAGCTATCATAAAAGAAAGCGTGACTGTGTGATGTCAATTGACAATGAGCATATTATGCAATGGTCCAATAGTAATTTTAATAGTGTGACTGTGTGTTCGTGTGTATGCTTGTGCTTCTATGCTGCACAGCTTGCTTTACTTTGAAACTTTACTTGATAGTTGAAGGGAAAGATAGAATGGTCAATTGTCCTGGTGCTATCCCAATGAAAAGTTTACCAATTTCAAAGAAGAGTTCGTTTATATTCTGTGAAGTTTTTGCAGATGTTTCAATGAAAATTCTCTCATTTTCTTGGAAAATTGCTCCCCTTCCAGCAATCATTAAAAAAAAAAACAATTAAGACCTATTCAATACTTTTTTTCCTGCAATATCAAGTATTGAGGTTAGTGTGTTTCTATACTTTTTTTTCGTGAACATTTTTTTATTGGTTGTTATGCAAGACTTATTTGTTGAACATTGGTATAGTTTTATCATGTTAAGCAAATAATCCCTCAATAATTAGTTTAGTACCAAAGATTTTCTTCATTGATGGTGTATATATTATATTTCTTTTGCTCAATTAGTACGAAGAATTTCCAATAGCATCTTTAGAGTGTACAAGCTGATTCAGTACCTTCATTTTCACTGTCACCTATTTTTCTCATGTAGGTCAGGTATGGCATCGAGTCAATCATCATCTGTAGTTTATGCATGTCTGAAGTATAACATGGTAACTACCCACTGTCTAATTTGATTCTTGCTTTTGAATCCATGTATGAAGTTGTCCAATTTGCCACTTGAAATTCTTGATTTGTACGCAGGGAGAAGCAATATGTCAATTCTTCATCTGGGTAGATATACTTCAATTGGTAGAAAAAAAGATTCTGACAAGAGAAAATGCAATTCGGAAGAGAGAGGATGAGTTATTGTTGCATGAGTATGAAGTTCAAAAAAATAAAGATAAACTAAGTGAGAAAATGAGCTTCAAAAGCAAGTGGACGAACTTCGAAAGCGGATCGTAGAGAATAGGGGTGCACGTATATTGTTGTGTTTGTATTGGATAATATCTATTGTAATAGTTTTTGGTGCACTCGGACTATAGTTGTAACATGTTAGTTTTAAATCAGCTGTAGATTGTTCAGACCATAATTGTATGCTATATTGTCTATGATTATATTTATGATAGCTTACTATGGATATTTAAAAAAAGTGACCATCTTTCCTAGCGTTGGCATTACTATGAATATATATAGGTTTGGATATTGTCTTTGAATATATAGGTTTGAATATTACCATGCATATTGTCTATGAATGTATAGGTTGAAATTCTTGAATTGTTTGAGTCATAAGACATTTTAGGAAAATTAATTAGTTTGCTTGGGTGCTTTTTTCTCTCTAAAATTATTTCCATGCGCAGCTTCCTTTTGTTGTGAAAAGGACATGCAACACTTGGTATGTTCAACTCCAATTTGGCAGTCAGAAATGCATGATTTTGATATTGAGAGGGAGTAGTATTGTTACCACCACCTCCTTAATTGTTCCAACACATGCATTATAGTTTGAAACAAAACCACGTGCTACCTGCCTTCAATGAAACCAAACCAAGTTTCATTCATCAATTCCTCAAGTACTACTACTACTATGCATAAAAAATAAAGAAATGTCGTTTCACAATCAAGCAATAGCCACAAGAAGTACAACATCATGAACAATGAACATGATCGATCTGCAATTTTGCTAGCATCTCTGATATATGAGGTCTCATTTACAAACCCAATGCTCAAAATTCCCCTTTACAAACCCAATGCTCAAATTTCCACACAAAAACCAAATGCCCATTCTAATATCTGTGTAATCCCCTTTACATACCCAATGGTCAAATTTTCACAAAAAATAAACACAAGTCATGCTCATAGACAAGCAACACCAACTCAACATTTATGAGCAAAGTCGGGGACTGATTTTCACTAATAGTCTCATGGGGCATGCACTCCGTTTCCTGAAGATATTAAAAACGGAAATTAAAAACAAACACATTAAAAATGGAACAACGAGAAGAAAGATTTATAAACATTAAACATATCACACCTTGTCATTGCAAGGTGGAGTTGCTAGTGTGATAGTACTACCTTGGGTTGGGATAACAATGTCGTCAACAATAGGACCAAGTTGTGCTTTCGAGACCTCACCATATTGTAATTCATCGTCTAGTATTTTTTTGCACGTCTAAATTGACAAAACAAAAAATACACATCTATTAGAATTTTTTATTATCATTAAAAAATATGCCTGCAGTATACCATATAGATAATGACTCGTCCAAAATGTACTACCTGATTCTTCAACTCGTGTGTCGATTATTATGATAGCGATAAAGTCTTGGCAAGTTATAGAATGAGTTGATTTGATGATATTAAAACACCGAGGATTAAAATACGAATCTTGAGTGACTAAACTCCTTGTCACTTGAATTTGCCAGCATCTTCATATTAGCTTTAACACATTGAATTCTAGATCAATATTCTTATGTTTTAGTGACCTATGTAATACAATTTTAATGATATTTAATTCTTTTAAATGATGAAGAGTTCCCCATACAGGCATACAGTCTCAAAGTGCACATGGTGGGATATAAACCATCATTTATGGGATTAGATGGGATTATTTGCATTTCTCTTTAAGTAAATTTTGGAAGAATTTATTGTCATGCCCGAAACGTATCAAATAAATGAGATGGATCCAACCACCAGAATGTGCCGGTTTAGAGGAAAATGCTTAAAGATATGCATACAATTAAATACATTATTTATCTAATTTTCTTTCAGCATGTATTTACTTTCCCAAGTCAAAATGACCTAAATTATCATCTATGCAATTCAAGTGAAAATGAAACGGAATGGAGATGCGTACATAGGACAACCCCAACATGCTGCAGTACTAGCTGGTAATCTTGCGGTAGGAGAAACGCCAAAATGTCTTTCAGACAAAGAAGTGTCAACTTGCCCACAGATACATATCACGGCATCACCCAGAAAATTTTTACAACAAAGTATATAGACCCTTTCGGAACAGACCACTTTTGACAACAAGATTTTCACAACAGAGAAGGGAAACATAATGGAAAGAAGGAGAGAAAAACACAAACCCAAAAGGAACATACCATTATCGGCGTCCATAAGGTGAGAAGCAACACTGTAGGCCGTGGGATGAAGCCGTACGAAAGAGAACCTGCAACTGGGGTGAGAAAGCTGGGGGAGGGGGGAACGCAGGGAGAGGGGAAAGCAGGGGGAAGGGGGAAATGAAAAAAAGAAAAATTGATGGAATGTATTAAAACGCACATTTGCTTTTTTTTTTTTTTAAAAAAAAAAAAAATTCACGTAGGCGGTGTGCGGAGGTTGTGCTACAGTAGGAGGTTGTATAGTAAAACTCTTATGATGAACTATGAATGATAAGATACGTAACGACATATGTTATGATATGAAAAATGTACCATATGTTATGGGTATATATTGCATTGCCAGGTTTTACATACTGGTAGTACACCCAATGTGTCTTCTTTATGTATGAAATATTCCACAACCCGCGGCCATGAGGGAAATCAGAATCTACTTAGATTTGCTAACAATGGGTATTGGTCTATGACAAGTGAAAGATAAGTTCATGTTCATGTTATTCACGTGTGTAATTTATAAGTATGCCTATTTTTTTAGAAACCACATGTTTATTATGTTTACTGTATGCTGTGTTGCTTATTGAGTATTCGACTCATTTTTGTATATTTGTATATTTTTTAAACCACTCTAGATGATGACATTTATGAAGATGTGACTACAGGACAAGACTTGACCCAGGGAGGTGAGGCAGAGGCCTAGACAATTTATGTTATACTTAGTTTTATGATTTTAGTTTAATAATTTATTTTGATAAGTATATGAGACTTTATTAATTTTAAATAAATGCTTCCGCAGACTCTCTTTTGAATTTTAAATATTTAATAAAGATGAAATTTATTTATTTATGAGATCTTCTATATCTGGCGCTCCGTTAGAAGAAATTTTTTTGAGTCAAAATTTAGTAGCACACTAGTTCTCTAAAAATTTAAAAAAAAATTGATTTTATTGGAGAACGGGGTGTTACAATTTGTACACTTCAATTTAAGTACATGATAATCAACATCTAAAAATTTAAATTTAATCAATAATAAGTAGCAATTCAACACTTCATTTAAGCAACCAATAATCAACATTTGAACATTTACTTCAACTAAATCATGGCAAATGACAACCTCAATTTCTTAGATAGTGTGATTAAGATAGAGAAAAACCATGTAAAATAGCAATAAACCACGACCATGTCCTAGGGTACCCATTAAAATGAAAGTAAATATATTTACACTTTCATTTTGGCATAAATATCTATATATGTTGGACTACTAGCAATTTAGATGACTTGAAATTTACCGAATTTTTGGAGGAATTAAGAAAGTGCTTCTAATCTCCAGGGGTCTCTTTCTCTCACCCAACCGTAGGCATCCTTCCATTTCCTCCATCCAGAGGGTGGTTGGAGCTTCAGCTCCTCTTGTCTGGCCAAAGTTGGAGCTGTCCATCGAGTTTTTTTATTTTTATTTTTCATCCGTAGCACCAAGATGCGCCGATCAACTGCCTACTGGCCATCTACGACCACCACGCGCCTCGTCAACAACTCTCCAACCGTCGATCTGTTAGACGATCGAAGACGATAGAAGTTCAGAAAATGAGCACACCAAATATCGAATCATACAGAGAGAGAGGGATACGTGCCGGGATATACCTTACAATGGGTTGAAGACAATGTATCACATTGTTGTGCAATAGAGGTGCTATTCTCGAGGTGGAAGCATGAAGGTCACTCGTGGAAGGATGATAGTGGTGGTGGTGTGAGACTTGACCGGCATCGACGACCACAAGGATAGGAGGACATCTTTTAGATCAAAAGCACAATACGTAAAAGAAACAACAATGTCGTGGTGGTCCGAGACTAGACCAACGCTGATAGGTTGTTGTGGTTGATGGCAATGGCAATAGATTGACAGTGGAGAAAAATACACTAATAAAAGATATACGGAGTTGCTAAATTTTAAAAATTTTGTAATATTTATTTTTAAAAAGTGTTGGATTGTTTATGTAAATATAACATAATCGTATTGATAAAGGGTAAAAATATATATTTTTTTATGTAAATTTAATATTTTATTTAATTTTTTTCAAAACGATTGCTTAATCGTTAAGTGAGAGAGAGATGAGATTGACAGTATTACTGTATCCAAACGCCGCCTCAATGTCTCGTCCCGCAACAGAACCAGAAAGTAACTCACTTCGCGCACTCTAGTCAGCTAATGGCAGACGGCGACGACGACAATGCTGACCCTGAATACATTCAGATTCTCCAAAACTATGGGCAATACGCCCAACACGGGGCATTAGACCTCGGAGACCAAGAACGAGCCGAAGAAGAAGAAGAAGAGGAAGAGGAAGAAGAAGACGACAGGGAAGACGAAGAATACGTTCCGTCGGTAGAATTGCATGGAGTTTCGCGCAACGGTCCCATAATTTACGAGGCATTGGAATATGGGCTCGAAGAAGAGGGGTACAAGCGGAGGAGAACCGAAGGAGGAGAAGCGTGTTCGTCGACTTCGCAGGACAACGAGTGGAGTCGGAGTGAAATCGACGGCCTATTTTGCCCTATTTGCATGGAGGCTTGGACCGTCGACGGCGGCCATCATATCTGGTGCCAAATCTTACCCTTGCGGCCCTTTATTTTATACGTCTATGAAGTTTCAGTGACTAAAATTCTGCAATTTTACTCTAATTTTGACTCCTCACACTGCAGTTACTGCCAAGTTTGTTCTATTCGTACACTCGATAGATTAAGTTCCAACTTTTTAGGGTTGATACGGAGGTAATAGGGCAGATGGTAATAGAATTCTCGTTTGGGTTTTGTACTGATAAACTGGGTAATTTGGAATTTTGGATTTGAAGGAGTGTGAAAGCATTAAAAGTAAGTGTTACGAGGGTTGACATTGCATGAGTGTGTGTTGAGGTTTTGTTTTATTTGATAATTAACACGGAATCTTCATATGATATAGTTATGTGGTAGTGTGTCATGTCTCTGAAAGGCTCCAGCAAATCTCTGCCCTTGAAGGAATCAGATGGTTTACATTATTACATGTGTTTATTTGCGTTTTCGTATGTTATTTGTATTTCAGGAGTTGTTGGTAGTGGGCCATGTTGGTCGTGTGTAGTCCAGTAGAGTAATGGGCTTGTTGCTCGAGTCCTTAGGTATTACAGTTATCTTAAGCATGTTGCTCAAGGGTGGAGTCGTGTAGATCGTGTTCTGAAATCTGTTAGGAACCGATTGTATTTATTTGCTCTGGTTTTCAAGTAATGCCATCCAGAAAATTCAAAGTAAATTGCAGTGTGGAGATTTGGTCCCTCGAAGTACCAATTTTCTATTATTCACTAATTATATCAGGGTCATTACAGTGGTATCAGAGCTAGGTTTGGTCCCATGGCGAAAGGCACACGCCTTGCACAATTGGTTGAGACCATTGCTCAGCTAAAAATAGAAAACAAAGAAATGAAAGAGGCACAATCACAGCTGATGGGAGCACAATCGAGACAACAAGGGTTGTTGGAGGACTTGATTCAGCAAGTAGGCAGCCTGGCAAATAGCTACACCCATCTGTGCCAAACACTGACCTGCCCACCACCCTTCAACTCTACCTATGAACCCGGCAGTAGCAGTAACCAAAACACCGATTCAACTATCCCACAAACCGACACCGTTCACCCGAACGCCCTCTTTGAGTCTCAAGGAGGAATTCAAAGTCGCACCATGCGTCTTGATTTCCCAAAATTTGATGGCACAGACCCAACGGGGTGGGTCTTTCGAGCTCAACAATGCTTTGCTTATTACAATACACTAGACCCTAAAAAAATTCACCTTGCTTCCTTCTACATGGAAGGAAAGACTCTCACATGGTATCAATGTGATATGAACCCGTGAGAATGGAATCCCTTGAACCCACAATTAATTTGACCAAGAAACCCAAAATTAAGTCAATGATGGAGAATCTAGACCTGATGAGAACTCGTTTCAAGAACCTAGATTATATTAAAATCTAAATCCGTTGAAGAACCCAGATTACAAAGAGGAATGCCACAAAAGTTGTGATTTACCTTTGATAAGTTTAAAAGTTCAATTAAGAATAAGAGGAGTAAACTCAATTCACAAATAAAATTCAATATTGTCAAAAATTTAAAATGAGGCTATAAAGAATATTTAAACTAAAACCTAATTAAAACCCTAGGCCAAAACAAGACATCTTTTACCTAAAATGCCACTGGATGAACAGTGCCGCAACTACAATAACGCTACAGTAATTTCTTGAAACCCTAGTTCCTAAAAAAATAACTTTTCAAATAAGTAATTGGCCAAAATACAGAGCATTCCCAAAAATCCTAGTTCATAAGAAATAAGAATATGTGGGCCAAACATCCTCAAACTCACTTATTCTAAACTAATAAAATAAATCATTTAACAATTTGAAAGCCTTCAATAACAATAGGCCCAAACAATAATTCTAAGTCATGTCTTCCACAACTTGTATCAAGTGGATCAAAACTGGTTCTCCTTCTTTCAAGCCCATCTTGAGTGTTGGACTCTTGCTAGCTTCATCCCAAGTGGATTGCACCAAGACTTGCATTGCTTCTTTGATCTTTTTGGCTTTTGATCTTGTGATTGACTCATCTGGAACTTGTAAAGGATCTTTAAGACTAGACCCACTTTGGTTTCCATCACAATGGCTATTGGAATCTCAACCAGTCCACACTTAGAATGAGTTTTTCCAAGCTATGCGTGTTTGGTTTTCCCCCGACACTATTTGATGACATGGTGGTGGAGTTTACTAAGCTTTAGCAAAGGAACACTACAGTTGAGGAGTACCAAACTAAGTTTGAGTTACTCTCTAATTGCATCCCTGACCTCACTGAGGACTTTAGAGTCAGCACCTTTCTTAGTGGTCTCCGTGATGACATACGCATCATCGTTACCATGTTTCAACCCACAGACTTACCCAAAACTTTTGGTTTGGCCCTCCTATATGAGGAATAGGTATGGCGTCGAATGTAGTCACACAGACCCTCCAGCCAAACCCCATTGGGACCTAATTATTCACAACAATCAGGAAACAATTTCTTGAGATTACCTGGTCCTAATCAAACCACAACCCCAAAACTCCTTGGCCCACCAATCCACAACACACCTGACCGACCTCCACTCAAGCCTAAACCAACTTTACCCATCCAAAGAATTACCTCAGCCCAAATGAAGGAGAGAAGAGATTGTGGCCTTTGTTACTATGGTGACGATAAGTGGTCACCTAGCCATAGGTGTCGCGCCCCCTAGGTGTTCTTGCTGGAAGGATTAGACAAATATGAGGATGAAGAAGTGTTCGATGAAAATCTTAAGGAGGAGGTTGTGGAGGAGACACAGGAGGGTGAAGTGCTGGAAATTTCACTGCATGCCATCTCGAGTACACCAAAAACCATGAGGTATGGAATGATGGGAAATTGGCAAGCTATAGTGTTAATAGACATAGGGAGTCCTCATAGTTTTGTGGATCTGGATGTCGCGAAACATGCTAAGCTGTCCCCACTTGAAGTTAGAAACTTAGAAGATTGACTGTTATGTTTGCAAATGCAGACCGTCTACCTTGTGAGTGTTGCTGTGAGACAGCGCAATTCAGCCTACGAGTTCACGTTTTTATTTTTGACCATTCATTATTTATTGACTCTAGGAGGTTGTGATCTTGTTTAGGAGTAAATTGGCTATCTACATTGGGACCTATTGTAACGCTACAATGGAAGACCCAAACCATATGGGCTATACTCCAAAAGGACTAGTCAATGATACAATTCGAGCCCCATTGAAACCTTATAAAGAGCAAGAACTTTTCATTCCCAAGCAATATGAGATCCCATATACCATCTACTTTTATCCTTATCATATGGGGTATCACACCTATCTTGTGGGATTTTTCAAAGCTTACCATGAGTTTTAGCTAGTGTGGCCGAACCATTCAATTAAGGGGACTCATCCCTTCTAACCCAATGGTAGAAGGAATGGAGGAATTTTGTGCAAAACAAAAAAAAAATGTCATGGGCTTGGTGGTTCAATTGGTGGGGGCAATAGGGGAACCTTTGTCTACTATAATTCCTCAAGGGTTGCAGTCCCTGCTGAAGCAATTTAACATTGTTTTTCAAGAGCCTAAGGGGCTAGCCCCTCACCGGAGTCAAGATCACAAAATACCCCTAAGGGAAGGTGCAAGCTCTATTATTGTTCGACCACACCGCTATCCCTACTACTAAAAAAAAGAGATTGAAAGATTGTTGAAGGAAATGTTGAATAGTGGAATTATTCGCCCAAGTCAAACCCCTTACTCACCTCTAGTCCTCCTCGTTCGCAAGGCGGATGGAAGTTGGCGAATGTGTGTTAACTATAGGGCACTCAATCAAGTCACAATCAAATATAAGTATCCTATCCCTCTCATTGATGAGCTTTTAGATGAATTATGTGGGGCTGTCATTTTTTCTAACCTAGACCTAAGGTCGGGGTGCCCCCAAATTAGGGTTTTTCGGGATGATATTCCCAAAATAGCTTTTCAAACACACTAGCCACTATGAGTTTTTAGTGATGCCCTTTGGATTCACTAATGCACTAGTCACCTTTCAAAGCCTAATGAACGATATTTTCCGGCCATATTTACGAAAATTTGTGTTAGTATTTTTTGATAACATTCTAGTGTATAGCAAGTGCATGAATGATCATATTTCCCATCTAAAAACTGTTTTGGGTATTCTACACACTCACCAGCTGTATGCTAAGATGTCTAAGTGTCGTTTCGGTTGCCTTGAAATTGAGTACTTAGGGCATAATATTTCTGTAGAGGGAGTCAAAGCCGATCCCTCTAAAATAGCTTGTATGCTCAAATGGCCCATTCCCACTACTCTCTGTGGCCTTAGAGGTTTATTGGGCCTCACGGGGTATTACCGGAAATATATCAAGGGTTATGGTACTATTGCTGCCCCCCTCACTCATCTCCTATGCAAAGATTCCTTCCATTGGGATGATAAAGCCACCCAAGCATTTACCTAGCAAAAAAAACAAAAAAACTACCCCATCTCTACTAGGCCTACCTAATTTTACTAAAACCTTTGTTGTGAAGTGTGATGCTTTGGAAGAAGGTATTGGTGCAGTAGTTATGCAGGAAGGGCATCCCTTGGCTAAAGTAATGGCGTGCATATTTGCTGGGACAGAAATTCAAGATACGCACTGATCAATAGGCTCTCATATATCTGGTGGAACAAAGAATTGGAACCCTAGCACAACAAAAGTGGATATCTAAGCTAATTGGGTATGAGTTCACAATGGAATACAGGGTAGGTCGAGAAAACAAGGCAACAGATGCCTTATCTAGACTAAGTCCCTTGCAGGAATCAAGCTATGCTACCTCCCTGCCCCAACTTGAGACACTATGGCTCACTAGGATGAAGTCAGCTCACTTAGATGACCCACAACTTGGTAAAATCCATTGTAAACTAAAAGAGGGAACACTCACAGATGGAAAACATACATTATGGCACGATATTGTTTTGTAGAAAGGTCGGTTTCATCTAGGTGGTTCCACGCAGCTCCATCAACTGGCCCTACAACAGATGCACGATAACCCATTAGTAGGACACTCTAGATATCACAAAACACTAGCCAGAGTCAGAAATGTTTTTTACTAGCCTGACATGAAGGCTACGGTGAAGCAATATATCTGAGAGTGTGAAATTTGTCAGCAAGACAAGATTGAGCATCAACACCCAACAACCCTCCTCTAGCCACTTCCAATACCAGACCATCCATGGATAGATCTCAATATGGATTTTATTGAAGGGCTTCCCCTATCCCATGGTAACAATGTCATCATGGTCGTGGCTGATTGGTTGACAAAGTACGCACACTTCATCACCTTAAGCCACCCTTACACTGCTAGCACTGTGGCAAGGCGCTTTGTTGACAACATCTTCAAGCTTTATGGTAACCCCAAGTCCATCGTCAGTGATAGAGATCCTGTCTTTATCTCCAACTTCTGGTCTGAATTGTTTCGCCTACAACAAACCAAGCTCGATCTCATTACAGCTTACCACCCACAGTCGGATGGACAAACAGAAATAGTGAATCAGTGTTTGGAAGGATACCTTCGTCGCTTCACAGGTGAACGACCGCGGGAATAGAGTAAATGACTTGCCTGAGCTGAGTATTGGTACAATACGTGTGAACATTCCTCTGCCAAAACCACACCTTTCGAAGCAGTCTTCAGTTTTCCTCCTCCTAAAATCCTTCAGTTCACTCTCGGTACAACCAAGGTCCAAGCAGTGGAAGAAACCCTTAAAGAACGAGATGAAATTTTAAGAGTGTTGAAAGATCACCTGCGGGAATCACAGGTAAGGATGAAAAAATTTGCCGATTTGAAGCGAACGGAGCGGAGTTTCGAAGTAGGTGAGTGGGTTTATCATTGGCTTAAACCCTACAAACAACTCTCAGTCAGTGCTCGACGGAACCAAAAACTTGCTCCTAGATTTTACGGGCCTTTCAAAAATCTTGAGAAGCTAGGAACAGCCGCATACCATCTTCAGTTGCCACCAGAAGCGAGGCTCCATCCGATCTTCCACATTTCATGCTTGAAGAAGCACCTGGGCTCCACTGCCGTTCCACAACAGACTCTGCCTCCAACCAACAACGATGGCTCCCTCCTTCCCGAGCCAGAAAAGATACTGCAACGACGCCTCAAGAGACAGGGAAGAAAGGCGACAACAAAACTCTTGGTGAAATGGCACGGAATGGCCGAAGAAGAGAGGCAATGTGGGAAGAAATTGGGAATTTCAGAGGGAAGTTCAAACACCTTGCGGACAAGGTTCTTGAAGGAGGAGGGTCTCTGTCATGTCTCTAAAAGGCTCTAGCAAATCTTTGCCCTTAAAGGAATCGGATGGTTTACATTATTACATTTGTTTATTTTCATTTTCGCATTTTATTTGTAGGTCATAGTTATTTGTTATTTGTATTTCAGGAGTTGTTGGTAGTGGGCCATGTTGGTCATGTGTAGTCCAGTAGAGTAATGGGCTTGTCGCTTGAGTCTTTAGGTATTACAGTTATCTTAAGCATGTTGCTTAACGGTGGAGTCGTGTAGATCGTGTTCTGAATCTGTTAGGAACCGATTGTATTTATTTGCTCTGGTTTTTCAAGTAATGACATCCAGAAAATTCAAAGTAAATTGCAGTGTGGAGGTTTGGTCCCTCGAAGTACCAATTTTCTGTTATTCACTAATTATATCAGTCATTACATAGTGAGCCCTTCTACTCATCGTCCCTACACCACAAACCATACTTGATTTTTTATTTTTGTTTTGTTTTAGTTTTGCTAGATTAAAAGAATTCTTCTACTCATCTCCATACACCACACATTTGGTAAGGGAAAAGAATATAAAATAAAAAAAATGTGTGGTGAGTGGTGTAGGGATGATGAGTAGAATTTTTCTATGTGGTATATTCATTATCTCATTATTTCTTTTGTTTGAGGAATGCAGTTGTCTTCCTTGCGGGCACATATATGGTATGTCTTGCATCAACAAATGGCTGAAACAACGAAAAAACTCAGGGAAGGTGATCAGTTACATGGTCATGACATGTTTTTCATTATAATCTGGAAAGAACTATTTGTTTATTGGATTAATATTCATAGTTGCCCACTTTTTAGTGTCCTCAATGCAATAGGAAATGCACATTGAAGGATGTAACTAAGCTTTTTGCATCACGGGTTGTTGCTGTTGATGAAGAATCCCAAAAGGTGTCTTCAAATCTTGTTGGGAATTACAATTTGGAAAGAAACTTACTAGCATCTTAAGCTTAATCATGGATACTAAATGTGCTGATTTTGTTTGCAGCGCATTCGGTCACTCGAGGCTAGGTGTGCTTCTCTTGAGAAGAAGGTGGGAATTTTATTGGGAAATGGAAAAAAAAAAGATGGTCATTAATATGGTTTTGCATTTCTAAACTGTTCCCTTAATTGATGGTGGTGGTTGCCACGAGTGGAGGTTTGGCAAACCAACGATTGGTTTGGTAAACTAAACCTATGAAGAAGGGATAATGGTGTAAGGAGCTAGTTTTCTGTGGTCCTTGGTTTTCTTGTGGTGCAGGTATTTAGTTTTATATTGTATGTGTAGGGTGCTGATTGGTGTAAGAAAGAAGCTGAATGGAAAAAAAGAGAAGCCGAGTTGCATGTGAAAGTTTGCCAACTGTCAGAGGTATGCTTGATTGTTAACTATATAAGCGTGTTGGTTGTATCCATTTTAGAGCAAGTTGATACTGGAAGCTCTTACTGGTTTGTGCTCATTATGCTTTGGTTCGTCTTCTGTACCAAATACCTGCAGTCATTGTTTCTGAGCTTCTACTATTTTGTTCTTGGTTACTCAGTTTGATTATAATCTTGTATGTATGCCTAAGCTTTCTGTATCTTTTCATACTTGTGTCTCTTGTTTGTCCAAGCAAGTATTATTAAATTATTATTATTATTATTGTTATTATTTAATTATTGCTTGCCTCATACCTCAATTTCAATTTAGCCAACTTGGCCGTATTGCCTTTCATTTCTCTTCCAATTGGGCACTGTGGTTATCTGCTTCAGGCATTTGCTTATTCAGCCTTGATTTTTGTGCATACTTCATTTTAAGAATCATTAGTTTTATTGCCATGTTCACATAAAAAGAACTGAGTTTAAGAACTGCATCCATTCTTTTTTACTATTTTAATCAATGTAGTTGCAAATTTCTGCCTAGAAGGTTTAGTTTGAAGAGAGTTGATCTTTTTCTTTTGAATATGTTTTGCCTTACTTGTCACGTTTTGTTTGAAAATTTTGCTTGGTAGGGGAAAATATATTTGGAGAAGTTATTAAAAGATATGCAGAGCAGGCCATCTGGAGTAGTAAAAGCTGCTGGGAATTGCCAAGGAAGATCTGTGTTTGGTAATCATCTTTTTAATTGGGAAATCTTTGCCTTGTGAAAATTGAATTTCATGTGTGTATGGCACGTACATGTATACATGAGTGTTTGTGTGTCTAGAATCATATATTTACATTTATATGTGAATATTTCATCATGAATACACACACACACACACACACACACACACACACACACACACACACACATATATTTATATTTATATTTCATATTTTTTTTTTATTGGCACCGGGTGTCCGGGAACAGTATCCCGACTAATCCCAGGGGTGCACAGGCCCTTGGCAAGGAGTTTCCTCCAAGTACACCTTGGGTAATTTTAGGGGTGGCAAATCGTGTTTTCGGGTTGTGTTCGTGTCATGTCAGGTCATAAATATTTGATTATATAGGTCAATTCAAATCCGAACCCGTTAAGCTAAATGTGTCAAACTTTCAAACCCAACTAACTCATTTAGATAATGGGTCGTGTCGTGTCATCCGTTTTAACCTATTTAATAATTAATTAGAAACAACACGACTCATTTAAACCCGTTTAATGTAAATTGGTTGAACTAACACACAACCTATTTGATCTTATTAACATAATTTCACATAAAAGTTAAAATCTATATTTATTAGTTGCCACAATATCTTAAAAAAAATAATACTATCTACAAACAAAACATATTCATATTTTTCAAATTTTAATATATATTAAAACCAATATTACGAACCCTAAATTACAATCCTAATAATAAAAACATAAGAACACTAAAAAATATCAATGTTACAATTGAACAATAATGAACTTGTAATTTTGAAATAAAATCAAAACGGGTTGATTTTGGGTTAAGCGGGTTGATCTATTATTGACCTGTATATAAATTGTGTTAATGGGTCAATCCGTTTTGACCTGAACCCGTTAATTTCGTATCGTGTTCGTGTTGGGTTTACGGGTTGTATCACATTTTGACACCCCTAGGTAATTCAAGGGGAAAATTGTATTTCACATTCTCTAATGCAATTCTATGGTTTGGTCATTTACGTCCACCTTCTAGATTTTTTTTACTTAATGCTTTTATGGTTTTAGATGCATTTTCCCTTCTTTTATGTTGGAGTACCAAAATGCATCTTTTCTCTTCCCTTGCATTGACTTGTGTAAAAGCATTTGTACCTTCAATGATACTTTGCAGGACAAAACTTTGGCTCAGCTCTCTGCGGGCAAGAATCTTCTAGCAGTTTCATATTACAGGTCTGCCATTTCTTGCTTTCCTCTATGCTCTGTTCCTTACCCTTGTCAAAATGCACCTAACGCTACTACATATTTTTGTTCTATAACAAAAATTTTATTAAAAAGAAGATAAAACCTTCAGAACATAACGTGTATGCAAAAGGTAAGTTAATGAAGGAGACATTTCTCCTTCTCAAAATATTTTTTTCATAAATAAATTGTGGGAAGATGGTTAGGTCTAGAGACCGTGACACACTGAATTACACCTACTTGTTTGAGAGGAATGGGCAGGACAACTCAGAGCTTAACTTGACTTGTCATGCTATACACGCGGGAAAGGAAGCAAAGGGAAGAGATATTGCTCCCTCATGTTTTTTCTTTCCCAAAGATTACAGGATAAAATTATCTTATGTATAAAATATTAAAAGAAAACAAAGAAACGGAAATACAACCAGAAAAAGACATCCCCTCTTCATACAGTGATCTCAAAAAAAGAACTTCTTAAGCTGGAGAATGGAAAGCTCAACACCATTGAAAATCTATGTTATTCCTCTCCCAATAAATCATGCTCATTATTCATGGTGGAATATCATTCCATACCAAACTTAAAAGTTTATCTTGGAAGCAAACCCTTCCAGCCAAAATTCACTGGAGTTACCTTTCGGGGATCACCCAATGAACTCTCTTGCAGCACCATAATGAAGCAATAGATGATCAACTGATCTTCATTAAGCTTAGACATTCAACACTGATTTAGATGGATCACATTCCGTTTGATGAGGTCATCCACAGGTATATGATATGATAACTGGTGTGTGGAAACTGAACTGTCAATCAGTTTTCATGTTCTTGAGTGGTCTTTGTGATTAATGAAAGTTCAGAATGCACCCTAGATTATACATGGCTTTTAAGGATAATGTAGGGGAAGGAATGATGCTGGATGATGAAAGAAATTTGTTTGAAGCAAAGTGATTGAGCAACTTTATTTGAGAGGGGGCAAATGAATTAGTGTTTTGAAATGTTTCTTCACACCTCTGTCTCTCTCGCACGCGCACACCTGAAACTTACTTTTGGATTACAGGCATTAGATCTTGATGTACGGGGGACAATTGTATTTATATTGTCTGTAAGTTTCCTTAGCATTTGTAGTCTGCCTGCACAGTTGTCATTTAGTGAAATGGTTGAAACTTGTTAAATTTACATTTTTCTATGCCAAATGAGCTTTCTCTGCAATTTAGGAGCTATCTTTTTGGTTATTAGAGGAAAAACTACAGTAGATCCTACTAAGAAGATGAATCAACATCCGATTACAACCAAATTCAAAAATGGGAAAGAAAGAAATTAACAATGCAAAAGGATTTCACACAAGTAGGCTCTGGGTTATGAAATTTCATGGTACAGCATTGAAAAATCTTGCTTTTTCCCTATTAAAAAATAAAAAATAAAAAATCTTGCCTTTCCAAGTTTTTCCATGAGAAATGTATCATTTGTTACTCTTCACTTCCATCAACAACAACTTGATAGATGGACTGCTGATGATGAAAACATGGAGTTAGGGCCTTTCTTGTTTGATCTTGTAGTTCAAGCTGGTAAATATTTGTATACATTTATTCAGATTGAGATTTATTGTTTCTTATTTCATCTTTTGTATCCTCTTCTTCTTCATTACTTCTTTATGCGGTGAATTGATTCATCAAGTAATTTTGCTGCCCACAGAAATTAACCTTTATTTATTTTATTTCTGTAGAAAGAGTTCTGGCTAGATGGTGCACGCTTAATTGATGTAGATGCTTCTAGCCAAATTCTATTAATTGTGCGAAGGCGGTCTGAGATGGGTGCAACCTCTGTGCTTACAAAAGTAATGTTTCTTGACAAAATTATGGCTTCACTAGCATCATATGCATAATTTGGACATGGTGGAACTTCTCCACAAGTTATTGTAACTATGTTTTTTGTGAACATGTTTTTGCAGATGAGCTTGATGCCTCCACATGAAAAAGAAGATATTTTTCTTCCTTCAAATATGAAAGTTATTAAGGACCTATGCATTTCTCCTTCTAATGGTAGCCTTGTACTTTTTGCTTCATTAGGGCAGAAATTATCTGTTCTCAGGTTTGACCCTGTTTATATAAACTGCTGTTTCATTCTTTTTTTTCATCTTTTCCCTTTAACCCTGTTGACTGGTTTATACCATTTGCTACAGTCTGGAAAGCAACAACATCATCCTAGCCTACGATCTACCGGTAAAAGTTCAACCCATATACATATATATATATATATATGTATATATATCTTTTTTTTAAGTGCATGCTTGGGATTGTTGTAGGTAATAGAGCTTTAAATTGTAGAGCTTTGTTAAAAAGTTCCACTCTTGAAAAGCTGTTTATTGTTTGGTAAACATATGCCTAAAGCACCTTTAAAGTTGTTATGGTGGTTTTCAGTGTTATCTGGAGGTGCTTATCTCAACAAAGGCTTAAAAAAAGTGGGTTTCCAGCTTTCTACCTTTTTAGGTGCTTAAAGCACTTTTTATAAATTTACCAAACATACTATTTTTTCTTTAAAATATTAAACTGGTAAAAATAGTTTCGAGCTTTTAAACTCAAAACCAAATGGGCACCAAGTAACCAAAGATCTGATATCATCATGTTAAGGTTCCATCTTGTCTTATGCTGCTTCAAGAATTGTATCTCTTCATATTTCCAAGCTAGGGTGAACAAGATTATATATGTGTTGAGATTATAATCCTGTGGTTGGTAGATTGTGGTTACTTCTATGTAGGATGCACATTATATTCTATATGGAAACGGATATGCAATGCATGGTGGCGAGTTCCCTTGCAAATTTATTTCCTTGTGGGTGATGAAGATCTATTATGCAATAATCTCTATTATGTTTCACACGAATATCTTGTAGTTGATCACCATTATCCTTTTTCAACATCCCCTTTAGTGCTCCCCCCAGCCAAAAAACAAAGAGAATGAAAGTATCTAGTTCATCAGCTCACATGTTCATCAAATTTTAGAAAATTGCTTCATTCAAATTTGTAGATATCTTTGTTGGAACTAGCAATTTTTTTGGATGAAAAGGGAGATATGTAGCCTTCGTCCAGAGAGAGTCGAAACCCTAGCCTTCATCCTTTTGCTGCCGTCCTTCTCTCGCTGTCGGCCTTTCTAAACCCTAGCCTCCATCCCTCTCTCTCCATCGCTGTCTCTTCTTCATCAGAGAGAACACCCGTGACAACGTCGTCACTCACCCACCCACTCTAGTATGGCGAGTGACGCTGCACCGCCGGCACAAACAAGATCGTTGGCCCTCGGCATCTTTGCTGTGGGTTGTTCGGAGTTGGTCAGCCCTCTGGCGACATGGTTTCTTTGCTTAGATCCGACTCTGGGATCTATGTTCCGTCATTGGCCATCCCTCTGGCATCTGATCTGTGTTTCTAGCACCTCCACCGCCACAGACAAGACCCGCGACTCCAGTAAGGGTGTTAGGGACCCCGGTCAAGTCCCTAAACACTAATACCTCCATGCCTAGGATCTCCTTGTGTTAATCAAGAACTCGTTCCTCTCTTGCTTAGTTCGTGGTCAAAGGTTACCAAGGTGGCTACTTGGGTAGGATGAGGTTAGGTGTTTAAGCTTGACTTGGCGTGTGAATTGGTGAGAATGATGATGGCGTGTGAGGGTTGCAATGGGTGATGGAGGCGCATGGCAATAGATGAAACTAGGGTTGGCGCCACTTAGGATTTAGGGTTAGAGTTGGATGAAGGGAGATGGGATTAGGGCAAGATGTTGGGCGGCTAGGGTCCAATAAGGAAAGATATGGCCGGTTATGGGTGAGGATATGGTCAACTAGGGTTCCTAAGTTATAGGAATCCCAATATGAAAAGGGAGGTGGGCGGCTAGGGTTAATCCAATTAAGGCAAGTGTTGGCCGAGAATTGGACTTGGATTCAAATGTGATGGTGTTTCGGCTAGGGCAAACAAGGATGGAAGTAGGGTAAATATGGGAATGCCGTGTATGGAAGTGGGGATTTGGCTAGGGTTTTATGAGAGTGGCGGCAAATCTATGTATGGAATGTGGACCAAGGCAAACACTATAGTGGGCGACTCTAAATGTCTGGTTGGATCAAATGAGGCAAATGATGGATTTTGCCAATGAACAATCCGAAGAACACAATGTGTTCTCAAGAATAATTCAAGAACAATTCACGAGCAATGCACATAAAATAATAGTATCAATGGAGAGAAAATGGAAGACAATAGAGTGAATGAATAATACTCATAAGATTGATAACTTGAATCACACTTATTCACGAATTGCAAAGTGTGATTCTCTCCTTAGGGATTCACGAATTGCACCCCAAAGAGCCCAAGTGCTAAGCACCGAATTGTATGATCTCAAGAACAAAGCCGTCTAAAAGGAATTTGTCAAAAGATGTGAAAGAAAAGACTAAGGGTCCTATTTATAAGAGTTACAACTTGAAAATTCCCAATAGGTCCCTTGCAAATAAATAATAATTAAATAAATAAAAAGAAATAAGATAGTGCCATGAACCTATCTTGGCCGTGACATGCATGGCCCATGGTGGGCTAGAATGGTGCATGGTGGTCTTCGGCTTGTGGACCATGGCTAGGTGGCACAACATGGCTTGCTGATGGTCATGGCATGGTGCCATGCACGGGCTTGCTGATGGGCATGGCCTGGTGCCATGCAAGGCCTGATGATGATGAGCCATGTGTGCGTGCTGCATGGCCCAGGCTGGTGGCCTGGGCGTTGGACTTCAAGGCATGGGCTAGAGCCATGCGCTGGATGGCATGCCATTGGCCTGCTCCGCAAGGCACAGGCTGGAGCCGTGCGCTGGATAGCATGCCACTAACCTCGCTGGTGTGTAGTGTGGGGCGCATGTTGGGGCGTGCTCAGTGGGGCGCGTAGGCTCATGAGCATGGGGGTGTGCAGGGCCGCCCGCATGTGCGTGCGCTGGGGTGCGTGTGGAGGCTTGGGCGTGCGCTGGGGTGTGCGCAGGGGCGTGTGTAGGCGCAGGCAAGGGCGCAGGGGCGTAGGGGAGAGCACATGATCGCACGCAGGGCCATGCGCAGGCGCGCGCACATGGGCGTGCGGGCACTAATCTCGCTGGCCTGCATGTTCGGCACCCCGTGCGTGTCACGACACGGGCGAAGGCATGCGTGTAGGCTAGCTGTGATGCTGTCCTTGCCTTCCAAGGGCAGTGCCGAGGCTTGTCCCGAGGCCACTTTCCTAGGGGTTTTAACAAAGGGCCTTCCGACGTTGGTACCATCTCCACCGATCGAGTTTTTGAACAGTTTCTTAGTTTTCGCCATGCAAATCTGGTTTTTTCCGGCGTCTCATTCCAACGATGGGGTTTGTTCCGATGACCTTTCATCGGAATCGTCTAGCCTTCTTGATTGTTTCTACAGCTTTGGGATAATCATGGGCATTCTTAAACACCTTTTAATAGAATCAAAGGTGTTTACATTGTCTATGGAGGGTGGAAATATTGTCGTATCATAGAAAGGGGAAGAAAGGTAACCAAGGAGACGGTGCTCAGTCATGCCAGTGCTTGTTGGCTGGCCAGTACAGTGGAAGAATGTCTTTTATCAAAGGGAAGGAAAGACTTCTTCAAGACATATAGGGATGGAATCAAAGCTTTGTTTGCTCATAGGAGGTTGAACGCTTATGGGCACTTTTTGGAAGTAACTGACTATGGTGGTGGTAGGGGGGTCGTGGTCTCTTAGCGATCCCGGAAGGAGTGGAAGGAAAGGGTTGGAAGAGCTTTTCTATGGAGTTAAAACAAAGTTTGGCTAAGAAGGCTCTAGTCCTTGAACCACAAATGGACAAAGAGGTAGAGAAGGGGAAGGAGATTGTGAGGCAGTCCAAGTCGTACATAGAGGTGGCGGTGGGTGTTGTAGGGAAGAGGGCGGCAGCGCATGGAGTTCTGAGTCATCCTTTGGCGGTTGACCAAAAATACAAAAAGGGAGGCATGGCAGGGGAACTTTCAGTGAGACTTGGTCTGAAGAGGGAAGGGGTAAGACGCGAATTACCTGAAATGGATAGCTGTCCAGGAGAAAACGAGTTGCAGAGGTATCTGCATAGTCTGAAAAAGAAGGTAACGGGCGTGAAGGAGGATTTGAAAATTGTTTAGAAAGGAGATTAATTCTTGGATTTCTAAGATATATCAAAGGTTTGGTCTTGGGCCTGGGCCAACGTATGCGGCCCCTCAAAATAGGAAAAAAGAAGTTTGCTGGGTGTAATAGTTTGAGGCTAGACAAAGGGAAGGCCAAACTTGGGTTGGGCCGCAAAAGCCCATTTCGCCTCCCAAACCCGAAATGGAGGCCGAAGCTCCATGGGCCCATGTTTGAGAAGGGCTCCACTTCACTTCTGGACCAGTTTCACGGTCCAACAGAAGTCCTGGGCTTATGGACCCACTTCCGTTACATCGGCCAGAGGAGACCCTTATCTCGGCACCAGTAACCTCCGTCGTCGATCTTGGAGATCCCCATGCCGGCATTCATTCGTCGGTGATGACAACTCTTACGCAGAAATGCACGCAAGCTTCTACGGAACACTTGGGGGAGTTTCTGACTTGTCCCTAGTCATAATGGTGGAGAAGGCGACAGGTTGGGAAGACATAGATTACAATGATGGGACCCTGGTTTCTGGTTCTGTCACGTGATCATGGTGTAACTATTAGGGACCTTGGTCTAGTCCCTAAACACTATGTTGTCTTCGCCTTGGTTTTCCTTGTGATGACCGATTGCCTTAGCCCTCTTGCTTGGTCTTTGATCAATAATGGCAATGATGGATCCTTAGGTTAATGGAGGTTTGGTGATTAGTGATGGTATGGTGTATGATGATGATGAAAAGGGTGAACTAAGTGATGATCTCAAAGGCTTGAGATAGGAGGCACGACTAAGATGGGAGCTCTTAGGGTTGGCGCCACTTGTGTTGTGTTTTAGGGTTTGGATGATGAGTGAGGCTAGGGTTTGAATGGAAGAAGGGTTCCTAAATTATTGGAGGTCCAATAATTTAGGAGATGATGGATTTGGTTATGATCAAAGGATATTGATTGATTGGATGAGTGAGAGAATATAGGAGAGTTCCTAGAATTTAGGATCTCAATATGGCAAGATGACCGGTTGGCAAAGGATGAGAATAATCGGGTATGGTAAGGAAATAAGTTAGGAATCCTAATATACTTTAGGAATCCTAATATGGCGAGTAGGGTTTTCTGCTATAGTCAAAGGAATTGGAATAAGGGTGTTTTAGGGTTATAGCCGAATATGGTAAGTGTGGAATGCACTATGGTGGGCGTATGATGTGTGTATGGTGTGTTTGGGGAGATGGAATGTTTGCAAGAAAATATAGATGAACAAGATGGAAAATATATGAACACTCAAGAACTTTGAATGAACATAAACAAATCAACTTCAATTCACAAATTGCACAAAGTTAAAAGGAAACCTCATATATTGGATAAAATGAATCACATCTATTCACTAATTGCAAGGTGATGATCCTCTCATTGGGATTCACGAATTTCACCCAAGTAGCCCAAGTGCATAAGCACCGAAAATATGATCTCAAAAACAATGTAGCCGTACTCTAGGGAAATTGTCAAAAGATGTAAACTAAATGACTAAGGGTCCTATTTATAGAGATTACAAAGTGGAAACCCCCAATAAGTCTCTTGAAATATAATTAAACAAAATAAATAAAGATAATAAAATAACATGGTCTTCCATGGCCAATGTGGCCCGTGACATGCAATGGCTCATAGATGGCCTAGTGTGCATCATGGCCCACGATTGGGCTGGTTTGGCTCATGTCTGCTGGTGGGCATGACATGGTGTCCTGCGTGGCCTGCTGATGGGCATGACATGATGCCATGCGTTGGCCTACTGGTGGGCAGGGTATGGCGCCGTGCGTGGTCTGCTGATGGGCATGGCATGGCATGGCATGCCATGGTGCCATGCGTTGGCCTGCTGGTGAGCATGGCGTGGTGCCATGCACTTGCTCGGCATGGCCCAGGTAGGTTGCCTGGCCTGGCCTACCTGCCATGCTACAAGGCATGGGCTGTTGCCATGTGCTGGATGGCATGCTTGGTGGGCATGCCACTAACCTTGCTTGCAAGGCATGGGCAAACCGTGCACTGGATGACATACTTGCCGAGGCATGCCACTAACCTCGCTGGCATGCTGCTGTGGGTGTTGAGGGTTGTAAAGTGGCATGCCTGCTGGGCGTTGGGGGCTGTCAAGGGCATGTCAGGGCTGGTGCTGTGGCATGCCTATTGGGCTTTGGGGGCTATCAAGGTCATGTCAGGGCTGGTGTTGTGGCATGCTTGCTGGGCTGCCTTGTGCGTGTCAGTGAGGCTGTCCTAGCATGTTAGCGACAGTGTCAAGGGCTTGCCTTGGCATGTCAGGGGGCTGTCTTGGCATGTCAATGACAGTGTCAAGGGGCTGTCTTGGCATGTCAAGGACAGTGTCTAGGCTTGGCCCGGGGCCACTTTCCTAGGGGTTCTAACAGTAACGCCGAAGGTAGGGTCGGTCGAAGTTGCACATACAAGGTCACTAGAGGTAAAGGGATTGGCTGCCAACCCAGAATCTCCAATGGAGAGTACTAATGGAGTTGTTGAGGAGGCACATGATTTGAACAAGGGTTTATCGTTGGTGCCGTTTGGAACTATGTCAGGCGCTATGTCGGGGGAAGACGTTGTCCCTTTGGTATCTCTTATTCCATTAAACAATATAGATGGATCATCTTCGGATTGGGTTTTGCAAAAGGTTAATGAGATTCAACATATTGTGGGAATCTCACATGGAGGATGTGAAGACCAATTTAATGCTCTAATCACTGTGATTGAGGTGAGCCACTCACGTGATACCAAATCAAGCTTTAAGAGAAGCAGGGAGTTGAAGCGTCTTTTTTGTGCAATCAACTATGATGCTAAGGGCGGTAGCTCAAGTCGAGGGCATAGAGGTTAGAGCGTCTTTCGCATAGAGGGTATTTTGGGTGGAGGTTGGGCTATGAGCAACATTAGGTTGGAGTTGGGGAGGTGTAATTTATTCTAACTCGGGCTTGTTGTATTTTGGGTAGTTTTTCACAGGTTTTTTGGGGCAGTAGGAGCTCTCTAGTATGGGTTAGGGATTTTCTTGTATACATCCAGTGTATTTGGTTACTCCTATTGATATATATATATATATATAGAATACTTATAAAAAAAAAAGATATCTTTGTTGTTTATGAGCATTTCAATTGGTAGATACACAATCTATACCCAGGCGCGTGTGGAGGGTCAAAAGGAAAAGCAGGTCATCTACATTCGAAGTGGGTTCTATGTCAGGTATTGGTGTGGAGACGACCGAAACGGACTACCCCTCACCAAAGGTGACTCGGAAATCGGTGATGAGTTGTGCAGCCAATGCTTTTTTCGTTGAATTGACGGCACTCGCGACGGAATCTAAGGTATTGCCAAGTTTTGGGGGAGTTTCTGCTAATCCCAAAATTCAAATGGCGACCATGGTTCCACCACCCACGTCGAAGGTAACAGGTGTACCTCTTCAAGCATCTTGTTGGTTGACACATAACTTTAGTCAGGGTGGTGACAACATCAATAGCACTGTGGAGGAGATGCGAGTTTTAGGAACTGGTGTAGAGGAAGGGACGTGGTTGTCATTGGTGCCTTGCCAGGGGCAATTTTTAGGGCCTGGTCCACAGTTTGGAGTTGAGACTGCAGAAGATGTTCCCTTGATATCTCTCCCACCAATTAACAATATAACTGATTCATTATCAGATTGGGTTTTGGACAAGGTAAATGAGACACAACAGTGTGAGGATTACATGGAAGGATTCGAGGACCAATTCACAACACTACTCACTGCAATAGAGGTGGGTCATGCACTTGGCACAAAATCAAGATCTAAAAAGAGCATAGAGTTAAAGCGTTATTACTTTGGCAATCAACTATGACGATAAGGGAGGTAGTTCAAGTTGAGGGAGGACTAGAGGGAAGACAGAACCAATTGTATATTTTTAGTAGGCCTGTTCGGAGTTTTCAAGTATTGAGGAGTGTGTTGGGGAATTAACAGTGGCTTGGTGTAAGGGCAAAATCTGGTTTGGTGGGATAGGCATTGGTGCACAGGTGGTGGTTTGGGGCAGGCGCGTCTTTGGGCTTGGGCTAGGGCTTTGTTAGTTTTATCTTCCTAGATGGGTTTATCCTTCTTTTTTTTGCACCCCAACTAGATGTTTTCTCTTGTATACATCTAGTGTACTTGGCTACGCCTATTGGCATCAATAAATTTTGAGTTATCAAAAAAATAAAAAAACAAACTCTCAAGTTCCATATTTCTTCAATTCGAAACTACTTGGGATTACCTTTAGGGGGCATCATTTCATTTAAGGCCAAAACAATTTGGGATGACATCGTTGATAAAATGGAATGGCGTTTAGCGGGGTTGAAACCACTCTATCAATCAAAAGGAGGCAGATTAAATTTGATCAAATGCAGTTTATCTAACTTAAGGAAGCAGTGGATTGTTGTGATAGACTAGTGCTGTATGTGCATGAGTGGGAAACCATGGATCACTTGTTTTTTTTTTTATAAGTAATCGAACTATGGATCACTTGTTATTACATTGTGAGGTAGCTAGAACACGATGGGATGAATACAGGGACCAGCTGAAGATGGAAGAGTGAACATTGGGGGTTATAGATATCTTATAATACCACCATCGATCGATCGATAGAGCGGAATGACCAGAAAAAGAAGTGAAGTCAGAAAGCCTGAACCCACTTTCTCCTGGGCAGCAACACCCAAACCATAATAAATGCAGGCAAGCCTCTGGCCTTTGGGCACGTTGGAACCGCATGAGTTCACCAGTGTGGAGCATGATCCACCAGGTTAGGTGCTAATTAGAGTGGGTCTAGCATGGGTCATGCTTAGAAGTGGACTTCTTAACGTGAGGGTTCTATACAGTAACCCACAAATAGCAGCACTATGGAAGTAACTCCCATATCTTTATTGTGGTACATTTAGATGGTGAGAAATGACATCAATTTTGAAGACCGGGAGAGGACAATGGACGAGCTTAAAGTTTTCTTTTCCAACACTTTGTTCCTCTGGGCAGTTGCGATAGATTTTAATGGATTAGTGCCCATTAATTATTTGTAATTAATGTAAATTCTAGTTAGGCATTTTTCTTATATAAATCTTGTATACTTTGACTATGCCTATTGTTCTATTAATAAAATTCATAATTACTTACATAAAAAAAACTTTATCCAACTTCTCTTCTTATTATCTGCTCTATACTAGTTGGGGTGGCACATCAGATGCACAAGCTGCAGAGAGATCTGTTATGGGGACTTGTGGGAGTCCAAATATTATCTAGTCAGCTTGCCGAAGATTGGTACTCCAGTCTCGGGTGGGGGGTTGGGTGTTAGAAATTTATTGGTTTTCAATCATGCTATGCTTGGAAAATGGCTATGGTGTTTTGCCACTGAGAGGGAAGCATTATGGTGATCAATGGTGGACGTTAAGTTTGGTTGTACATTGTTTGGGGGGGTGGGGGGACTCCAATGAAGTAAATGGGGCTAATGGGGTTTGTGATTGCAAATATACCAGGAAGAAATAGTATCTATTTTAATAGATTCGAGGTAGGCAAGGGGGGCTAGGATCAGATTGTGGTGATAGGCCTTTGCAGGCTATTTTCTCGTTGTTGTTCAGGATTGCTTGTGACAAGGTTACCTTGGTGGCTAGCGCTTGACTCAGCTGTAATGGCTCTAGATAATGGAATTTGACCTTTACCTGATTAACACGTGATTGGGAATTGGAGTCTTGTTCGACATTCATCAATCTCTTCTATTCTACCGGGATGGGAGATGGGAGGTGGTGGAGTGGATAAGATACGTTGGATTCCTTCCAAAACGAAGAAGTTTGAGGTCAGATCTTTCTACCATACTTTACGCCCTGCATGTATTACCTTTACTTTGAAAGGAGTTCATAGGAACAAAGCTCTATTGCAGGTGGCATTCTTTGTTTGGACGACTGCATTAGGGAGAATCTTTACCATGCACAATCTGGGAAGGATGAGAATATTAGTATTGGTGTTGCATGTGTGAGAAGAGCGGGGAAACAGTTGACCATTTGTTGCTGCGTCGTGAGGTAGCTAGATCAGTTTGGGCCTTGGTATTCAAGGTTTTTGGCATTACTTGGGTGATACCTTAAAGAGTTGCAGAATGGTTAGCTGTTTGGAGAATTCAAAATGAGGGCAGCTGCAGTGTGGAAGCTTGGAGAAAGTCTCTTTAATATCTGATGTGGCACTTATGGAAGGAACGAAATGTTTGACATCTCAAAGATTGCAAGAAGACTATGGGAGAGCTGATTTCTCTAGTTTTTTAGCATGATGTGTGACTGGATGTAGCTCAAAGTCTCTCTGGCTTCCCTTATTTATTTTCCATCTCTCCTAAAGGGTGGATTATCTTGTATACACTTGATGTATTTGGGTTGTGCCACCATGCGCTCATAATAAAATGTTGTGAGCCCAGCAGTTAGATCCAGAAATTTGATAAGTAATTAGGTGCATTGAAATATTTGGACACATTGAATTGCATGCCATGACCCTATTGTTTACAGAGTCTAGGAGTCAGGATTAAAAGTTGGGTCTGGTCAGGTAAATCTGGTAAAGCCGGATCAAAGTTTTTTAGGCAAGAAGTGAAAAAAGACCTGAGATGGATTTAAAAACAATTAGTGCAATCAGTTTAGCAAGTTCTAAGAAAACTGGAAACTGCCCCTTCACCATATTCAGTAGCGCCTTTATAAAACCAAAACCGAGGCTTGGGTTATGTTCCTTAGATGGGCCAAAAAACGCCTAGGATGTTGGTCCTTACATTTTGAGAGCATGAAACCTGGGCAATTGAGCTATTTCATTTGAGTATGTATTACTAATATTTTGAAATACAATTAATAACTTTAGTTAACAGTCATCACCTTTGAGGCGAGAATGGGGATTATAGCATGAAAGTTTTAACTTGAGTTTAGCTTAGTCCAAGTTTGGCGTGGCTTCTCTAATCGAAATCTCATTCTCCATTTTAGATTGTAATTGGGGTGTTTCAAAGCCACATCTGGGCCTGCACTCCAAAGGACTAGTCGAAGGTATAATTGGAGCCCATTGAAATCATTATAAAGAGCAAGAACTTCTCTCTCCCTAGCAATATAAGATCTCATTCACCAGCCATACTCAATACGGGGTACACAATCTTCGGTACACATCTTCCCCTTACTTTCTTGACTTTCCAAGTTGGGCCATTCCATCATAGATGGTATGGTTTAAGTCCCATACTCCTGGTTGAGATTGACTCTGATACCATTTGAAATCCCTAAGGGAGACTTGTAACACCCACTTCCCATAGGCTAGAGATGTCACGTGTTTTCATAAATATAGCCAGACTAGTACCATTTGGGTGCCTGGTGGCGGGCCGAGGACTACGGTGGTGACTATTCGACCTCCTCTGTGCCATGAAGAGGAGGATGGGTGAAGATCAGGCATGGCTTACCGGAATAGTGCAAGGAGGAGAGAAACCTTTGGCCGGTTGTTTCTAGGTGAGTTCTAGCGATTACCGGCGAGATGGGCTTGGCTGGAAGGTGCTTCGGGGTGGTCTGGGTGTGAGTAAGGGTCTGTTGTGAGCGTGGTTGTTGTGTTTTGCAGAGTTTGCCGGGGAAGAAGAGATATATATATAGATGGGAGAAATGGTTGGACGAGTTTGAATTGAAGTCAAATGATGACCGGCGCAAAAATCTCGACCATGATCAATTGTTTACATTGTAATTTGGTGAAACCGGTTGGCTGACTGATTTTATTTTTGATAATACGGTAGTTGTGGGTTTGATTAAATGTGTAAAATTGACTTGGTCAGTGGGTTGGGATGCTAAGAAACGGAAGAGTTCCATAGGAAAATGAGAAGTACATTTCAAGGGAACTCAGTTAGATCAATGGATAAGAGTTTGAAATTTGAAAACATATTTAACATAGAACTGGGAGTAACTAAGATTATGCAAGGGACTTCTCTGAGTGATGATTCTAAAATGAGAAAACTTCTAATGGCTGATATTAAATTCTAAAATGAGTCTGACTCGTCCAATAATTACCTTTGGGCTTTTAGAGAATTTCTTAAGCCAATTACTAGTTAAATAGGGTTCAGTTGGTTCATAAAATATTAAATCGGCTTAAATCCAAATCGCTCATTAAACCTAATCTAGGCCCAATAAGATTATCCATATTGCATCTCTAATAACATTGGATCGGTGGTTACAAGACCCAAGCCACATTTAATGTCCTACTCCAAAAGGACTAGTCAATGGTACAATTGGAGCCATTTGAAATTACTATAAAGATTAAAATTTTCTCCTTTCCAAGTAACATGGGATCCCATTCACCACCTATACTCACTTAGTATGGGTTATCACATAGATTGTGCCACCTCAGCACTAGTCGGGATGTCTCATTCAAGTGCTTAAAAGGTACAGTTTGTAGTTCTAGGTTTAATATTTGATAAGCAGTTTGTAGTGCTATGTTGATGATGCAAGGTTTGGTTTTTAATTTAGTTCTTTTTCGTAGCTGGTTGAATGTGTCAATTATTAATCTTTATGTAACACCATTTTCTCTTTGTTTCTTTCTCTACACATGCCTAAACATTTGTACTTCTGGCTTTCTATATTTTCATTAACTAAACAGAAGAATATGTACTTCCAGGCAGCTGCTTGGTCATGTTCATGGGATCTCCAGAACTCGAATTATATATATGCTGGACTGCAGGTACGACTAGTGTGTTTTTTATCTTGTGGACCGTCGTATTTTATGCTGATCTGTTACTTCCTTTATTGTAGAATGGCTCCCTTTTGGTGTTTGACGTGCGCCAAACTGTTCGGCCTGTTAATTCCCTGAAGGGGCTGACATGCAATCCTGTGCATACCATTCATTCACTTTTACACAGTTCAACTCTTCTGCCTGGTGTTAGATCTGTCCTATCTGCTTCGTCAATTGGCCTGTGTCACTGGAACTTTGGTGGAGCTGAAGAAGGGTACGTTGTAATCATTGTATGCATGTAGCTTTGAGCTTTCTCATCTTTCTAGCTCAGTTATATAGTCATGCGGATAAACTGATATTCATTGAATTTATTGAATATTTCACATTTCACCTTTGTTTAGTTCAAACTGATTACTCATGATGCAATCCAGAACTATTTTTTCTCCCCATGTTTTCTGAAAGTAGTCTGTTGTCACGCTTCTAATGACTTTCTGTGTTTTAAATGTGTATACATCCAGGAATGATTGTTTCTTAATTATCATTTTGTTCTTTCTTTCATCTGTATTTAATTCTTCAATGCACTTGAGACTTTTGTTCTTCCCTGTTTTTCTGTATGCATTCTGTTGTGTCATACTTCTAATGACTGTTAGTGTCTTAAAGGTGTTGAGATCCAATAATGGTTTCTTCATTACCCTTTTTGGCTTTTTTCGTCTATATTTAGTAAGCACTTTCATCCACCCTTAAATTTCTTTAAATTCTCTAGGTAGGAGTGGCTATAATTCTAAATGAATCTATTATAATATCGATCACCAATAGGTCTGATTACCTTTTGAATTCCTAGGTTTAAAGTCTTTTTATCAATGAAATATCTAGAGCTCCCAGCTGCACAGTAAAGGCCACTTAGAGGGCCTCAAAGAATCTAAAAGCTTTTATGAGACAATATTGGAGAAGGTAGTGATAATTGAAGTTTTATTTAGTTTGAAACTTAAATGTTCTGTCTTGCTTATATCTCCCACCTATAAATTGAGCATATAAATAGTTTAGTTCGAAATTCTTTAGATTTAAGTGTAGATGCGATGAAGTTTATCGTAGGTTGTATTTTGCATATTAGTGCTAATGTTCAAATTCAAATAGATCCTGGAAAAATATGGGTGTTTTTATTGTCATATATTTATGTAGTTAATGTTTCTTCGAATTCCAAAATATCTCAGTGTTTCCATGTTTGTTGGTTCACATGGGCACTATGTCTTTGGTTTCATGCTGTCGTTCAACCTTGTGAGTGGTAGTCAGACTTTCAATATACATAATGTATTCTTCTTACATTAATACAATAATAATTTTTTTCTTTTATTTTTAAGTGCTTTTATTTATCAATTTAGATTTCTTTTCTTAGTTCCAGGTTATTTATTATTCATTTTTGAAATATTTAATTGTTTGCTTGATCAGAACTCACTTAGCAACTTTGAACCTTGACTAAATGCATCCAAAACCTGGCATCCATAAATATTTAATTTATGGTCATCACCACCTCTGGCATTTTTTTTTTAATTCATCTATGGTTGAGTGCCTTTGCAATAAAAAATGGGTAATGATACCCTTTACTTTACTACTGCTCTACTATCCAGTTATTTTTTTTTTTCCTTTTACTATTTGAATCTAGATTAAAAATTTCTGAACATGACTTTTTTGCATAATCTAGAAGAAAATAAATTCAATCAACCAACGTAATCATGTAATTTAATTAAAAATGTATTCAATTTTATAAAAATTGACTCAGAGCAAAAGAATGTCAATTTTTATAAAATTCAATTTATTTTTAATTAAATTAGATGATTCGTTAGTTGATTGAATTTATTTTCGTCTATATTATGCAAGAAGGTTATGTTGTGAGATTTTTAATCCGAATTCAAAGAGCGAAAGGAAAAAAAAGAAAATTTAGTAAAATAGTAGTAAAGGAGGTGTAAGTGTATCATTCCATTATACTTACAGTCTTCCCCTTAACTAATCCTAATATTAGTCTATTATTTACTTCTTCAGGGCTGATGAAGGCCATATATTATTATATAGCCTGTTCTAACATTTTTCCTTTGATTTCTGTGTAGGCCATTTTTGGTTCCTCAAACGGACAATCAAGGAGTTTGTATATCCCTTGCTTATTCTCCCAGCAGCGATGACATTGTTGCTTCGTATCGTCCCAAAGTTGAGATGTCAAATATGGCTTTTACTCAACCTGCACTAACTCCTTCCCAAGTTATTGGTCAAGGAGTACAAGGCTCCCACATTTTCTATAACCGAGTGGGAAGCAACTGCTTTCAAAAGTTGGGTTCTGCATCTGCCAATGTAAATGACATTCGACTACCAAAAAGATCTGCAATTATAGACGTGGAAAGCCAAAACCGGTTGTTTGCATCTGGGGATGAAGTAACGTGCGAGTTGATCTTGCAAGAGTTGCCATCTTTTGCAGCTTTTCAGCATCTTAAAATACAAAAGCAGCATATTTGTGATGTGAAATACACACATGCCCTGGGTCAAGGTCTACTCAGTTGTTTAGAAGAGGATAGATTGCAAATTTTCTGTATGAAGCTCTCATGAGAAAGGTAATCTCGTTTATGAAATTGTTTGTCTGAGTTAAGTTTGATTAAACATCTAGAATATTTGTGTTCTTTGACTGGGGTCAGTCGATCCTAACAGAAGTTTTCTATTTGAATGTCCTTTCATCTTCCAAACCTGGCGCTTCTCACCGGGGATGATCCTTAATCTTTCTTTGTTCCCTTGATTCGTTACCCTGTTTCTCCTTTAATTTTTATTAGTTAATGAAGATGGATCGTAGTTTTTGGATTGAAGCTAAGAAGTTCGTGATTCGTAGGAAAGGTGGAAACTCTTTCTGTATTACTGAGAGGAGCAGGATGGCAAAGGTGATGGAGGATTGTCTGAGGTTATTAGGCAATAAGGAATCTTTTCAGACAAAAAGGGAGGGTAATAGAGTTTTTATGGTTCAAAAGTGTCAAAATGCGTTTGGGAGATGGAATTATTGTGATTCCAGAAGGGAGGAAAGGTGGTGGATGGGCAGGTTCTGTATGAATACTTAGAGAGATGGTTACTTATCAAAAAAGTAATTAGAGAGATGGTTGATTATAGAAACTCTGGTTTAGTTCCCGAAAACAACGTTGTTTCTTTGAATGGTGGTGGTGAAAAAGATACCAGAGGTAAGAAGGTGATTTTGGAGACATCTTTGAAAGGTGTTAATCTATATCAGGAAGCATCTTACCTGTTGGCCTTAATGAATCCTAGGTAGGAGGTTTCTTGTCCTCAAAAGATTTATGGCAATGGCAGTGGTAATTTCAGGAAGGATGAGTCGGTGCTGGATGGTAGCATAAGGAATGATGTTTTGTGGAGGAAGCAGTTTCATGGAAGGAAAATTGGCTGGCCTTCAGAGTTGCTGCAAAAAGTTGGAGGAGTTGAAGGGACTCTGTGGCATGGGCAGGAATTAATTGCTTGGAAGGAGAGGTTGGAGTCATCGTTGAAGAAGGTAGATGAAGGTTTGGGTGTGTTTATGGGCTTGGGCCTATATGTAGTGGATAAGGTAGAGGGAAAAGGGATGGTGGAATTGAGGAGTGGGCCTAAGTGTCTTAAAAATAATAAAGTTGATGGGATGAAGCATGGGCTGGATCGAGGCCCAGTAATCAGGCCTGGGCAATGGAGGGCTAAGCCCCTACGTGAGAAACGGGGCTCCAAAAGTTTGAGTGGACTGGAGGCCCAGCCCAAGGGCTCGGTGGCTCCGACAGGTCCTTCGACGTCACAGACAAGGTCGTCGGCGGCAAGTGAGTCTTCGAGAGGCTCTCCAACGGTGGCTTATCCAACGGCAAAACTCCTTTTACACGGATATGAGAATCGGCAAACTGAGGAGGCTTAGAACAAACCCTCGATGGCTCAGATGGTTTTTGCATGTTCATCACAGAAAGAGACGATGGTGGTTGTCGAATCCTCTGGGGGTTCTCAGGTGGCGAGTTTAACTCCGGCGAAGGGGGGATTGTTGATTTCCTCTAAGGCCGAGGTCTTGAGTGGAGATTCTTATGTCGGTGTTGGGAAATTCTCATCTCAGCAGTTACCGACACCTATGGAGTTATATTTTGAAGATTCTGAGTAGGTGTTAGAGGGGGTGGAAGTGGAGGATGTAACGGGAGATGTGGAACTGAGAGGTAATGTCTATTTAGGAGTATGTTTCTGGGGTCCCTTGCACCCAAATGTATAATTTAGAGCTGCAAATGGTTCTTGGTGGGGAGGAGGGTGCCGAGGCTAGTGAGTTAGGGGAGCTGAGGGTAGGGGTGAAAAAAAACCAAACCGAACCAATGGGTTCCGTTTGGTACCGGTTTTATTTTTTTTAAAATCGGTCAAAATCGGTTTGGTTTCGGTTTTTCTTTTTCTGACACTGAACCGAACCAGATTGACTCATATATATATGTATATTTTTTAATTTTAATAATATATAAAATATTTTTTATATTATGTATAATTTTTATATAAAATAATTTTATATTATATGTTAAATTACTAATTAATATAATATTAAAATTTAAAATCCTATTATTCATGTATAATCATAATCTAATAATATAAAATTAATATAACATAAAATTAATCTTATAAATCTTAATTTTTTTTTTTGATAAGTAAACAATCTTAATATCTTATAAATCTTAATATAACATTTGATATAATATTATCATTAAAAACTTTAATTTTATGACATAAAATTGATATAACATAAAATTTTAATATTAAACATGTACATTTGATCATATGTTATGAATATAAACTATATATATATTAAGGATAAATACATTTTATAGCATAATAAATTATAATATATATTTTTTTTGATACATACATTTCTATACATTTGATCATATACACTCGTATAAAAAGTGTATGTAACCATCATATTATCACTAAAATATATGTAACCAAGCATATTATCACTAAAATATATAATCAAAAACTCCAAGGGGTTGACCCAAGTGGTGAAAGCCTTGGTCTTGGGTATCACTCCCTTCAAGGTTCAAGGTTCAAGGTTCAAGGTTCAAGGTTCAACACCTCATGGGTGTAAACAATCATTTGAGGCCACACCCACTAGTGAAAAGCCAACGATTTAACCAGTTCCGTATAGGAAAACTTCCGAGGGTGCAATACACGGGACCAGGGATTACTCTACAGGGGTGGGTCCGAAGGGCCCACTAGCGTATAACATACATATATTATCACTATCATATTATTACTAACATACATAATCAAATACTATATCACTATATGATATTAATTTATATATATACTAATACTAATACTATTAGTAATCTACTATATATAAATAACTATATAAATTACTATAATATTAGTAGTTATACTAATACTATATATAATGGGCCATAATGTGCGTGGATTACTAATAATATATATTAGTAAGTATACTAATATAGATTATAATTAATACTAAGTATACTATTAGTAATTCAATATATATAAATAATTATATATTATCACTATAGTCTATAGTATTAGTATAACTACTAATACTATATCACTATATTATATATTATAATATATCACTATAGTCTATAATACAATTATAATATATATTATAATATACTTAATATATCACTATATTATTATATACTATAATATATATACCGGGAAAACCAGACTGAACTGGTAAAACCGGAAGTACCGGTTTAGAGGTGAAATCTCAAAATCGGTGTATACCGGTTCGGTAAATTATGTCTAAAACTGGACCGAACTGGACCGGTTATACCCCTAGCTGAGGGAAGTTTGATGCTGAATTGGACCTGATCCTTTGAGTTCTTTCCATCCTGAAATTGATTGGCCCAATAATTCATCTGATTGGGTGTTGAGGAAAGTGGATGAAATTAAGGAATGTGTGGATCTCTTGTGTTGGTTCTAAGGAACAATTTAGAGCACTTTTAATAGCTATTGAGGCTGGTAAACCTTTTTAGCTAGATCCGCCTTAAAGAAGTAGGGAATTGAAGAGATTATCGTGTTCTATAAATTATAATACATAGGGAGGAAGTGCCTTTAGAGATAAAGGCAAGGAGAGGCTTGTTTATAGTCATCAATGAAACCAGTGATCATCTATTGGAATGTGAGGGGGCTGAACGACTATAGAAAATGTCTTTGGGTAAAGAATTTGATTCGAAAATGGAGGGCCGATGTTTTTTGTTTCCAAGAAACCAAGCTGAAATTGGTTAATCAAACAATTGTCAACAGTTTATGGTGCTGTCAATGTGTGGGATGGGTTGAATTAGTTTCGAAAGGGGCTTCGGGTGGTATATTTGTTATGTGAGATAGGAGGGTGGTGGAGATGGTAGATTATTATGTGGGAGAATTTATGGTGGCTTGTTGTGACACCCCATATGATAAAGATAATGGTAGGTGGTGTATGGGATCCCACATTGTTTCGGAAGTAGAAGTTATTGTTCTTTATAAGGTTCTAATATGACTCCAATTATATCATTGACTAGTTCTTTTGGAGTATAAACCATGTGGTTTTGGCCTTTCATTAGGGCGTGTAGATCCCATACACCACCTACCCTTATCCTTATCATATGGGGCGTCACAATCTCCCCCCTGACATCCTCGTTGGGCCAATCTATTGTAGGTGGCACGGCTCAAGTCCTACATTTCTAGTTGGGATAGGCTCTAATACCATTTGTAATGCCTCAATAGAAGGCCTAAACCATATGACCTATACTCTAAATGGACTAGTCAATGATATAATTGGAGCCCTATTGAAACCTTATAAAGAGCAAGAAGTTCTTCTTCCCAAGCAATGTGGGATCCTATACACCACCTACCCTTATTCTTATCATATCCTTGTCACACCTGTTGATTCAAGAGTATGGATGATGGAGTTGAATTGGCTTTTGCGAGGCATATTGTCCTAATGTGGATATTTGTAGGAGAATTTTATGGGATGAAATGGCGGGTGTTAGCTGCCATTGGGATGTTCCTTGGTGTTTTGGAGGGGATTTCAACATTACTCAGTTTCCTACAAGTGAGTGGGGGATAATTATTTCTCTAATGCCATGAATGCCTTTTTAGATCTGATTTTTGAGTTTTATTTGATTGATTTACCGATGGTTGGTGGGGATTTTACGTGATCCAATGGAAGGGCATGGTCTAGGCTAGACAGATTTCTGGTTTCGGCTTCTTGGGAAGTTGGTTTTCCTGATTTGAGCTAGAAATGGTTACCGAGAATGTGTTCTGACCATTATCCTATTATGTTGGAGTGTGGAGGCATTTTTAGAGGGCATACGTATTTTAAATTTGAAAATATGTGGTTGGAGGATGAGGATTTTGTGGATAGGGTAAGGTCGTGGTGGTCTTTGTACTCTTTTTCTGGTATCCCGAGCTTTGTATTGTCTGGTAAACTTAAAGCATCAAAATCAGATCTGAAGAAATGGAATGTGGATGTGTTTGGGAATGCGGAAAATAAAAGGAAACTTTAGATGCAGCAGCTGCAGAGTTTGGAGGAGAGGGAGTTGTTGGGGGACATTTCAGGTGAGGAATTGGAGAGAGAAAAAGCAGTGGTGGATGAATTAGAGAAGATCTCTTCAATGGAGGAAATCTCTTGGAGGCAAAAATCCCTAGTCCTTTGGCTGGAGGAAAGTGATAAGTGTACAAAATTTTTTTACTGTATGGCAAACTTTCATTGAAGAAATAATGCTATTGAGGCTCTTTATGATGGTGAAAACATCTCTAAGGTGTTAGCTAATCGTATGAGTATGGTGTTGGGAAAAATTTTCTCGAAATCTCAAAATGCCTTTGTAAGGGAGAGACAAATTTTTGATTCAGTTTTAATTGCTAATGAATTTGTGGATAGCAGAATTAAATTAAATGAATCTGAAATTTTGATAAAATTGGACATGGAAAAGGCATATGACTAGGTGAGTTGGGATTTCTTCTTGTTTTGGGGAGAAATGGTTTTGGGGAGAAATGGTGTATGTGGATCAAGTACTGCATTTCGACATTGAGATTTTCCATATTGGTGAATGGTACCCCAGTTGGGTTTTTTAATAGTTCACGTGGTTTGAGACAAGGAGATCCGCTATCTCCTTTTCTTTTTGTTCTTGTCGTGGTTGCGTTGAGTAGAGTGATTGAAGTGGCAGTAGAAGGAAGGTTCTTGCCGGGTTGAGGTGGGTAATGAGGATCGGAATAGCATTAAATTATCTCATCTTCTTTTTGCCGATGATACTTTAGTTTTTAGTGAGCCCAACCAAGAACATATTTGATCTTTGAACCCTTGTTATGTTTTGAAGCTGTATCAGGTCTCTGGATTAACCTTAACAAGTCTGAAATTGTTCTTGTCGGTGCAGTAGCCAATATTTTAGATTTGGCTAATATTTTGGAGTGTAAGATATCTTCATTGCCCCTAAAGTATCTTGGTCTTCCATTGGGCACTTCTTATGAATCTGTTTTGACATGCGATGGGCTGATTGAGGAGATCGAGAGAAGGTTGGCTGGATGGAAAAAGTTACACTTGTCTAAAGGGGGATGAATTACTTTCATAAAGAGTATGTTGTCTAATCTCCCTACATATTTGTTTTCACTTTTCCCTTTGCCGGCAGGGGTAGCAAAAAGAATTGAGAAAATCTATCATAATTTCTTATGGCGAGGTATAGGAGAGGAAAAAAAGTTTCATTTGGTGAGTTGGAACAAGGTTTGTCAACCGATCTCTTGTGGGGGATTGGGGGTGAGAAACTTGAGGATGTTTAACAAAACACTTATTGGAAAATGGCTTTGGTGATATCATGTAGAGAGAGATGCTTTATGAAGGAATGTCGTCGCGGTGAAATATGGGTGTGGGTGGAGGGATTGGTGTTCTAATGAAGTTAAGAAGAGTGTATGGGGTGAGTTTATGGAGGTTCATTAGGAATGGTTGGGGGGAGTTTTCGAATCATATTACATTTAGGGTGGGGGAAGGGAAGATGATTCTTTTTTGGCGTGACATTTGGCGTGGGGAATCAGCTCTTAAAACTGATTTTCCCTTTCTTTATAGGATTGCAAGGGATCAAAATGCTGCTGTGGCAGATTATCTCCAATGTACGGATAATAATATTCTGTGGAATGTTGATTTTATCAGAGATGCAAATGATTGGGAAGTGAATGTTGTTTCTGCGTTTTTGAGAAGAATTTATAGTTCAAAAGTGATGCAGGGAAGAGAGGACAGTTTAATGTGAGACCATGCTGGAAATTCTAGGTTTTCAGTTAGTTCTTTTTATAAGGCGCTTACATGTCAGTCTGGCTGTGCATTCCCTTGGAAAAGCATTTGGAGAGTGAAGGTACCTACTAAGGTGGCATTTTTCAGCTGGGTGGTGGCTCTAGAGAGAGTATCGACCACGGATAACCTTAGAAAACGTGGTTTGTGTATAGCTGATTGGCTTGTCATGTGCAAGAATGATGGTGAATCTGTAAATAATCTCTTCATTGTGAGGTGGCAGACTTTGTGGAATGAGGTTTTTGGTCGGACTGGTATATATTGGGTGATGCCTAAGGAAGTTGTGCATCTTCTTGCATGTTGGTGAGGTTTTGAGGGAAGGCAAAGTGTAGCTGCCAGATGGAAAATGATCCCTTTGTGTTTAATGTGGTGTTTTTGGCTGGAAAAGAATGATGGATGTTTTGAAGACAGAGCATTCTTTGAGTGAACTTCGGAATTTTTTCTTTTCTACTTTGTGTTTGTGGGCTAAGATTTTTGTAAGGAATATGATTATGTACTGAATCTGTATTAGCCTTTTTCCTGCTTTCTAGAGTGTAGTAGGTATTTCCTTTGTATACATCCTGTGTATTTGGGCTGTGGCTATTCTTGGTAGTAAAATCTCTTTTTAATTATAAAAAAAAAAAAAAGAAGTTTGCTATGTGAAACATCCAGTTTAACACTCACTACTTTCTAATAGGGCGTTTTGTTTTTATTTGTAAAATGAGTTCTTTTTTGTTCTGCATTTGATTTCGAAGTGCATTTGTTTTTTTAATTATTTTGGAAACTGATCCTGTTGCTGCATTAGTATAATTAAATTTGCAAATTGATTGTATAATTTTTTTCACAACAATCTGTGTACATGGTTTGCTATCTTGGTCATGGAATTTCAAAAAGTAACCCTTTTGTACTGCCTTTTTTTGTTCCATTAGAAGTAGCCTTTTTTGTTTTGTTTTGTTTTTCGTTAGTTTTAAAAACAATAATGGAATTCTTCCCTACCAAGCCTCCTTGAATGCGAGAAGTACTACTTGGCTACAAACAGTATGAATGAAAAAAATAAAAAATTTCCCCCCTGCTTAGGTTCAGGTTCAGGTTCACTGCTGGTTGTGATGTGGTTGGTTTTATGCATAATTTGTGTTAATCTTTGTTCTCACTTGACTTTTGCAGGTTTTCGAACTTCCTTTCTGAACTTGTTAAGAGGTAATGATTGAACTTCTTTGCTAATAGCAATATTAGAAGACGTGTAATTTAGGTGCATGTCAAGCCACTTTTACGAGAACGCTTTGTGAGGTTAACTTATATTGAAATTGTTTTGTCGCATGAAAATTAGATGGTCAAGGTTCAAATGAAGCTTTTGGGTAGCTGCTTAGGCGATCTGTTTGTGCTCTGTAAAGTTACTAATTGTTATGTAATGTCTAATGCCTAGTGATGTTGATCAGAATCCACCAGTCATGTATTTCATTGGTCTAGGCTATCTAGGGACAGCCTGGTACAAATTGAGATTTAGATCAAAATTTAAATTAGTCCATTTTAGTTATAATATAACGAGATATCAATCATTATATTAAATATTTTCCAATTTCTAAAACTAAAATGAGGCTTTATTTGAACTTTTCAAGTGACTTTTGAATTTTATATTTAATGTTGGAGATTAAACATGGACAATAAACTAACTAAATCATAGGAAAATGAAATAGAAATGCAATGGAATGGAATAAAATTTAAAATCCAACTTTATTTTATTGATCTAAAATAATATTTTTCATCATAAAATAAAATAATGAATATTAAATAATACTCTTAAAGAACTAAAATCATTTAAATAAAATGATTTTCTAAAACTATATTATTTATGGGGCTCCAAAATATAGGCTCCAAAATATAAAGAGGCTTACTTGAATTATGAGCTTGGTTCAATAATACTAAAAACACCTCATTTAAAATAATTTTTGAACTTATGAAAATATTTTTAAGACTTTAAAACACTAGGCTCCATTTAAAAACCATATGCTAAAGTTAAAACACAAATTCGAGTTTAAAACGTGAAGGCAAAAGTCGTGACCAATCAAAAGGAAAACGTGCAGTTGGTCACATGAATAAGGTGGAGTCCTAGGCAATTGCCAAAATGCCTTGACCTATGGATGGCCTGGCTGTCCATGCTCGCTAATCTTTCCCTGAGAAACCGTCCTAGACAGCCAAGTGATTCAAAACTTTCTTGGTCAATTAAGGTTTAAGGTTTACCAACTAAAGAAACAGGTTACAAGGTTGAAGGAGAATCGTGTAGTATAAGGGTGAAGAAAGGGTTGTTTTCCGTTAAGATGCCAGGGACAGCTTCGGAGGTTGAGCATTCAGGAGCTTGGTAGGAATTAGCAATTACAGTTCTCTGCTTTACCGTGCTACGATTTTTGTTACTCTGTAAGAACATTTTAAAATCCATTGATTTCATCCAATGTTTTGACTTCAATTATTTCAATTTATGCACTAAAACGCAATACTTTGGTACTAGTACTTATCACTTATGGGTGTAAGGTTTCAAGATTACCAATATGTACATGCAATAAAATTTTAGCATATACTCCCAATTTCCTTTATGGTAATTACACTAATGACCGATGTGTTGTACTTTTTCTTATGTGCAAATGTCATTTATTTTATAAATTCATTTATTTTCAAACATGTCTGGTCGTTTAGTTGTTTGTTTTTATGGATTGTTTATGGGTTTTACAAATCCCATATACAGACATTGGAAAAAGATTTTGATACCGGTATCTAAATATTACCAGAGCGGGATTTAGCTTCAATGCTTGGGGAATTATAGGATAAAACATTAGGAAAATGCTAGGGATTCCGTTCCTTTTTTTTTTTAATTTCTTGTTTACTTAGTTATTAAGAAAGTGTTGTTTAATAATATTGTAAATTTTTTTTTGAAATATTTAGAAGTGTTAAAAAAATGATGTGAAAAAAAAAAAACTTAAGTTTTTTTCACATATTTTTTTAACATTTTAAATATTTTTTAAAAAAGAAAAAAATTCACAATATTATTAAACAACAAGTTCTTAATCACTAAGGAAAAAAAAAACTAAAAAAAAAAAAAGGAGCAGGTGCTCCCAGCAGTATCCCTAACATTGTCCAAAACATTATGAATCATACCTTGGAAATTAGTAGCTTATAGTTTAGGTTGTTTATAGCTTAAGTTGTAATGAAGTTAGGTATAATAACGCGGATGATTATGAACTATTTTAAAGCTTTGTTGAAAGCTTATCAATTAGGGGAGGGACTAATGTATCACACGCAGAATCTTTAAAATATCCTGATCTTTGATTGCCGCTAAGGTTCTCTTTGCAAAGAGTTTGACTCTATATTTCCCGCCATCGCCTTGTGCGCCCCAAAAAAAAAAAAATCTCTACTGATCTTCCCCTTTGCTGTCAAAGGTCCAAGTAAAGACCAACCGACCTACACTTTCACCCAACCACTACCATCTAAGGTTTGCTCTACCAAGAGACAACTTCAATGTCATTGCCGCACCATTGAGCTTGAAGGAGTGTGTTGGAACAAAGAAGAATCAGCTACACCGAAACAGAGCAATAAGGATTAATCCAAGGCACCGGGGGATGATGATCAAGAGATTAACCAATTGAGATCAATTCTAGAGTAATGTTGAGAGTCTAAGTAATTGTAATATTCTAGTTTTTGAGTACCTACAATGCTTGACAAAAGAGATAAGAGGGCTTTTAAGGATCGGTAAGAGACAAAAACAGTTCTTCTCGGTACAAGCAATTCCGCATACTGATTGCGCACTGAAAGTGACATGGCAGGGGCATTTGTGTAATTGCAAAAAGAAATAAAAAACTAAATACGAACAGAAGAAGAAGAAAGAAAGAACTCAGCTGCCTTCCCTCTATCTCCCCTTCCCCAAATTCCACCCTATTTCGCCATTTTCATCTCCGCTGTAGAATGGCCAGTCTCCTCCGCGACCCACCTCCTAAGCAAGCCTCACATGGTCGTTTTCGTCGGTCTCCCTTTCTTGCAAGCCTCTGTCAACAAGTTGTCTATCGTTCTCTAAATCTCAGTCTCTCAGATTCACACTGCCCCCTTCACAGCGTCTCTCTCTCCAACTGGATAAGCCTCTATCTCACAATTGTCGCTCTGCCCCTCTCTGCCTCTCTAATGGATCCGCCAACTGTAAGTTAAACACATGTATCTTCAACGTTTCACTTTTTTAATTTAGTTATTTTCATGGCCTTTCAATTTTATTGTGTCGCGCTGGGGTGTGGGTATTAAAACTGCACTTAATTATGATGAATTAAGGTAAATTGAACTGGCTACGTTTGGGAGTGAGCCTGCGACTAGTAGTAATCCACGCCCTGCCATTTGTAGTTTGAGATTTGAGACAATCAGAAAGATTCAAATCGCTAGGAGCCAAAAGGAAATGAGCTAATGATTTAGGAGTTGAGATTGGCTCCATAGAGAGAGAGAAACTAACAATAGGAACCAAAAAAACCTTTTCTCAGTCTGAAATACGAATGGGAAGAGGAAGCCCTAAAAGAAGTACATGATATGGTACAAGAGATATGATTTTCAAATGGAAGTTGGCGCTTATTATATAGTATATAGCATAACTTCATATATTACGAGAAACTGAACTTTGTGAATAAATTATGAAAGTACTGAATCTTACATATATTATTATGAGTTTCTTCAGATTAATAGATTATGGTTGTCTGCATGTTTTGTTTAGGCATGTGCTTGTTTAATATATATGTACATAATATCTATGTTTATATGCATATGCTCCAAATTTCTTAAATTACAATAAATTGTAAGATATATAAATTGCAGGCATAGACCCATGTATTCTTCTTCAAACGGTATACTTAGCGTCGATCCAGAATTTATCAAAAAGGTATATAGAACCATTACTATTACAAAACAAAGTAAGTTGCTTCTGAACTAACTGGTTATCCCATCTTTGATACGAAATATATTCTTCTCTAGCTTTACAAAAGTATGAACGTGGCCACTTTTGGTTGCTTTTAAACAGGTTGATCTGGTTCTCTTTTGCCATGTTCATAATTATGAGAGGACCTGCTCAGTTTACTAAAATAAATGCATGGCCATGCCTAAAAGGGATAGATTGGGATTGATACATATGATCACAACAATTATAGTGCCCCACTGCATGCAGTTATTGGTACGGCTGGCTTTTCCTTGGACAAGGTTGCACATGATGCGTATTGGAGGTTTTATTTTTGAGTAAGTTCAACCTCGTCAACAGTCACCCAAATCCACAATCCTGGGGTCAGAAGGAAGGAAGCTGTTTTTTTTTTTTTTTTTTTTTGTTAGAAAAAAGTCATACTAGGCTTTTCGAGACATGTAATATTTGTTGTAATATTTGCTTACTTTGTGTTTCATTTGCTGTAATATTTGCCAGTTATGAACTCAATTCAAGAACTACTATTTCTCATTTCAATGGAATCTCTCCAAAACCATGTGCACAAGCTGTTTTCATTACACAACTTTTCATTACAATTAATGTTAATTTAATGAATCTACAGCTACCCTTTTTATACATCATAACCAAAACACTTGAGAAGTACCATTACAGTTGATACATTCAAAAATGATCTACTCCATCCACTTGAGATAGACAATATTGTCGACTATGATCTGAGGTGGATGAACATTTGCTTTCTTAGAATATTCCTATGCGGTTGAATCCAACACAGACTGCACCAAGTGAAGATCATCTTCACGGCAACGAAGCAAAATAACAAGCTCTTTCAGCCTGAGCAAACTCTGACCAAATGCTGAGGTGTGACAAGAGAAGAAAGAATTGAGGGCCATTGTAATTTATTTCAATCAAACAGTTCAATGGGAGAGAGTGTTCTCATACATTATCTCCCTTTTTGGCTTGCGGCTGTAACTTCACAAGAGACTTTACTACAAATTTCTTAATTGCATGAACTTGGTGCAACTTATTGTCATAGAAAAGTAAGGTGTATACTTGTAAAGGATCTTGGGATTTCCACCCCATTCTATACATTTCAAAACAACTCAACAAAAAAATCAACTTAAACTAGACTGCCAAGGAGTTCCCTAATGGCTATTACCTGGTTACCCTTGTGTGCATTTGCGATATTTTCATCAAGAAGGGCCAGTAAGGATCTAATGAGTTCATTTCGCTCAACCATCTCCAGTAACTGCAATGCTACTGCCTTCATCATATAGAAGATTAAAGAAAAGATTCCTTTTTGCAACTCCAAACAAGTATATATGGATCGTCTTAAGCACCACCGACAACCATTCAGCTGAATTGACCATTCAGAGATTCTAATCAACATCAAAATAATGCATTTATTAGAGAAGATAACAAGTAAATAACTATCAAGCTGAAACTTCAACTTGCAAATAGATGCATGTATATTTTATTTTCAAGTCGCTTCACAAATGAGTGCTTATTGAAGGTATATATGACAAAAAACCAAATGCGTGCTTCACAAAGGAGTGCTGATATTTTATTTCATAACTTGGTGGATTAATTCAGGGAGGGGCTTCTAACTAATGGGTGTGAAAATGGACAGGGCATTGATTGACCCTAGAGTTTGGGTCATGGATGGGCTCTTGGTACATAGTTGGTATCACAGTCCATGCTTCCAAAACAAAAAAGCAAACTAAAAGCATTGATTCAATTAAGCAGTTAGACTTTGAGTACATATATGCATGAATGCACTCATCAGAGAGGTAGGCTCAAAAAGATGCCCCTGGAATGTTAGAAAAGCACCTTGCCAATGAAAGCTGCTGAGCCTCCTAGTCTTGCGCTCCCAACAACAATTTTAGCAGATGCTCCACCAGCAGCTTTCTTAAATAAAAGTAGCAGTAATTCGGATTTCAACCTCCAAAGTGAGATTAATACAACAATTTGGCCCCGTAAAGTAGTTTCTCTCATATTCCCAAAAAAGAACAAAACCAAACTTCGTTCTTTTTAGAAGAAGCAAAACTTAAATCATTTTTACGAGAAAGACCAAAGCTTTCGATTTCTATACTTCCATAGTGTTTTCTTAGCAAGCAAACACCTTTTTTAAAAAAATCCGTCAATATCAATGGTATCCTCGGAACCAATTAGTGGGTGGTCAAAGAAAGAAAAATGTGAAAGCTGTGAAAAAGAAAAGTATCGGAGGAGAGACTTTGACGAGCAACGTTGTTGTAGAGAGAGTGGCTGATTGTAGGATGGACAAGATTGAGATGGAGGTTGAGCTTGTTGAAAAAGGATGAAGCACAACGAAGAGCCATCGTTGGGTTAAAAAATCAAAACGTACCGTTTCGGTCTCTTCCTACAAAGCACTTCAAATTTTGTCTCCCCCGCCTCACTCATGCGCAGCGTTTCATTAAATCACATTCCATGTCAGCTTCGGTGTACTTCGGTGCGCAAAAATGCTTGAAAGATGAGTTTTCCATAAAAAAAAAGGATCTATGTAAGACAGAAGTATACACAACTTGTTTGTAAGTCTTGAAATTGCAATATATGAATAATTCATGCCGCAGAACCAAGTGTGGATTTCAAGATTTATTTAGACTAGTTTTTATACCTTGGATTCTCATGTTAGTTTATGATGCGTTTGGATGCATTCATGGATTTGAGCATGAGAATTTTGATTGGAGTTCTTAAAATCCAAATTTCTTATTTGAATCATATTTAAAACTTGGATTTGGGTTTGCACCGTAGTCATACAAAATTTAGCTTTTTCATAATCTTAGATTTAGGCTCGGTTTGGATAATGAGTTGAGAGGAAAATTGAATAAAATATTCTTAGAATATTACTTTTTAATATTATTATTGTCTTGAGATTTAAAAAATTTGTATTGTTTATTATATTTTGTATGAAAATTTAAGAAAGTTGTAATGATGAGATGAAATAAAATAAGTTGAGATGACTTCTCAATCCAAACAGCCTTAAAGTCATGGTTGACTTGAAATCCAAGACTCCATTTAAATCTAGACCCAAATTAATTTATCCACGCGTAAAGCTTTTCTAAAGGAAGAGATTATGTTTTCAACATAATGTAATATGTTTATCGCAATATGGCAAATCTCATTTAAATTTCTCATTTGAGTGTAGTTTCTTCAAACAACTCAAAATTAAAATACCAACTTCTATTCAACAAACATGACGTGGATGCATTTTTCCATCTAGGCCAGAAGCCAATAATATGGTCGAATGTCCACGATGGTGTGATGGATGGACGCTCATCCATAGTTTAAATAGTAAATAAAGTGTGAGACAATGAGATTTACGTAACTCGACGTAAAGCTCTACGTCCATAAATATTTGAAGGTAAAATTTACTATATTTGATAATTTCACATGCTCTTGTGACTCATTTTATTCTCAATTATAGTGGAGAAAATGTTGAAGATGAAGAGCCTCTGATGTGAAGTATGTGAGTTTTGAAGAAGTCTATGCCTCATCATGCCTTTTCCCTCTCCCTTTCATTCCCTTCCAGCCAAGTCTTTGACTTTAAGGATAAGTTTGGAGAGTGAGATGCGATAAGAAATTTGTCCATAGTAGTAAGATGTTGTGAAATGTTGTGCAAAACATACACCAACGATGACAAACTAAAATAAAAACATGCACGATCAAACACAAGATACACAATATACGTAGTTCAGTAAATTACTTACGTCTACAAAACTGCATAAATCTTATTAACTAGAGGAGATTACAATTACTTTATCTTAACTCACACTCTTTAGGGCTTTTTGCTCTCTCACTCAATATGGACGCACTTGACAATTGTTTTATCTCAAAATATGCTGATAGTAGTACAAAACAAGTCAAATATGACATATATATATATATATCAAACAGCATTGGAAACTCTAATCTGGCAAAATTTGCATTCTTCGCTCAAATGGAGTGTCAAGCGCGCATCGAGTGAACAATGTTGGCTCGAGCGGGGAGTCGAGCGGGGTTCGAGTGAAAACTAGGGTTTATGTCTCGTTCGAGCTCACTGTCACATGGGACTCGAGCAAACTCACTGGTTCAGCTTCACTTGAGCCCAGTGTCGAGCGCACGTCAAGCAAACACCTGTTTCTTGATTTTCAGCTCCAAAACTAGTCCCACATACACCCAAACATAAGATAGTTTGGGAATAGTAGGAAGATAGTTTGAATTAATATTTTATGGAATTTTGGGGAAGGAGAGAGAAAAAATGAATAAAAAATATTATAAAGTTAAAATATTGTTATAATATAGTTTTTAATATTATTTTTGTTTGGAGATTTGAAAAGTTGAATTATTTTTTTATTTTTTGTTTGAAAGTTTGAGAAAGTTGTAATGATTAGTTTGAAAGTATTTATATTTGAGTGATGTTTGAGAAATATATGAGATGAAAATTTTGAGATAAAATATTTTTCCAAGGGTGGTTCTATAGCCACACTGGGAGTTACTGTTAGTTATATTCTCATTTTGTTTTTTTTTTTCTTACATATATTTTTTAATATTTTTAATATTTAAAAATAAAATAAAAAAATACAATATTATTAAAAAAGATATTTTCTTAATCACTAAATAAAAAGGAAATTAAGAAAAAGAAATTACAGCATAATTCTAAACGATATGAATGAGCATTAAGAATAACATTTTTCTTTTCCAAACAAGCCGTGGGTCTTAAGTCACGTCTCCCATTTTTACAGCCTAATTTCTTTAGGTCCTCTCAGTTTTGTATTTTGTAAGGCCTCTTTATGTCCCCTCAGGCCTAACCTGTCAAGTCACTTGCTTTAGTCTTTAATTTCTTCCCTTGGAGTGGGGTGTCCTAATACACCGTTGGGCTGGGCTATAACCAGTGGGCTTATCACATTTTATTTTTTATATAACAATCCACTAGAAATTTAGTAGATAAATTTATTTAGACTTTATGAATATCATGAAATTCCGAAAAGATTTTACAAATCAAGCGACTGCCTAAATTTTAGTCTGTCAGCATAGTTAGCTTCCTATCCGCTATGGTGACAAAAGTGCCGTTTTAATTTTTTGAGATACTTAGGAGTATGATTTTGAGAAATGAATTGCACTATTAGTTTTAGATGAATGTTGAGGATTTTACGGTCCAATACTATGTTTTTCATTTTTTGGATGAAAAGTGCTCGAAAATGCCTTTTCAATTGTTCAGGGCACTTAGGAGTTGAGTTTTGCGAAACAAATTCTACCACCAGACTCATATAATTATTTAGAATTTTATGGTGCAATATTTGATTTTGCCATTTTTTGGTGAATAGTAACACTCGAGATAGCGTCATGGGGCATCTGATTCAAAAGATTGTCAACTCGCTGTGTGATTTTGTCCAAATCAGTGTAGAGGAGTTTTTAATGGACACTTGGCAATATCTTAGCCACACTTTGTGAAGAGTATAGGACACTTGAGACTAAGAGAAACCATGAGATGGAAATGTGAAGGAATGGAAGGAAAATCAAGCATTGTGATCATGCCACCTAAGCCAAACACTATTCCATTCAACCAAACAATTTGTGGCCAATCAAATGAGGGTTTCAACCCTAATGAAACTCCAAACCATTGAGATCCAATTGAAACTCCAAAACTATGGTGGAAGCCCAAACCCTAAATGGCCAGCTTTAGCTTAAGTGATTAATCACTTGATTAAATCACTTTCACATGCTATTAACCACTCATGTACATGATA